>NC_081542.1:31777223-31818435 GCF_901000735.1 Corylus avellana
AAGATGTGTTCAACACCATGACGAAGTTTCCGAGAGAAAGGTTGTGCTTTGGCACACAATAATTCAATATGCTCAAAGGGGACTAATTGAGCTCTAATCCGTAATTTCTGGGATGAGAGAATTCATAGTGTTTTTGTAACTTGTATAGAGGCCTATTTATAGGCCGAAGAGTCGCGGTTGATTTGAACTTGGTCTTCTCTGAGTTTATCTGAAAGTCCTGAGAGTTGTGATTGGATTTGGGCTCTTTTAGATAAGGTTTAAATTGGATAATCTTTAACCCAGATTATCCAATAAAGCTCCAATTGGATTGCATCTCCTTAGTTGAGTTGAATAGGGAGTCCTGAGAGATTGGATTAGATTTGAGCTCCTTCTTGGATTAGGATTCTTTTATCCCAATAGAGCTTTATTTAAACTTATCTCCTGCTATTTAATCCAATAGCTTTGTGGGCTTTGGGCCCTGAAATATGATGGGCTTGTAATGTGAATATATTCCCAACAAATGTGATGTTCAAGTGGGTAATTTTCGTCCATTGATCTAGAAGATTGAAAGAAAGAAGAAAAAACAATTGGACATCATAGTTTTGTGATGTTGTACCGAATTTTTATTTTATTTTTATATGTCCCCACAAGGGGGACTGAGGAGTTAGGAGATTCAAACTAGTGACTTTCGTTTCATGAGGCATGACTTCCAATCAATTGAAGTACCCTCTGGGGACTATACCAAATCATACTAATGGTATGATTAAAGGACAAAACTTAGTTTGTTTATAGTTAATTCTTACAAATCAGTCTAATAAATTATAAAGTGTTCTTTAGTATGTGAGAAGCACATGTTATCTTCTTGCATGTGTTTTTTAGTGAAAAATGTTAGGCTTGCAAACAAATTTTACAAAATGATGTGACACAATATGATTGGGTTTCTCAAAATTTTTGTTTCTCTCTTTTCCATTCATGTTGTGCCACATCAACTTGTAAAAGTTTTTTTGTAAAATTTGTTTGTAAGCCTAGCATTCTTCTTTTTTAATAGCATGTGCTTCTTACATATTTTTTTAATAAGATCAATAAGAAAGCATGTGATGTCACTTTATTAGACTGGTTTGTACGAATTAGCTACAAACCAATTTGTATCTAATTTATTTCTGCGATACAAATTTCTTACAAACTGGATTGTAACAATTCCTCAAACTCAGTCTCTAAAAGTATCATGTGATCCTTAAGAATGTGAGAAGCTCATTTTTTTTAATGCTCTTAAAAAAAAAGTGAGACACACATGTTATTTAAAAATTATGCACTTTTCATATATTAAGAAATACATGACACTTTAAGAGCATCTCCAACAGTTTAGCTAAAATACCAATCTTAGCTATATTTGGCTATTATTGTTCTTTTTTAGCTCCAACAGAATAGCTTGCCATTAGCTAGAATAACTACATTGCTATAGTGAATAGCAATTTGGAGCTATTCACAGTAACACACTAAATGAATAAAATATTGTTTATTTTTCTTTTGTTTATTGTTTCTTTATTTCACCTCTTTTCATCCAACATCTTTTATTTTTTCTGAACACCTCTTCACATTTGCTACGTCTCTCTCTCAAACACAAAATTTCGTCACAAAATTTGTCTCTCTTGCTCACACGGATGGAAACAAATTAATTGTAGTTAGATGAAAAAATTTAATGTAAAAAAAAATTGATTGCATAGAAACACACGGATGGAAACAAATCAATTGCAATAATCTATATATGTGTTTGTTTTTCTCTTTAATTAAGTGTTGACAATAATATAATATAAAAAAAATAATAATAATATTTTAAAGCAAGTAGAGAATAAAATAGAGAATCGGTTGGAGTGTGTAGTGAAAAAACAATGGTTAAAGTAAAAAATTGTACTTTTTTACTAAGTAAAATACCTAATGCTGCTGGAGATGTTCTAAGAGATTGAGTTGAAAAAAAATTTATACAATCCAATTTGAAAAGAAAAAAAATTGTCCAAACAAAAAAATATAATAACAATGACACTTATTACTTATTGGACACAAATTTCCTTCAAATTAGTTTGGAGGAAATTTCTTTCAGCCTACTATAATAAATGACAAGTGTCATTCAACATGTTTGAGTTTCTCAAAAATTAATGTTTGGGTTCATAGATTAGTGGAATGACAATAAATAACTCTTAAAATATTAAAAAAAATATATGCGAGAGATGACATTTGACACTTATTAGACTAGGTTTGAGAAAAATTTTCCAAACTAGTTTGAAAGAAATTTCTGTTCAAAATTTATTAATGATCATCTTAAATTTAATGATAATTTTAAGGGATAAATGCAAGTCCATGTGGTTAGCATAAATTACAAATCACTCACTTTGGTATAAAAAATAATTTATAAGTCTTCATGGTAGGCCAAAATAACAGTTTACTCCCTTAAATCAATTTTCGTTAAGTAACTTAACAGAATATGTTACTTTGTCATGTCATACCCAATAAAAACGCGACACATGTTTTTATTAATTTCTGACTTAAAAAAATGACAACTAGGATTTTCCTCACGTCATTTTATGACACCAGCTAATATTACACATCAACTATCACTCCAAGTCATACTGCTTCAGTAAATTAATCTAATCGTTCCTATCCTTAAAATTTTACTCTATGCCTAACCCTATCTCATTTCATCTTTTTCACCACGATTTGAGAACATTTTGCGAGAATTTGACGGTCGCATCTTCTAACCATTGAAAAATAAATAAAAACAACATTCAAGTTAATAAATTGTGACAAAGTTTTCCTTCAAATTAAGTTGGAGAAAATTGGGTTTTTATTAAACTGACATTTATCTTTAGAGCATGGAAATTGATTTCAAGGAGTAAACTATTATTTTGGCATACCCTAATGATTTATAAATTATTGTTTATACTACAGGAAGTGATTTATAATTTAGGTTAACTACATGGACTTAGAGCACTCACAATGGATGAGCCAAATGGTACTTTTATCTAAAATGGCTAATTAGATTTGTAAAAAACCCCTCACATTGGATTAGCAAAAAAAAAAAAAAAATACAAAATAGATAGGTATTTTATTGGATTAGCAAAAAAAAAAAAAAAAAATGCTACATATAGCGGCACTATTCAAGGAAACCATTTTATTTTCTTCTACTATTTTTTTTCCCACATCTCTCTTTTTCCAAAATTTTCTTCCACTATTTCTCTCTCCACATTTTTTTCTTCCAAAAAGTTGAAAAATAGGATTTTTAGAAAAACTACAATCCTTAAAAAAATAAAAATAAATAAAATTTAAATGATATAGATAAAAAAAAATAGATAGTCAAATGTATGGTGTCTTTTAAAACTCATTAACTAAACTAGATAAGTAGGTTTTGATTAGCCATTTCGTATAAAAATATAAATAAACTACTGTAAATACTCCTATAAATTATTTTTTATAACCGATAAAATGATTTATAAATTATGCGAAGTGAGAGGACACAATGTAGCATTACTCGCAAGACTCAGATAAGACCGTGTCTGGCTCTCTCCAAGGAAGTTCAAAAAAACAAAGAAGCAAAAATGCCACTCATTCACCATTGTCTCTGTCGTCCTCCCTACGCTTTCTTCTCTTCCAAGCACCTGCTTGGTTCCTCCCCCTCTACCTCTCCCACCAGATTAGGACGTGTTTGGGCTCGCTTTCTCTCTCATACCACTCCACCAGGTACTGCCTTGCCTTGCCTTGCCAAACACTTTTAAGACTATACCCTGTTTGGTTGCTTTTAAACTTTATAGTGTAGTTCATGCCCAAGTTCTTAATCAACCTGTTTAATCATCCGCTTTATCCCTTACACTGATTTTACCGCGTTTTTGTTTTTTTTTTGTTTGTTACCGCAACAAATATTCGTTTTTCTTTGTTTGGTTGTCGAGAAAAGAAAACCAAATGGAATCTGCTGGTTTTTGCTGCTTTTGTTTTTGTTTTTGTATATATATATATATATATATATATATATATATATATATATATTTATTTATTTTCAGTAAGACGTTGGCTCAACTAGGCTTGGATTATTTATGATTTTTCTGGGGAAGTAACCATATTTGTCTTTGGGGTTTATGTATATTGCAATTTGATGTTATTTCAGAAATTAGATGTTGCATTCTTTACCCGCATTTTCTCGACAACCAGAAAGGGCTCTGAGAAATAACAGAGTTATATGAAAGGATATATTAACTGATGTTATTTTGCACTTCTCATTTTCTAAATTACCTAAGATGTTGAATCCAACTTGAAGGCAAAAACTCTCCCTTTAATGTCTTCCTGTTTTAAAATTTTTTTTATTTTAATTGAAAATTTGGATTGTCTTGGAGCTAATGTGAAGCAAATTACAATTTTAATTGATACTTTCATGAAGCGAATGTGGAGCAAATAGGAGTAGAAACCGATGATTTAGCTAAAGTGAGAGTGGTAAAGCAGAAAATGGAGATTCTTGGTATCAAATGCGACGATTTTGTTATTCCTGGGCGGTACCATCAATTGTTTTGCCCCAAGGTTTCTCCTCTCTTATACAGCTCTGTTAATATGTTATTGCACATCTACATCATTTTGCTGGCACACTGTATGTTCCTTTATTGTATATATTTGGTTATCCATATATAGTCTTTGCAACTTTGGTATTTAATAAATGTATTAAATATTTTTGAATCTTCTGTTCTTTTGTAACATAGTGCAAAGGTGGGCAGTCAATGGTGAGGAGTTTATCCCTTCATATCATCCAAGATGGGTGAGCTGCTTCTCCTACTTGCTCATATGCATGCATATATTGTAGTGGGTGGTGGAATTAAGCCTTGATGCTTCTGTGGCTGAATCTTGTAGGAGTTTGGGGATGTGGAGGTGTTTTCACACTGAATGTGGATGGGCAGGCCAGGTAAAAATATTATAAGAATCAACTTACGTATTTCCTATGCAAAAAAAGAAAAACTAAGCAAATTGGTTTTTTCTTTTGGGTTTTAGTCTTTTGCAGACAGCATGGCAGCATATAATGGAGTCACCAAAAAAGTCAAGTCCTTTGAACAAATGTCAGAGGAAAGTCTAGGGTTAGAACCACTGGGTGCCAAGGTACTTCGATTATTATTTTTACATAAGTTTCATTTATAAGAACTCTTCATCCAATCACATGTTGCTTTGAATATATTCTAATCAAGAATCAAAGTAGAGATATTTTCAGGGCATGTTGTTTTAATGTTGGCAAGGGTAGAGTGCCATTTTTAGTGACTAGGTTGCTGTTAAAGTACAAGGGAGATCAGGCTTAGAATTATTGGGTAATAGCTGAACTAGTTCTTAACAAATATGACATTTCATTGAATTATGTCATCCAAAATTGACAAAACTAGTTTCTGGACTATTCAAGCTAGTTCAACTGGTATTCTGCAAAAATTATATCTTAAAGACTGCAAGGCAGGAATTTATAAGCATCAACATGTCTTTTCTATGGCTATTTCCAGCACCCACAGAACATTATATTTTATCCTTAATAATGGAATCCTTTGCATGTGGGAATAACTTCCCTTCAACCTCAACATGTTACTCTTTTATTGTTAATAGATGTACAAGTATCTAACTTAGAATTAACTTCTTTCTTTCCCTCTAAAGACATCACATGTAAGGCAGTTTCATCTTCCATATTGCATTAAACTGAAGCCTACTAACTTGCGCTCTCTAGCAAGAGAAGAGGTCTACCACCCAACTAGGCATAACCCAAGCTAGCTCTACACTGCTAAAGATAGTTTTCCGAAGAGCACTGACAATCTCATAATGGAGTAGAAAATGATCTACTGACTCCCCACTCTTCTATCACTTGCAGCACCAATCAACCACAATATCTACCACTTCCTTAGATTATCTATGCTGAGGATCTTCGCTGATGAGGCTGACCAAACAAAGAACACTACTTTCAAAGAAACCTTATTATTCCAAATACTCCTCCAAGGAAAAAAGGTATTATTATGGGGAACAAGAACATTGTTGTATGATCTAACATCGAACAAGCCTCACTTGGAAGGTACCCAACAAAGTTTGCCTTCATCACCCTTCTCAATTTGAAGCAATACAAAAAATTGAAGAACTACGTAAAGATATCCACCTCCCAATTGGGAGTTTCTCTAAGAAAGTTAACATTCTATTGACGAGAGGCATTAGAAAGCTTCAAATGGTCCGCAACGACAATTTCTTTAAAATAGGCAATACTGAACAAGTCCATAAAAGCTTAAAGGCTTGATCCCCACACCATACATCATGTCAGAATCTAATTTTGGAGCCATTACCCACCTCAAATATTTATTTTTTATATAGGTAATCTAATTTCATTAAAAGAGCAGAGGGGTGCAACTTTAGTATACATGATGTGTACAAGAGAAACCCCTTACATGGAGAAAAAGAGGAACAAAAATCCAAAAACTCAGAAAAATTGGAAATAGGCAAGCAATAGAATGATGCTATCCATGTGTAGAGGGATTGGAACAACATATTTTTAAGCTCTATCGTCGAAGTCTCTTGAATTTCAAAGTTCTTTGCATTCTGCTCTCGCCAAATACAGCACATTAAGAGTCTAGTTGGGATTGTGTTTAGGAGCTTAAAAAGTGCTCTTAGTATTTAAAAAGATGCGTTAAGCAAAAATGGGTTTGTTAGGTAAAAAAATTTTAAAAGCACTTTTTTGCTCTAAAAAAGCTTCAAACTGCATTTTGGGGGAAGCCTGAAAATGAGGATTTTTCAAAGAAACTCGTTCAAACTTTTTCTTTAGACAAGTTCTATTACTCAACATAATTCCAAACAAGCTCTAAATACGAAGGAGCCAACCTCCAAGCTTCATTAGCATTACGGTTTCCCATTTTTCCTCTCTTACTCACGATCTCTCTCACCCTTCTAGGCATAACCCAAAGAACACCAAACAAATGGAAAAGCGTACTCCATATTCTCTTGCAATCTCACAATTAAGAAGGTGATCAATAGATTTCTCACTTTTCTTGCACATGCAGCACCAATCCACCACAATAAGGTTCTTCTTTCTTAAGTTATCCAAAGTCAAGATTTTCCCTAAGGCCACCATCAACACAAAGAACGCTACTCTCGAAGGAACCTTAATTTTCCAAATACTCTTTTAAGGAAAATGAGAATTTACATGAATGGGTTACACATGATAGTAAGGCTTCACTTCCAACTTTTCCTTTTGGAAGGGATCCAACAAATTATATCCTCACCTCCTTGCCTTACTTTGTGAGAGTACCACTGTACCAGGTCAAAGAAAGAAGAAACCACTTCCTCCTTTCAATCATATACTAGTCTGGTAAAGAATATATTTCAATGAATATATCCATTTCGGAATTGCATATGATCCACCACTCACACATCCTTACAATTTGCAATGAACCTCGTTTATACACCACCCACCTCATGCACTGCCATATTTAAAATCCGCCACGACCCTTCATAAGGCGTCCCTCTCATGAGCATAGCGCTAAAGCCACTTCCCCAAAATAATACTACACATAAGCAGTAAAGTGACAAGTAATGGCCAATTGCTGAAACTATTTAAATTTTCTCAAATGCTGATCAATGCACAATGGAAACCCATATAGAATATTTTAACTTTGAAAGGTTTGATAAGTATTTTGCATGTCTCCCTTTTCATTTAATAAGAATAAATATGGGGAAAATGTTGGGCTATAAGCAAATCAGTGACCTAGAAATTGACTGGGTTGACTTGCTGTATATTATACTGCATCATTCAAGCCACTATGTTTATTGTAATAATACATTAATTATAAATGGTTTGATATGAGTTGAATGACATTATCGTGTATGATGTATCATATGGGGTTTCGATGACTGTTGGCATCAAGCAAGTTTTCTCTGCTCATGCTAGAAGCTCCACCTTATAATTCTGGACCATCTGAATGAGATCAAGCAATGAGTATGGTTATATATTTAGGCAAGCACTCATTTGTATTGATCATAAAAACTAATTGCCGTAGTTCATTTAATTATACATTCAATGTCATTAGGTTTACCAGCTCCTCTCTTTCACATAGCTTGGTTTCAAAATTTGTGCTTCACTATTACCATTCACAAGAGTGGTAACTGGCCTATGAATGCTATGGATAGTCACCATCCATTAGATATTAGCATTACTTTAAGAGGGAGGCATATACCTGGAGAAATGGTTTACTCCTGTTCACCAGAAATAATTTCTCTTTGAATTTTTTTTTTTATAAGTAAAGCAAATTTACTAAAAATTGCAAGGGGTGCAACCCAAGTATACAGGACGTATACAAGAGAAAAGAACCATTGATAAACAAGTTCTCTATTTGTTACCATTTCTATTAGAGCTCGCTACCCGATGGAAAATTTTTGTATTTTTATCCCCCTCTTTTAACCAATAACCATAATTCCTTTAACTTTTGCCTTCACCTCACCTCCTCCAAAAGAATAGTCTTCTCCTGCTCAACTGTAACTGCATCCTTCCTCAATTTCTCCTCACTAGAAAGCAGTCTATTATATCTTAGAAGTGGAGTCTATATTGTCCTTTACTTGCTAGAGTGCTAGCAATTTAGTTTTCTCACTTGTTCCACTCCTAGGGGATCTAGATTATCTTAGGACAAAGAGTGCATTAGCTTATATCCCTGACATTGATGATTCAGCCCTTCAAGTGGACCTGATATCCTATCGTCCATGCCACTTTTCATACAAGGCTTTATACTAGCTTCTGCTTGCCTCTTGGCTGGCATGACTAGAGTTGCCTGGCCCGCTTTTTTTCCATTTAGCTCGGAATCAAAAGGCTAGGAACTGTCTTCTCCTACGCAGGCACTCAGACTAACAGGCCTCCAATGACCAAGAAGAAAAACAAAAGGGAAGTGTGTAATTGGTTATAAAGACTTGGATAAAAGTTTTGTGTATAGGACACACATGTTACATGATTTACCGTGTGCATTGAAATACAAGCCAGGAATGTATGAAGGTCTTTGAGAGCTTGTATTAGGAGTTCTCTTCTTAGCATTTTCCTGGCATTTTTTCCGTGATTAGTCTCTCTCTCTCTCTCTCCCCCTTCCGTAAAGCTATTTATGTGCAACTTCTGATGTTTAACTTACTGTTATTATTGCTCTTATTCTTTGTTTCAGCTGATTGCATATTTTGGTGAGCGGATGATATCTGAAGAAACATTGCGAAGAAATGCTGTTATGCAAATGTCTAATGATAAGGTACCTGAATTATATAAATTTTAAAACTTGCCATTTTTTATTTGAATGGATGATCATAGGTTCAGAACTATGTCATATTGGATTCTTAAGCTAGTAGTGTCCCTAGATATTATTCTACATTTCATTTTGTGGTTGTCCCAAAATGTTTTTTCATTGCCAGAAAAGGTAAGAATAACTTTTTACAGTTTCCTCAATAGTCTCTCTCTCTCCCCTATAGTTTGGTGCTTTAATTCTCGAGCGCTTCCAGTTGAGAGAAGTTGACAATTTTTAATTTCTACTGAAGTTTTTCTTTCTGGATGAATAATTTCTATTGAAGTTTTCATGCGCAGAATGTCATAAAGTTGATAATTTTTAATTTCTACTGAAGTTTTTCATTCTGGATGAATAATTTCTATTGAAGTTTTCATGCGCAGAATGTCATTGCTTTTACTTATAGACGAAATGGACAACTTGTTGGTTGCAAATACCGAACTATAGGAAAGAAATTTTGGCAGGTAAGATGCTAATACTTAGCTTGGAATTTTACATTTGCAAATTTGAAAGATAATGATGAAATACTGCCATCCAAATCATTAGTTTTGTCAAAGTATGATTAAGTGATTAAATTTATCTTTTCCAATAAGTTCAAGCTTTTGGGATAACTGGTGATTTAACATGGTATCAGGGCCAAATGTTATGGGATCGAACTTTAACTCCGTCGAATCACCCCCCATTTAAATTAAATATTCCACGTGTTGAGCTTCACTTATTAAAAGGAAGTTTGAGCCCACATGTGAGGGAGAGTGTTAAAGTATTGATTAAGTGACTAAATTTACCTCTTCCTATCAGCTTAAACTTTTCGGATTACTGGTAATTTAACATGGTACCAGAGCCAAAGGTCATGGGATAGAACCTTGACTCCGTCAAATCACCCTCCATTTAAATTAAATATTCCACGTATTGGATCTCACCTATTAAAAGGAAGTTTGAGCCCATGTGTGAGGGGGAGTGTTAAAGTATGATTAAGTGATTAAATTTATCTCTTCCTATAAGCTTAAGCTTTTGGGATAACTGGTAATTTAACAAGTTTGTAAAATCTTCTCTTAATATCAATGCCTTTGGTGCATTGTAGAGATTACATATGCTGAAGTTCCTCATGATTTGGTTCATCAAAGCTTTTAACTTGATGCTCAATGGGCTCTTGGAGAGCTCATAGTCCATTAAATACTAGATTTTGTGTTCCATTTGTCAAAGAATTGTACTGATGTTGGTCTGCCATATATGGACAACATTGCATTACTATGACCGAGGTGAACATATACGTGATGTTTGTTAAACAACACCAAGGTGAACATATACGTGATGTTTGTTAAACAACACCAAACACCACCACACTATTCATTTCATTTTTTTTTAAAAAAATCAACATCAAAACATTCTCACTTTTTATATCACATCATTTACTTTTTACTACTATTTAAATAAAAAAATTACTACAAAACAAAGTTTTCCACTTTTCAATACCATTTTTATACTTTTCTATACCAATCATTATTTTCTTTTTTAATTTTTTTTAATGTCAACAGTACCGTGGAAAAGGCCTTGTTGTTTAACAAACAAGGCCATAGCAGCTTCAAGCAAAAGATAGATTGATGAATCAGTAGATCCTTGTTGGTTCACTATGTATTTACTAGCCCTGATTTTATTTTTGTTGAAATGGGACAATAAACTCCTTGAATGTAACTGTTCCAGTTCTATTTGTCTACCATTATGCATATATTTATGAAATGATATTTGGATGCATTCTGAACTGAATTCTACTTCACTATTTTTCTACTGATTTGCAGGAGAAGGGTACAGAGAAGATATTATACGGTCTCGACGATATAAATGATGTGCCTGAAATCATTATTGTAATTCCTCTGTCACCTCTTTGGGTTGCTTTTCTACAGCAATTCAGATCTCTCATACTCGCTCCTGATTTTATTATTTTTGATGTTGAGTACAGGTCGAAGGTGAACTGGATAAGCTTTCACTGGAGGAAGCTGGCTTCCGCAATTGTGTTAGTGTTCCTGGTGGTGCACCGGGAAAGGTTTCGACTAAAGAATTACCATCCTTTGAAAAGGTTTGCACTGATACAAAAATTCTTTGGAGCCTGCTGTAACTTTTTTATGCAAACAGCTATCCAGGGTTTTTTCTTTTCCTGTGTAATTTTATATAATATGGTATATTAAATGCAAAACTGCTGATGTCTTATAGGAGCATAAAACAATGTCTGTCCTATAGATAAAAGCAGATGGCATTGTGTCTTTTGTCAAGTAAACAATCTCTAATTTACAGGGAACAACAATATGGTATGTATCCATGTCCAAGAGAAAAATGTTACACAGATTTTTTTTTTTTTAGGTTCTAATGAGTTTGGTATATTTTATGTATGATAATCAAGAGAGTGATTTGATTTTCTGGGCGATTTGTCTTTGTATCATGTAGACAATTTCTTGGTCGGTAAATAAATATATTTTTTCTGGCATTGAGCTTAATGGAAACTTGTTTAATACCATTTTACTATGATTATTGTATGATTGGCTGTGTACTTTAGGCCTTAAGGCGTTTTATGTACGATCATCAGGAGAGCGATTTGATTTGCGAGGATATTTTTCTTTTTATCATGTAGACAATTTGGGGGGAAATAAATAACCATACATTTGATGCCATAGAGCTTAATGGAAACTCGTTTAATACCATTTTACTACGTTTAATGTACTATTGGCTGTGTGCTCCAGGTAGTCCCATTGTGACTCTTGTGATTTTATTGCTCTTTTGGATTGTCAACACATGCATACGTCCATTTTGAGTTCGTATGTTGTTCACAATGTTTGCTTAGCATTCATAAGCATCAACTGTGATTATTTCTAATTGGGATAAATCACTGGACTAGATGGGGATTTAATTCGTCAACATAATGCCAATGAGTTCTTACTCAAATGGTACTTCATCTGCCCATAAGAATGGGATGGAGGGTGAAGTTGCAGCTGGGTGTTTGTAAATTACCCAAAAAAAAAAAAAAAATTCCTCCAAAAAATGAATTAATTACATCTTTGGCCATGTAAAAATTGAATTTTTCAAAATTCAGTTTGTTGTGCTAATACTATAATGCTACGGATGAGGAAATCATGAATTTAGAATCTCACTCCCAACTGCATGATATGGATACAAGTGCATATCGTTTGGATAGACATCCTAATCCCCATATTTGTTACTTTTGACCTATTAGGCATTTTATTTCATAGGTCTAGAATATAATCAGCAGGAAGAGCATAATCACCACCTGTGCATGCATCATTTGAAACCCTTGTTATTATTGTCTCCTCAGCAGTGGTTCTCCAAGATGTTGAAGTGCTTGTGCATACTTAGATATTTGGACTAAGAAAATTCACTTACTAGTAAAAAATTTGTTATCACACTTCACAGATATTATTTTCTAGCAGTGGGCCTAGTCTCACCTCTAAATAAAGGTTTAGAAGAGCTTTACATTTCGCTTTTCCCATAAACATATATGCATAAATACTCTGCTGGCTTTTAAGGCGTGTACACCCTGGACTCGATGCTAAGGGACGGTTACAGATCTTTTTTTAGGTTAAAATACCAGGGAAATTTTGTCCAAAAGACAGAATGCTCGCTGAAATGTGAGAAATTATATTTATACAATATTGGTATGGAAATAAAAAATGGTTTGGTGCTTTTAAAGAATGGAGAAATTTGTTTGCTGTATTTTTTTTTTTATTATTTTATTTACAAAAGTAGATAATGTGAAGATGTAAAATTAATTTTCATGAAATACTTATTCTGTGTCGCTAATCTCGCAATCAAGCAACTGAACTAGGGCAGGCAGTGTGCATTCTTCTATTGGCTCTTGAACAGAATCAAGGAAGTTGATCTTTTTTCTATCTTTACCAAAGTAGGGCCTTCCACTATCATTTTGCATTATGAAACCACTTGATTTTCATATAAAGAGCAGTTTTGCTGCTCTCTTGGCCACATGGTCCACAAGGGTGACTGGGCCCTTTAAATCTATTGGTCATAGATGTTAGGCAAACTCATTTTTAATTATCTTTAAGGTTGGTAAATTATCACTAGAGATAACCAAGAAACTGCTAAATGACTGAAGTATGTTAAAATTGTTTCCTTCCCGGGAAATTGTAAATCTATGTTGCTCAGATGTCCTGATTATTTCGAATTGTGATTCGCAGTCACTCTTCAAGTAATAGGTATTGTCTAATACCATTTTTGCCCTTTTATTTTATAATTTTGACAACTATTGCATCGGAATATTTGGTATTATTACTGAAGAAAATGCAAAATGAACTGTAGTGCGTAAAGAGTTTTTTCTGATTTTTTTCTCGGGAGATTGCAAATATATGTTGTTAAGTTTTTACATTCTTTTGAATTGTGGCTGAGAGTCATTTCTTCCAGTCTTAACATATTGTCTAATTTCAGTTTTTTCCTTTTAGTTATATTTATGACATTTGTGTCTTTCATCTGAAAATTTTGCGTCTAAAATCTATCGTTCGGTTGTTAATATATGTATTCTTTATTTGCATGCACGTGCATGTGAAGTTAGGACACGGCATTTCAGTTTCTATGGAACTGCAAAGAAAACCTTAATAAGGTATGTACATTTGGTGCCTGTCTTTTGAATAGAGTTTTGTTTGGATGTGAAGTTTTTGAGTTTTTAAGTTCTTTTTTTTCACCTATTAGGTTTCTCGAATTATCCTGGCAACGGATGGTGACACATCAGGGCAAGCTTTGGCTGAAGAGCTAGCACGCCGCCTTGGAAGAGAGAGGTGACATGATCTGAAGCAATGTTCCCCCTTAAGAACTTCTACAGTCTGCTTGAGAACCCAGAATTCTTAATGCCTGCAATATGGTCCATTCATGGCCAAATTAATAATTGCGATAAAAAACTTAAGAAACCTACCCAAAACATGTTGAAAATTGTGGTAATCGGATCACTTGAACCAGTCTCGACTCTTGCCTTATAGTCTAAATCTTGGAAAATTTTGCAAGCAAAGTGTTATACATTTAAAGTAGACAACATCATATTATGACCTGGATGAACTATTACATAAACGTTAGTGGGCTTATCTATTCTCAAGGTTTTAGATAGGTTGTAAACAATTTGATTTATGCCTAGCGTCTTGTTTTGAGGACCATTGTACTTGAGACTTAGATCTGCTTACTTTATTGTTTCCTTCAAAATAAAGGTTATGTAGATATTCTACTTGGTAATTATCCGCTTATATCTTTTTCATTTTTGTGTGTGCAGATGTTGGCAAGTACATTGGCCGAAAAAAGATGAGTCCAGTTGTTTTAAAGATGCTAATGAGGTTTGATGCCTTTTTCCACTCTTTCCTGTTAATCATTTTTTCTTTCTTTCTTTTGGGAGCTTCTTAGGTTTGATAGATATAGGGAAGGTTGGCCATTATAACTTTTTTCTAGGCCAATTTTGTATATATTTGAGATCTCTTAATAAAAGTATACTTATTCTGATATTAAAGTCATAGTTGTGAAAAATTAGATTAAGTAAAGGTGTTTTTGGAATGAATTTCAAGAAACGAATCTTTGATTCTTGGATATAGTCAAAGATATAGCAATAGAAAGTCCCATGTATAACTAGTATTTTTATTTTTTTATTTTTTTATTTTTAAATCGTGTAACTAGCATATTGGTACAAGCATAAAATAACTTGTAGTAGCTTATTTTATCATGTGTCCAGAAATTTATTAATGTAGTGAAGTTACACTAATTTTGTCATTGCCAAACATAAAATTGATTAGATGCCTATTACAAGTGAGCTCCAAAATAATTTCCTTTAATATGTCTTATCTTTGTACAGACTTGAACTGAAAATCAATCATAAGCACAACAAAAATATAAAATCCACATCTGTAAAGTCAATCAATTACCTTCATTTCCGTAAAGGATGTGCTGGCATGGAAGAAAGTCAAATTGCTGTTTTTAGAGTGACTTTCAGTTTTAGTAACCTAAAAGCTTTTTCTTTTGTGGGGTTTTTGTGCAACATCAGCGGTTCTTATCTGGGATTGCCTCCAAGTATGCCCTATAAGTCTAAGAGGGAAAGGATTGCCTAGATCATATGGACCAATTTAGTTTGCTGACTCGTTTACTGTCAGTCTTTCCCATGCCTGTTGATGGGACACACGAATTAGATTTGTATCGAGACTTCTTCTGGAATGGTATGGGAAATGACTTTTGAGTATAATGGTAAAAGCTTTATTGGTGTTTTGGGGTTAGGAAGCTTCCCTTATTTAAACCAAGCCTTGTTGGGTAAGTGACTTGAAGAATTGCAACATAAAGGAATTACCTTTTCACCTTTCTCATGATTCATCAAGAAATGCTATGATGACATCGAACTTCCATTGTCCAAGTTAAAGCTTTTTAAGATCACTTTTATGCGGGAATGGTGTAAAATTCTTTGATTATATAACTTTTGGAATTAGAGTTTTTTTCTTTTGTTTGGTGCTTCTCTTGTTTTCTCTTTGGAAATTAAGTTCTTTCCTACTTTTGTGTTTCACCTTTAATAAAATGTATTACCCAACTGCATATTTATAGCAAAAATGTTTTACAAAAAGGAAAAAACTAATATCTTTTCCTCCTTTCTTGTGCATTTTACTTGAAGTAGGTTTCTTAATGGCTTTGTTGCTTGACCTGAAAGAAAGTCTATTTAATGTCCATTACAGTGTAATATTGCTTATTAATTAGCTCTCACTTCCTGTAATGTTCCTTTTGTCTTTCTATAAAACCATGCAAGCCAGAAGTGATCATGATATTTTGTTTATGGCATTAGGTTCTCAAGTGTATGGGACCAGCTGCTCTGAAGAAGTTAATTGAAGATGCAGAGATATATCAGCCACATGTTGCGAACCATGTAATGTCGAGTACATAGTTCAAGGTAATAAACAAACAGAATACAGGCCTCTTCACTGTGTAAATGTAAAGTTATATACTATAGATTTTTAGTTGTTGTGATGCTTAGCGGTGATTGTTGTTGCAATTTTTGGAAGCAAATTTGTAATGTTTGCTTAACAGATCTATGTTTGACATTATGCTTGACATGATCTTTTTAGCTAATCAATAGAGGTCATCAAGCACTGCGAAGTTCCTATTGATGCCTTGGTGGGGCAAGGTCAGACTATGGTTCAATCGGACTTGAGGATGCACCTGCGGTTACCACTGTCTAGGTCCCTACTGTGCGGCTCCCAGCGGGTAGGTGCTACTATGGTCATGCCTAGGCAAAATAGCCACAATTGGTCTCTCCGGCCTGCCTTTATTTCTCAAAAAAAAAAAAAAAAAAAAAGAAAAAAAAAAAAAGAAAGCACTGCTAAGTTCAAATGTGGAAGGAACTTCCCTTACTGATTTGTACAGAAGAGAGGAAATTGGTTTTTGTGCAATGATTCATTTCTCTAATTTGATTTCTTAATGAAAACTCCAAACTCTGTAAGTATTCTTAATTCTGCTTATCTGCAATAAGATACAATACATGTTGGATTCAAACTATTTAAGAAGCCCATTAGATGGAGTATTTATAGAAGGTTCCATGATTCTTACCGCTCGGTTGTTATTTGTAAGGTGCATATGATTTGAAAATTCACCTTAGAAAATAAAACTTGTTCTAGGACTAGTTAGGGTCAACAAGCAAATCATTGGAGCATATACCTGTCCCACTACATTAGATTGCACAGCAACTAATTACAGTTAATCTTATTTAATTTCTTGCAACCGCAAACCTTAAGCTGTCCAAGTACTTCTCTTAAGAGTTAAGGAAACTGTTTTTACATAGATTTCATAAACCTCTTGTCCAAGTTTAAATCTGCTTTGCATTTCTCATTCATGGTAATTGTTCTCATTAAAGGCCCTCCCTATTTTGCTTACGCCAATATTGACGCGTCTGGGACAAGGATCTTTTTCATTTTATCGTTATTTAAAATTTTTAAATGTGTGTAAACATTGACATCATATAAAACTATTAGATGTATAAATTTTAAATCTTGACTTATTATAAATGAATATTATTTATTTCATTTGAAATCAAGATCTTATTTTTGAAGTCTGGGCTATAATAAACTACGAGTAATGCTACATATATTTGTACTTTTTTTTTTTTTTGCCTAATCAAATAAGGGAAAGTGGGTTACAGGGGATCAAACAACAAAATCGAAAGGGTGGGCACCCCAACAACAAAGCCCAAACGGAAAGTGCAACAAAGATGCATGGACAGTAACAGAAACTAGGAATAGTCCAAAAAGACCAAACAGTAGGCAATGGTTTTTAGGGGTGTCAATGCTGGCGGTTTCTAATCGTCCGCTAATTGCTAACCGCTAACCGCTTAACCGCCTAACCGTATTAACCGCTAACAACCTAACCGTTATAACCGCCTAGCGGTTAGCGGTTAGAGGTTATTGGGTTTATTAACCGTAATCGCTAACTGCTAACCGCCTTTTTGTATAATATATTTTTATAATTATAGTTATAATTATAATAATATTTGTACATATAACATAATCACTTGATCATTAAATCACACATTTTTTTTTTTAGATAATTAAATCACAATTTGAGTATTAAATGTATAAGATCAATACTTAATTATATGATTCAATGACAATTCAAATACTTTATTCAAGTTAATTATATTATTAATGTACAATGATAATGTGATTCGTATAATATCAAATGAATGTGTTACTTATAACCACAATTGAAGTATTAATGTATTATCATTATAATTTTAGTAATTTATATATTATCACTATAATTGATATGATTATATCACATGATGAATTGATCATTAAATCATATGATTATATGATAACAAATAGTACCTATATAATATGACATAACTCATAAGTCATAAATCTACAAGTTAATCGTATGATTCATATTATTCATGTACATTGTACAATGATCATCACAATTGAATTAAACAATGTATTACTTATAACCACAATTGAATCAAAGCATTATTATTTATTAGATATTTTATACTTAGAAAACATATATCACATTATCTTAGATTCTTAGATCTAAGATAGTTTTATTATATTAAAATGAATTGTGATTTGTGAGATAATATGATCATATAATTTAAATATGAGTGTACGGCCATTAGATCATTAGGAATTTAGGACTTAGGAGTTTGAGCATTACCATAATACCATTAGATAATAAGTTCAATTCCAAAAAAAAAAAAAAAAGATTATAGGTAAATATGATAATAATTTAAATCATTAATCATATGATCTAATTTAATGAGATCATATGATTATATAATATCAAATTAAGTAATTGACATTAGATTCAACAATGTGTTACTTATAGGGGTGTTAAGAGAGCAAGCCGCTCGCGTGCGAATTCGGGCTCAGCTCGCATAAGCTCGGCTCGTGTTTGACTTGAATATTAAATAAAGCGTTTTGTGAACACGAAAAGCCCAAATGAGGGTAAAAAATGCTATAGTAATAAAAAGGGTAAAGTCCACATATTCCCCTCAAACTATAACCCAATAGACAATGTCCCCCCAAACTTTCAATTGTGACAATGTCCCCTCCAAACTACCAAAACATTGTCAATGTTCCTCCCAAGGCTTGCAATAAGACAAAAATGCCCTTATAGATTTCTCAATAAGACAAAAATATCCCTATAAATTAAAAAAAAATGATTTTTTTTAAAAACGAAAAAATTTTAATTTAAAAATAATATATTTTTTTAAAAAACAATTTTTCTAAACAATTTTTTTTTAAAACGGAAATTTTTTTTTTAAAAAAAAACTATTTTTTTTATTTAGTTTTAAAAAACAAAAAATTTCATTTTATTAAGCGAAAATTTTATTTTTTTTAAATGTAAATTTTTATTTAAATAAAGTTATAAAACAAAAATAAAATAAAAAACGAAAATTTTCAATTTTTATAAAAAAAAAATTGAAATGTTTTTAATTTTTTTTCTTATAAAATTGATTTTAAAAAAGAAAAAATTGGCCAAGTTTGGATTTTTTTTTTTTTGTTAGTTTTAGGTTTTTTCTAGAAGTTTTAGTATTTTTGTTTATATTTTACTAAGGGTAATTTTATCATTGGAGGAACATTGACAATTTTTTGATAGCTCAAAAAGGATTATCAATCGAAATGCATAGCTGAGTAAGCATGCTGACTTTCCCCTAATAAAAAAGCCCAAAAAGCTCCAAAAAAAGCCAAATTTTAAAAAAGTGGTTAGCATGCGGTTAACTATTTCACTAACCGCTAACCGCCTAGCGGTTAACGGTTAGTGGTTTTTGCCAATAACCGCTAACCGTAACCGCCTTGACACCCCTAATGGTTTCATCCATGGTCCAAAAGAAACCCTAGACAAGTAGGGTCGTACAAGACAGTTCTAAAATGCATAAGAACTCAGCGAAGAGTCTCGTGCGATAAAAGCAACAATCACTGTTAAATGATTGTTGTAGGGATGGGACTGCAGAGATCCGAGATGAAGCCGTTGAAGGACGACCACCAGCAACAAAAAAAACTCTCCCACAAGATCAATACACATCAGTACAGGCAGATTGTAACTCACAGAAAATAAGAAATACAGCAAAACCAAACAGAAAGTTCAACACATATAGGAAAACAACGGAAATACTACAACAGAAGAACAACCACACAAAGCAGCTATGCCAGTGGAGGAGAGTTAGATGGAGAAGATCGGGTGGCACACGGGATACACGCGCCTGCGCATGTACACCACTAGCCGGCGCATGGTTGGCGGATGGAGGATCAGCTAGCGGTAACAGGAAGCTGGCGAGCCGCTGTGGAAGGTGGATAGGGGCGTTTGACGACAGAATTGACAAGGGAGAGTAGATTGCGTTTTAAAAAAACCCAATCTATATCCCAAACAACAACCAGGAGCTGTAACGAGGGCTGAGGACGATAGGCTGGGTGGAGAGGGTTGTGGACGACAAGCTGGGTGGTGCTGTGATACTAGAGAGGTTGTGGACGGCGGAAGGTGTGGCTGAACGGCGACGATAGTGAGAAAAGGCGAAGGGTGGCACTGCTGCACAAGAAAATGGAAAAAAGCACAAAAAATCCCAATGAACGAGCAAGGAAATGGAGGGGGGAGGAGAGAAAGGAAAAGGCAATGTCTTTCCCTCCTCCCCGGAAAGGCCGCACGAGGCGGAGGAAAAAACCTCATTGAGAAGGCGGCTAGGGTTTATTATTCAGAGCTTCTCTCTCTAAAATAAGAGAGAGAAGCGGGTCCACCTTCCTCATATTCGTACTTTCTTACACCCACTTCTTCACACCCATAAGTGGCTTTTAAAATTATCATTGGATTAAAATCTAATAAGGATTCATCCCAAAATTAATGGTGGTTTTAAAAGCCACCTACGGGTGTGGAGAAGTGGGTGTAAAAAAGTGGGAGTGTATAACATTACTCATAAGCTAATACAATGATATGCAACCCATTTAGCAGCTCCTTGTTGTGCATTTATGCATTGTGATGCCATACTCTGAATGTGTGGTTCATCTTAGGTGTGATGTAGTGTTGGGATATATGTGGTGCTAGGTTTTCGTCTATGGCATAATAATTTTTATTGATAATCCAAAAAGCTTAAGCTGATTGGAAAATATGAATGCAATAAATAAATATTTTAACACTCTCTCACATGTAGATTCAACTTCACGTGTGAGGCTTAGCACATGTAATATATAATTGATATGTGAGATGAATTGCAGAGGTAAAGATCAAACTCAAGAATATCATAGATAGGTAATGTTGGGTCATAGATCAAACCATTAGATACCCGGTAATCCTCAGGTCCAGCTTAATCATGGAAAGGCCCAAGCCCAGTAAGGATCTGGGCAACCAAGTCCGAGGCCTACATATCCGATATCCTCATGACCGAGACCCATGGGATCCGAGACCCTTGAGCCGAGACCGCTAAGTCCGAGACCAACTCAAGACATACACGTCTCGGCTACAAGGATAACTCTGGTATCTTGAATGATACAGTCGTTAATAGATAAGTGATTTTGTTTATTCAAAAGCTGCCATATCTATCTAAAATGCAAATCAAATATATTATCCAACAATCATTTACAAATGTTTAAATCAAGTGATACACGCAACTACCAAATCCTATGATCTTGATCCCCTAAGATCTCGGAGAGGATGATCACCCAAATCTCTTGTCAGAAACTGCATCGTGGAAACTCAGGGAAAGGTGGTTCATTGGTGAAGGGACTTTCACTACTTAATGCCTATAAAAGACAGATGATCTCTTTATAAAGGGGTAAGCGCAACTTTGGCTCTTAAGCTTTCATTTGTTGCTTATACTCTTTCTCTCTCAAATTCTGACTTAGGCATCAGAGTGTCCCCGCCGGCTCACCCCCGGTCTCTTCGATCCTTCTCTTCTTCTTTGTTGTGCAGTCAAACCACTTGTGTGTTGGTCAACTCAGAAAACTGTACATCAACAGTTTGGCGCCGTCTGTGGGAACTCGATTTTTATCAGTTCTTACCATCTATTAATCCATTATGGTGACCACTCGTTCTACTGCCGGAGCCTCCAACGCACTAGTACCATCCAACCTAGTTGAGTTTATGAAGCAGATGACCGAGTCTATGAAGGCCCTAAAGAAGCAGAACGAAGACCTCGCCGCAAGGCTCACGGTTGCTGAAGGCCACAATAGCTGGAGGGACCAAGAGTGCGAGGAAAGGCGGGCGAAGAATCGTGAAGAGAAGTGTGAGAAGGAAAGGCGTGCCGAAATCCGCAAGGGAAAGTTGATTGCAGATTCGCATCATGAGGAAGATGCGAGTTCGGTTCAAGCCAGCCATCATACGATTGTCCAGAATGAGGAATGTCGTGAGCAGGAGAACCTGAAGAGGTCTTAGCATACTAGGCCTCGACGGGAGCAACCTCACCATGGCGACCACCATAATGGGCGGAATGAGGGCCAGATGAGTGCTGACATGGAAGATCTTAAAAAGAAGTATGAAGAGCTAACTTGCAAGTTGGCTGACAAAGAGGAGAAAAGCCCTGCTGGGGAGCTTATGGACAACAACGACCTGCCTTTCACTGATCAAGTGTTGGGTTTCCCCTTGCCTGACAACTTCAAGATCCCTCGTGTCAAGGAGTTTGATGGTAATGGCGACCCTTCTGAACATATGGAAAGCATCCGCGCTCATTTTTCCCCTCATAGATTTCCGGATGAAATTGCATGCAGAATCTTTCCCCTCACCTTAGAAGGAGTTTCTAAGGATTGGTTCGCCAGATTGCCCTCCAAGTCGGTGGATAATTTCAAAGAACTCGGATGCCTCTTCTTAAGCCAATTCCTGGCAACCCGGAAGAGGAAGAAGCACTCAGCTTGTTTACTATCCCTTCGTCAGGGAAAGGAAGAGAGTCTGAAGTATTTCATGCTTAGGTTTAATAAAGAAAAACTGTTGATGGAGAACCCAGGTGATTAAACGGTATTATCCGCATTATGGCACGGAGTCAGGCCAAATGGGCCTCTGACGGCCGAAGTATCAAAGAGTTCGACAGAGATAACTCTTTGCCAGTTTATCAGTAAGACAGAAGAATGCATCAATCAGGAGGAAATGATTAAAGCTTTAATGAAAGGTCAGGAGGAAGAAGACCGAGAAAAGGAGGAAAGCAAGAAGGAGATACCCGCAACATCCACTCCGAAAGAAGGGAAATTCCAAAAGAAAGTGGTGAAAAAGCCCGTGCCATCCTTCCTGAAGATAGAGCCCCAGCGATGTGAAGATCAAAGGTTCACACCCTTGAATGTTAGTGTCAATGAAGTATTCATGGAAATTAGAAGGGACCCAGCTTTCAGGTGGCCGAGTAAGTTGTGGGGTGATCCAAGGAAGCGAGACCGAACAAAGTTCTATGAGTATCATAATGATCATGGGCATTTGACAGAAGATTGTATAACTTTGCGTCAGAAGATCGAAACCTTCATAAGAAATGGAAGGCTTGTGAGGTTCCTTGCAGGAGAGAGGAATCGAGATGCGGTTCACCAACAGCCCCTCCTGTTGGATGCAAACCGAGACGCAGGTGGATGAGATCCGAGACATGATCGGGAGGATGGTCCGAGAGAGGATCCGAGAGCTCCTCGGGACCAAGGAGTGGTATGTGAAATCCACACTATTGTTGGAGGAACAGCTGGTGGAGGACAATCCAACTCAGCCAGAAAGACTTATGCGAGAAAAACACAGACTGAAGGGGTCCTTACAGTGCAAAGACCTTCTAAGGTTCCGAGGAAGGATTCAATGACTCTTTCTTTCTCTGAGGAGGATGCTATGGGAGTAATGTAGCCGCATGACGATCCATCGAATTTTGGTGGACAATGGAAATTCAGCCGATGTCCTATATTGGCCGGTCTTCAAGCAAATGGGTATTGGTCGCAACAGGATCGAACCATTTAATTCTCCCTTGGTCGGATTTGGAGGGGAGCAAGTCCAGCCGATTGGCCTTATTTCACTACCTGTGATGGCAGGGACGACACCCAAGCAGAAGACTGTAATGGTACACTTCTTGGTCATTGACTGACTCGGTGCTTACAATGCCATCATAGGTCGTCCTGCTTTGAATAAGTTGAAGGCTGTAACTTCAACGTACCACTTGATGATGAAGTTCCCAACTGAGGAAGGAGTTGGAGAAGTAAGGGGGGATCAAACTCAGGCGAGAAGATGTTACAATACATTTCTCAAGAAGGCCTCGGACCCGACTCCTATAGTAATTGGTACAGTAGGTGGTAAAGGTAGGAATGAGCCTAAAGGAGAGCCAGCCAAGCCATTAGAAGACGTAATGGTCGGTGAAGGCAAACTTTTGAAAATTGTGACACAAATCAGTCCCAGGGTCCAAGACGGTCTCATCACCTTCCTTCGACGGAACTTAGAAGTTTTCGCGTGGACCCATGAAGATATGCCAGGAATCAGTCCTGAAGACATTCTTCACCAACTCAACGTGGATCCGAGTATGAAGCCGGTGAAGCAAAAGAGAAGAAAGTTCGCTCCTGAACGGAATATGGCTATAGCTGAAGAAGTAGAGAAGCTTCTTAAAGCTCGTTTCATTGAGGAAGTTTATTATCCCGATTGGTTAGCCAACGTAGTATTGGTTAAAAAATCCAATGGGAAATGAAGGATGTGCGTGGATTTTACCGACCTCAACAAAGCTTGTCCAAAAGACAACTTTCCATTACCCCGTATCGATGCATTGGTGGACTCGACGGCTGGGTATGGCTTTCTCAGCTTCATGGACGCTTTCTCTGGTTACAACCAGATATATATGCATCCAGAAGATCATGAAAAAAACTGCATTCATAACCGACCGAGGCCTGTACTGTTACAAAGTCATGCCCTTCGGTTTGAAGAATGCACGGGCAACATACCAGAGGCTGGTTAACAAAATGTTCCAAGACTAGATCGGACAGAATATGGAGGTATATGTTGATGACATGCTAGTCAAGAGTGTGCTGCCGTAAAACCATGCACTCGATTTGCAAGAGACGTTCGCGACCTTGAAGAAGTATGGGATGAAGTTGAATCCCTCGAAATGTGCATTTGGAGTCTCGTCAGGAAAGTTCCTCGGTTACATGGTGTCGAGCCGAGGAATAGAGGCTAACCCCGAGAAGATACAAGCTGTCTTAGATATGCAGTCTCCAAAAAATTTGAAACAACTCCAGCAATTAACGGAAAGAATAGTAGCACTAAATCGGTTCATTTCACGATCAACGGATATGTGTCTTCCATTTTTTAAAGTCTTACGAAAGGCCTTTAAATGGACGGACGAATGTGAAGAAGCCTTCGAATAGCTAAAGAAGTATCTAATGAGCTCACCTTTGCTAAGCCAGACGAGGCTTGGAGAAGCACTGTATCTGTACTTAGCTGTGTCTCCCACGGCTGTGAGTGCAGCATTAATCCGAGAAGAAGAAGGAATTCAGAGGCCTGTGTACTTCATCAGCAGAGCCTTAAGGGGTGCTGAAGCAAGATATCCCCAGGTGGAGAAATTGGCTTTCGCCTTGATTATAGCATCTAGAAAACTTCGACCCTACTTTCAAGCTCATACTATAAGGGTATTGACTGAGTATCCTTTGAAGAAAGTATTAAGAAAGCTAGATTTATCGGGAAGACTAGCTAACTGGGCAATTGAGCTGGGAGAATTTGACATTGAGTTTCTCCCTCGGAATTCTCTCAAAGGTCAAGTACTGGCTGATTTTCTGGTAGAGTTCACTAATTTGCTGGATGCGACCGGTTGGCCAAATGATGAGACATGGGTGATTTATATGGATGGATCATCTACGAAGAAGCACGGTAGAGCTAGAATAGTGATGATTACTCCGAATGGGGAAGAACTATGCAATTCTTCGAAGCTAAAATTTAAAACTACGAATAACGAAGCCAAGTATGAGGCAGGACTCGGTTTAGCTCGAGAAATGGGTGCTAAATTCGTAGAAGTTCGAAGTGATTCCCAAGTCATCGTCGGTCATGTTTGAGGTGAATTCAAAGCCAAGGGAGAAAAGATGAAGTTATACTTGTCGAAAGTACAAGAAATGCAAAGTTTATTTGAGAAGTTCAGTATTGTCAAAGTTTCGAGACTTGAGAATGAGAGAGCAGACAGATTGTCCCAAATAGCCTCGACGACGAATGGGGAGATTGAAGACGAGACACCTGTCCAAATTCTTCTACAGTCATCCATTACCGAGACGGTGTCGGTCTCGACAACCGAGACCATACCCGATTGGCAACTGGAAATCGTAGAATACCTGAAAAAAGGAGTCCTCCCTCCAGATCGAAAGTCGGCTATTCAGTTGAAAATAAGAGCTGCGAGGTTTACGATGGTAAATGGAATTCTTTACAAGAGGGGTTTCATGTTACCACTCCTCAAGTGTGTTCCAAAAGAAGAAGGAAATTATATTCTCAGAGAGATCCATGAAGGGATTTGCGGAGCCACTCTGGAGCTAGAATGCTAGCGCACAAAGCAGTCCGAGCAAGTTTCTATTGGCCCAACATGAATCGGGACTCGGCAGAATTAGTCAAAAATTGTGACAAATGCCAGAGATTCGCTAATGTCACTCACCAACCCCCTGAAGACTTGAGTGCAATCTCTTCACCCTGGCCCTTCTCACAATGTGGGGTAGATATAGTGGGACCGTTGCCTCGAAGCAGGGGAGGTGTACGGTTTGCGGTTGTTGCCATTGAAATTTTCACTAAATGGGTGGAGGTTGAAACCTTAGTAAATATCACAACCAAGGCAATAGAACGGTTTTTGTGGAAGAGCGTCATATGCCGGTACGGCATTCCCCATGCATTCGTCATAAATAATGGCAGGCAATTCGATTGCGACTCATTCTAAGACTGGTGTGCCAAGCTCCGGGTAAGGAACTACTACTCATCTTCGGGGCATCCCCAGGCTAATGGACAAGTGGAGGTACCAACAAAATGATTTTCAAAATCTTGAAGAAAAAACTTGATGATCGTAAAGGAGATTGGGTTGAAGATCTTCCAGAAGTTTTGTGGGCATACCAGACAACCAGAAGAACTCCAACTGAGGAGACACCATATGCCTTGGCATTCGGAACCAAGAAAGTCATTCTGGCCGAGGTAGGCTCAAGCAGTTATCGTGTAGAGGTCTTCCAGCCTGAGACCAACAACGAGGGTTTACAGCTCCACCTGGACTTGCTACAAGAGAAGCGGGATTGAGCCCAAGTGACTGTGTCAGCATACCAAGCAAGAGTGACTCGGTATTTTAACAAGAAGGTCAAACCTTGAAGCTTCAAAGTTGGGGACATGGTCTTACGTAGAATCACACTGGCAACCAAAACCCAGCTGAGGGAAAGCTGGCTCCTAATTGGGAAGGACCCTACAGGGTAATTGAGTGTAAAAGGGCAGGAGCATACCATTTGGAGGATTCAAGAGGTAAGGCTCTTCCGAGGCCTTGGAATGCTGAGCACCTAAAAAAGTACTATGTTTAAAGTGCTGTAATATGTGATTTCTCTATTCATTTCATTATTTTCAATTCAATGAATAAAGCATCTTGGAGTTAAGCAGCATTCAAAGTTCATAAGTACAAATTAAAAGGTTTTATGAGTCTTGGAAAATATAGCTGCAAAGGCTTTTCCGAGCCCTAAAGAGATGCAAGCGAAAGAAGCTCTTTCTTAACTTAACAAAACCCATAAATCAAAAAACCTAAGGGGATTCCCCGAGATTTAACTCGAGGTACCATAACTATGGTTAAGTCTGAGGTTATGTCAAAAAACCTAAGGAACTCCCCGAGACCTAACTCGGAGAAGCATAACTAAGGTTAAATCAAATATCCCGAGACCTAACTCGAGGTACCATAACTATGGTTAAGTCTAAGGTTAAGTTAAAAAAAAAAACCTAAGAAATTCCCTGAGACCTAACTCGGAGAAACATAATTATGGGTTCTTTCAAACTATCTTAACCAACAAGCAAACATCAAAAGGTTATTCTTTCAAACTATTAAACACTAAAAGTGTACACAAAAACTCATTTCATTAAAAAAGTTGAGATATACACAAAGAATCCTTGAAAGGTTTTACATCATTCTTCTTTGGGGGTGAAAGTAGGAGCGACATCTGGGGCCTCGGCAGATGTGGACTTAGCAGTATCGGCCTCGACAGATTGTGCAGTACTCGGGGCAGACTCGGTACCTTGGCACTGTTGATTCGAGAAGGGTTCATAAAAAAAATTCTTTTATCCCTGCTGCATCGGGCATTTGTTCTCGACCTAGGTTAACCAGCTGCACCATATCTACATCTGAACAAGGGATGTCCTCGATCTTCACCTTGTCCAGATCTATTCTTCGTGTCGAATCCTTAGCCCATGCTCGAAAGGTTTCGAAGCCCAGGATAAGCCCGTCGGCCCAGGCAGAATTTCGTACCCATGAAGCAAAGGATAACTGACGCAGATAATTGGCAGCTCGGGTTTTGGCTTCCTTCAGCTGAGCCCTCACCTGGACGTACTTGCCTTTGAAGAATTTGAGTTTCTCCTCGGCAACCACCTTGGCTTCATTCGCCTTCACCACCAAGGCTCTCTGATCCAAGACCTCATCCTAAGCCAGTTTCAGCTGATCTGAGACCCCCGTGTGTGCTTCTTCCAGCTGGTTCAGGTCTTTTTTTATGATTGAATTGTCCTCCTAAAGTCGGTTTACTTCAGCTCGGAGACCTTCAATCTCAGCCGACAGCTCTGTGACCTTTGATTCAACCCTTGCCGGAGCCGATGCCGCTTAGGAAGTCTTGGCTTGCATTATTGACTGCTGTTGACCTGAGAGCAGTAGCTCTTCATCTTGCTTGGCTACCATCTCTTTCAGCCTAGCATTCTCAGCCTCCAGATCAGCATCCTTGTCTTCGAGACTGCTTTTCTTAGTAGCCGAGTTCTTGGCCGCCTTCCAAAAGTAGCAATACAAAATCAGTGACTTCATGATGCTCTGCAACAAGAATTTCATCAGCATGTATATATAAATAGAAAGAAGGAGAAATATATTATACTTACAAAAGTTGAAAGAAAATCATCTGCTCAGTCATGCTTTGAGCAGATGTGTCACGCTCCATCGTAAGGTTCTCGTGTAGAATCAAATCCACTAGCGCTAAAAAAGGATTGCCCTTCAGGTCACCACTAAACTTTGCCAGGGGCCCGCCGACAGTTCAATCCACCTCCTGAGGCCTTACTGGTGAGACGGAAGAATACGAGGTCTCAGCAGCCGAGACCCTTTCGACAGCTGCAGCCTTCTTGGCACGTATGGGTGTTGACGGCCTAGCCTTTGCAGGTTTTGAAGCACAGGCTTTCGGTTCCTCCTCAGCAATGGGGGTTAGAGGTCGAGCTTCCTCGACAACTGCAGTAGGCCCCTCGGTCCTTTCACACACCATCCCCATGGAACTATCTGAGTGCACTTATAACTTTATCTCATCCAATATGTGTTGGATATTTGAGCCTAGGGGTTGGAGTGATATGGACCCGATGGGGATCGCGGTCCCGGCCATAGCTCCAGCCGAGGCCAAAGGAGTAGCATTTAACGGCCGTGCCAGGATGGGCTCATTTGCAAGGAAGGCCCCAACCTCTGCCACTGGTTTCACCTCGGGCCAAGGACCGGTCTTTCGCCTGGCAGCCAAGAAGCTGGAAAATTGATCCTGCACCTTGGCCTTTGCCGCTTTTATCAGTTTCCTCTTTTTCAGTTGAGGGGCTTCGGGCTCTTTAGGCTCATCTACCAAGCGCAAAGCCCTGGCCACCGGAGGAGGAGTGTTGAGTTTTTTAGCCCTAGCATCCATTTTCAAGGTCCTGTAGTTCTAAATTGTGGAGCAGCAAGTTGGACTACTCCCCCACTTATCTTTAAAGCCCTACTTGTACGAAGTGGGAAGTTCTTCTGTTTAGGTGGCTTGATTACTTTGCCTTTGCCTTGATCAAGCCTGGGCCTCCGTGGGGTAGCTCCTCGGGTGTTGGCTGCCGGAGGGTTTGAGACAACAAGCTTTGGGTCCCGGATGATCATGGAAGCAAGCCTCTTTTTTGCTCCGCCAGCACCTCCTTCTTGAGCAATGAGGCCTCTTCCTTCTGAGGCCGTACTAATCAATAGGGAATAGTTCAGTAGACTCTCGTGTCTCTGAGTCCATGCTAAAACGTGGTTCACACGACATTGCTCATCTTTGGTGAGGATTGGCTATTTGGACGCTTTCCCTGCAGGAACACATGTTTCCCGAGGCACCCTCGGACCTTTCGTAGCTTCAGTAGGATGGAACTCCCACTGACCTGTAGCGAAGAAGTATTTACTTTTCTACGCATGATTGCTGGAATACTTGCCATCTACATGAATGAATTTCCCCCGTCGTGACTGGAAGTTGTATAAGCCTTCGCAGTTCAGGTTCTTTTGGAGCCAATATACCCATAAAAATTCTCGGGCAGAGAGATAATGCCCCGGTCCGAGCGCCATAGGCCAAAGCAACATGCAGGCGTAGATAAGCCTCTATGCGTTGGGCACGATCTGATGCGGAGCCAAGTTTAGATAGCTCAACAATTCTCACACTACCTACGGGAAGGGTAGTCAGAAACCAGCGCGAAACATAGTCTCGTACAGACACACTTTGTGCGCATCAGAACGCACTATAGCGACCACCTGTTCATCATCAGAGCGAAGCTTCATTGATTTGGGAATAAAGCACTCCTCTCAAATTCTGGCTTCGTCAGCTCTAGTTAACGCCGGCCACCAGCAGGCTGGATAAGTGTTGCCACCAAGGCCGTCGGAACCTGATCCCTCGTCACCAGACATAGTGATATAAGGAAAAGAGGAAAGAAAGAAAGCTCTCGGAGAACAAAGAGAAAGCAGAAAGTTAGAGCTCTGACCAAGAAGTAGTGAAAGTAGATGGAAAAAGGGAAGTCTACCACCTTTTAAAGACTCGCCTCGGCAACATGTGCATTAAATGCGCTGAGAGGAGCACGCCTTTGCAGATGACACGTGGAGGTACTCGAGTACCTGGCTTAATGAACCGACAGGGTCTCGGGAATACTAACCGACACCACTTCAAATTTGAAATTCAATTTTCCCGCCAAGATTTGAAAATTGAGCCGTTCAAAATTTGAAATTCAAATTTCAAAAGTTTTTCCCGCCTCAATCGTTCGAGACGGGACCCAGAAGATCATAAGTCATCTTGGATATCTCCATATGAGGGACATCCTTGGAAGATAGACCTATTCCTTTAGACATGAAATTTTTGTAGTTCTTAAAACATGGAAATTATGGGGTAACTGTAACGCCCCGATATTTGAACTGGCAAATATCGAAGTCGTGACGCTGCAACTTTAGAAAATACAATCTTATAGCGGAGTATGTATATTTTTTCTTTTTCTATGACCTAGGAATAACTTACACAACACAGTTGAGCTGACTGAAATACCTCGAGGTGATATATTATTAAATAAAATAGAAACATGGTTTTCATTACAACATATGTACACACTAGGTGTACCAAATATATGCCACAGACGGCACCTACATTAACATAGTAATATCTATTAAGTTTACATACATCACCATACATAATAAAAGCGATTAACATAAATGAGACTTGCTCCATAGAGTAAGCATAAATCCTGCAGCAGATGGTCTATCAACCATCAAAACCAGTAAAAGGACCATCGTCCTCACTTTCTATCCCTGCATCAAGATCTATGTAAAGATGACGTTATCATATTTACATAGGCAAACAAGTGAGTAATCTATTTTCCTAGATATAAAGACTAAAAAGACTAGTTTAAGATTAAAGACTAAAATATATAATAATGAATGAGTTGTGAATGCAGCGTAATGACAGATTAGTTTGTGTTTTATGATAATCTTTCTTCAGACCTCTTCTCATGAGCTCTCAGCCCGCTTACGTCCGTTATGTCCCTCACACTTTAGAGGTTTACCTATTTGGTGCTGGCAACTACACCGTCCCAGCTTAGTTATATATTAGGCCTGTTGGACGGTTATATACCCTCATCCACTGAGATACCGACAGTTCCTCGCAGCAATCCACCCAGCTTGTTCTTAGGGTGGCTATCTTATCAGCCCATTTTATTAGACACATTATGCAGCAGTTGTATTGCAAAATTATATCAATAAGACAAAATAAGAATTCCTATAACAATAAAACAAAGCTAGTACTCAGTAAGTATATCTATACTTACACTCCTTAGTGTAGTATTCTGCTCCACTTCTGCATATAATACATACATACAAACAATACTTAGTTCATTCTCCAATAATATCATTTGTTTAAAGACCCTCATCTTTTTATATTTATTTATTATCCGTCACTTCATCTTTACTTACTCATTTTATTATATTAATCTAAGATAGTTACTTATAACTAGCTTTATGCCTGAATTCACTAAATACAAACTAGTATTATAAATAATATATATAAAACATGACTCATATTTTGGAGATGAGACCAATGGTCCGTACCTGCCAAAGTATGAATCAATATTTAAATGACAATAAAAGAAATGACTAAATGTAAATACTGAATTCATATTCTAGGGATGACCGCAAAAAATATGAATTAAAATTTAAATGACATAAAAGAAATGACTGAATGTAAATACTGTAAAGTAAATAATATATAGATAATATTGTAAGTCCTTAATTGATTTTGTCCACTAACTCTTTATTATTAATTCACTTGTATCCATTACTTTATTTTACATTATACGCTTATTGGGTCTTTAAACAATTAAATGAGGATAAGTAATAAAAGCAATAAATCATGATATTTATACAAGAAACACTTACCCAATAATCCTTTAGAAGTAAAACTCCACCAAATCTTCTCTAGGTAGCTAGTTTTTAAAAAAACGCTTGAACACTACAAGAAAGATCTAGGCTATATGGTATTTGACTAGAACTAAGAAATAAAATGAAAGGAGGAGCAAACAATTTTACTTGTTCTAAGATTGTAAAAACTTAAGTGAAAGTGAATTTAGCTAAGGCTCTATTTATAAGAGAATGAATGGTTAGGATTTATTTTTACACATTTGATCTAAGGGTTGAGATGTATTTAACCAAAAGAATGAACCTAGTCCATATTTCATGCTCTATACCAATTAGAATTTTCGTCCAAAATGAGGGCAGTGTATTCCGATCCATTTTTCAATGTCCAAACGTACTCCGATTGACATGAAATTTTGAGAGTAGATAGAGGACTCCGAGACAAACATTTTATATTTTTGGTTCGACTTCATCCGAGTTCGTTTGAGTCTATTTTTGGCCTATACAAAGTTTCCAATTCAACTTAGGCTTTAACTATTTGCATTCCCACTTGGCCACTTGCCTTATTAAATCATTATAATCATGATATTTACTATAATCATCATTACTAGAAGACTTTAAGCTTTCAACAAAGGTGGCTAGCCTTGGTATCTTTCTTTAGCAGCTTTAATCTCATTTAGACAGTATGAAAATTAAGACACTGCTTTTTAGGCTAAAAAAACTGAAAAGCTTAAAAGCTTCAAATTAATTTATGACTTCGCTAAACACCAATATAAATAATTTATTCACTAGATTGGGTTTGATTATGCCCATAAACATATTAGTGAAGCTAAATTTTTAGAATTGAAGTAATATACATAAGAGGTCAAAAATCAATGTAATATACCTTTAACACTAAATAGTTATTTAACATCATTAATCCACATATCATTGTTCTAATTTATTGATTATATTTTTAATCTATTTAATATTATTTAAATAAGAGTTTTAAAATCTAGGTCGTTACAGTAACTATTGGGTCATAGATCAAACCATTAGATACCTGGTAATCCTCAGGTCCAGCTTAATCATGGAAAGGCCCAAGCCTAGTAAGGATCCGGGCAACCAAGTCCAAGGCCTACATATCCGAGACCCTCATGACCGAGACCAATGGGATCCGAGACCCTTAAGCCGAGACCCATGGGATCCGAGATGCTTGAGTCGAGACCGCTAAGTCCGAGACCAACTCAGGACATACAGGTCTCGGCTACAAAGATAACTCGGGTATCTTGAAAGATACAACCGTTAATAGATAAGTGATCTTGTTCATTCAAAAGCTGCCATATCTATCTAAAATGCAAATCAAATATATTATCCAACAATCATTTACAAATGTTCAAATCAAGTGATACACGCAACCACCAAATCCTATGATCTTGATCCCCTAAGATCTCGGAGAGGATGATCACCCAAATCTCTTGTCAGTAACTGCATCGGGGAAACTTAGGGAAAGGTGGTTCATTGGTGAAGGGACTTTCACTACTTCACGCCTATAAAAGACAGATGATCTCTTCATAAAGGGGTAAGCGCAACTTTGGCTCTTAAGCGTTCATTTGTTGCTTATACTCTTTCTCTCTCAAATTCTGACTTAGGCAATGGAGTGTCCCCGCCGGCTCACCCCCGGTCTCTTCGATCCTTCTCTTCTTCTTTGTTGTGCAGTCAAACCACTTGTGTGTTGGTCAACTTAGAGCCGGCAGGCATGTCACATCATCACCAGGAAAACTGTGCATCAACAGATAATAATATAGGAATATCAGAGGGTTATAAGAAAATCTTCAAAGACCTTGAATGAAGATTTTATTCCGCTAGTACAAAAATACTAGCTAGGCCTAGTCAATCTTCTCATAGTGTTCCTGCATGTTGGCGACACCCTTGGCGCTATCAAATAGTAATTGAGCCAAGTCATTTGTAGCCTGTCTCAAGGGTGGGCCCCGATGCCCCATGGTCTAAAATTGGGTCAGTTGTAAAACAAATGGAAAGATAAAATATAAGCCCATGACTTAGTAAGTAGTCACGCATGAAACATGTTAATGTGTAGTGAACTCAATATTTTATGAAATGTATATGAATTACATGACATCATACAACAGGATTTCCAGGAGGTAAACAAAGTAGAAATTCATGCTATTGTATATATTAATAATATCACGTGTTCCACGGTCATAATTGTACCATCCCCAAAATTAATTAATTAAACTAATTAATTCAGAGTGTTACTTGTAGCCTCTCCATACTAATTAACTGGCCATTTAGCTGGAATCACTACACAACACTAATATATCAAAGTATACTATGGCAAACTAAAATATCTTTTAAACAACATTATTCATCGTAAACACAAACTCAGAGCTTCCAAATGAATATCACCACAATAGTTAACTACCATCTATTAATGCAAACATGACTATGCGAGCTCTTCGCTCAACATCTTCATCTTTGAGAAATGTCAACTCTACGGTTTGGCAAACCTGCTAACCTGCAAAACACCGAGGTGTTTCTGTAACACCTTGGTCCTATATTGAGTAACCCACATAGAGAGAAGGTGGTTTATAAGAGATGCTCAAGGGTGGTTTTAAATCCCACATTACTTGCTTATTAAGTGAAAATTGGCTTTATAAGTGATTCTATGAAACTTCTAAATTGACTAGCCCTTTTGGGGTGATAGTGTAGAGGTGACTAGCGCTTTTCTTTTGGTCTTTACAAATAATATTAGAGCAAATTATTAATGCGGCATGTGGTACTCTTAGCACCACATGGCGTAGCCATGACAAAGATGTCAGGGGTTTAAGAGGAAGGAGTTGGTACCATCTCGGTCCCATATTGGGAAGATGAGTAGCCCACATAGAGAGTTGGTGGTTTATAAAATATGCTCATTGGTGCTAAGTTCCACATTACTGACTTATTATGTGAAACTGAACTTTATAAGTGATTATAAGAAAATTTCACATTGATTAATCCTTTTAGGGCGATCCCGCAGATGTTACTAGCTCTTTCCTAGGTCTTCACAGTTTCATAGTAAAAAAGTAATTGCATTAGTACACAATTTAATAAGTAAATTATCAAGAAATTGGCTATGCAATGAGCCTTTAATAACATTTCGTATTCCTTAACTCTCGTTACCAAGAATGTCATGGGATTTTGCAAAATGATTTGTGTTGCCTTTGTTATTATGCTAGTATAAAAATTAGTATATTTTCAAAGTAGGGTAGGCATGCATAATTTCAGTAACTAGTCACTCATTTTAATGCAGAGAAATCTTGCATTATATATATAGACTTAACAATTATAACTTTTCTACATGTGGTCTATGTGAGCCCTTAAACCCTTCTCGGGTGTTATAATCATTCTTATTGATAAAATTTTTTAGGAAAAGATCTCCAATGGTCTATTCAGTTCATAACACCTACACATCAACCCAAAGCCTCCAACTTCGTTTGATCAAGATAAATCATCAAGATTGATGTGTAACAATCTTCGCAAGGAATGCCCAATTCCATTACCGACTACGAATAACTAAAGATTTAAGACTACAAGGTTTATGTACTAAGACCTTATGTGATAAACTAGTTATTGACACCATAGACCATATTGAATGTAATCTAATGACTTTTCACATGCACAATATACATAATCATAAAAAGCATGTAAAAAGATAATATTCCAAATGCTCAAAATAATCTGATCAGTGAATAACAACTTATATTCATTACAAACTTCAATGTCAACCATAAATATAAAAATCTTTGAAATTTAGGGCATAATCTCCAACAGATGCTTGTTTAGGATATATTTGCTATGAAAATATATGAATATAGTAATTACGTTTTGTTTTTTGTATTTTTGTGTGACTATATATCCAAGTATCCAACCGTTTGATAATATGGAAAGATACTTGTTCCATCTTTGGTACCAAGATGTGACAATGGGTTTATTATAGCGAATAGAATCCTTGTCAATTGTATGGGCATAGAGTTAAGTTATTGAATTTTTATAGATGACTGGGGAGGCCAAAAAGAGAAAGGGTATCATTGGGTTAGTGTCGATAGAGTGAGCAATGTCGTGGACGTTGGTTGCAGAGCATAGTAATATGTTACGATCATAAGTATCACACATGGCTTAAGCATAATCTTAACCATGTGTTATAAAGTTTTGAACACCCTCCCCTTGCAAGCCGGTTTTCAAGGGTGAGTTCTATTTAAGGTTTGTATTAGCTGCAAATTATTAAATACTTTTAGAGTAGATTTTCAAGTGGAAAATCAAACATTTTTAACCAATTCAACTTGAGATGACTTATTAAAAACAAAAGAAATGTTAGATACTATAATTCTATCAAATATTCATCTAACACACCTGATGTGATATTCTTTACTGACCCTTAGATTAATCGTTGTTAAATAAATAAAAAGATCTACTAGTTGCTTTGGAATATCATGTAAATATTGTTGGACAATTGTAAGATAAAAATATAGGATCCAACATTACTATTAAAAATATAGTACGCACTCTTGAATATGCTTAGGTACTTGTTTAGCCTTTCTTTGCAATGAAAAGATATCTATCTAGTAATTGCATTTTTTTTTTTGCCTAACAATCCAAGGATCCAACCCTTTGATAATATGGAAAGATACATGTTTTCATCTTTAGTACCTAGATGTGACAATGAGTTTATTGCGGTGAATAGAATCCTTGCCAATTTTATGGGCATACTATGTATGGGGATAGTATTGAATATCGATAGATGAGTGGAGCGGCCAAAAAGAGAAAGGAATATCGTCGGGTTAGTGTCGATAGAGTCGGCGATGTAGTGGATGTCGGTTGCAGATAGTGGTGGTATGTTATGGTCCTAAGTGTCTAACATGATTTAAGTACAATCTTTTAACCATGTTTATATAAGCTCTTGAACACACTCCCCTTTCAAGTCGGTTTTCAATAGTGAGTTCTACTCAAGGTTTGTGTCAGTTATAAAAGATCCAATGACTGATTTGCTGTGACACGTCAACATTATTGGACAATTGTATTGTAAAAATATAGTATCTAACATTACTCTTAAAAAAAAGACATACGTACTCTTGAAGAAAATTAGGTACATACTTGTTTAACCTTTCTTTTCTATGAAAGTATATGAATCTAGTAATTATATATATATTCTGTTTTGCCTAACGATTCAAGTATCTAGCCATTTGATAATATGGAAAGATACTTGTTTGATCTTGGCCCCTAGTTGTGACAATGAGTATAGAATCCTTGCCAATTGCAAAGGAGATGGCTTAGATTATCTTATTGAAGATGTTGACATTTAAATTTTCTTTAATTCACCTTCTCCCCTAACCTTGTTTTTGCAACTCTATATATTCTTGTCACCTTCGTTCGTTATTTCACATATATAATTGATAACATTGCCTCCTCGTCTCTAAACCAAATTGTTTTGGATTAAAATAGCAATGGGATTTACTTATGGGGTTCTCTTTCTATACTTGTTTGTTTTTTCTTGCTTCTTGTTACTTCTCCATGCTAAATCTACATTAATGGTAGAGAGGATAGTCTATATAGTACATATGGACATCTCCCTTATGCCTAAGGCTTTTGTGGGTCATCAGAACTGGTACTCCTCCATCATTGATGCCCTAAAGTATACAAATCCTACCTCATTAGACAAGCATCAATCTTCACCATCACTTGTATATGCTTACTTTCATGCTTTTCATGGTTTTAGTGCTTTTCTTTCCAAGTATGAACTGGAGGCTCTAAAGAAGTCTCTAGGATACATCTCAGCTTTTGTTGACACAACTTTCACCCTTTAGACTACCTACACCCCTGAGTTCCTCTCCTTCAATCCTACTTTTGGCCTTTGGCCGGCTTCAAACAAAGGTGAAAATGCCATTGTTGGAATTATTGACTCTGGAATCTGGCCAGAAATGGAGAGCTTCAAAGACACTAGCATGACTCCAAAACCTCCCAAAAACTGGAAGGGAACGTGTCAGGTAGGACAGGAGTTCAATTCTTCCATGTGTAATGCTAAAATCATTGGAGCTAGGTACTTGTATGATGGTATAAAAAAATATAAACCTGACATTAAGATTAGCATGAACTCTGCTAGGGACACTTGAGGACACGGAACCCACATTGCCTCTATTGTTGCCGGAAATTATGTAAATGGTGCATCCTATTTTGGTTATGCTTCGGGAACAGCAAGTGGAGTTGCACCACATGCTAGGTTGGCCTTTTACAAGGTCTCCTGAGATGGACTAACCGTTGGCAGTGATATTATGTATGCTATTGACAAAGCCATCTCTGATGGTGTCGATGTAATTTCCCTCTTTTAGGCAATGATGCAAGTGCTCAACCCTTATATGCGGATACTATCGCAAAAGGTACATTTTATGCAATGGGGTATGGTGTGCCGGTTTCTGCTGCGGGAGGAAATCTGGTTTCTGCTATCGCAGTGCCATGGGTCTTAACTGTCACTGTGGGAACAACTGATCGACTGTTTAGTGGAATTTTGAAGCTAGGGGAAGGCCTAACAACTACTGGATGGACCACCTTTGCAGGCGCTCTCTCAACGGAAACATTGCCATTACTATATGACAACACCCTGTCGGCTTGTAACAACGTTCTATCCAAGGCCCCTCGTGCAATTATCATATGCCACGGTGGGTATGTTCCTCTCCCACTCAACTAGAGTTGATGCAAAAGTCAGATGTAGATGGTGCTATATTTTGTCTTCAATAAGTATATATCAACACAAATAGATGGCCTACATCCGATTCTTTGTCCTTGCGTTTTGATTGGTCCAGATGAAGGAGAGACTTTGTTCAAATACATGGAGGCTGCTACTTCTCTCGTAGCCACGGCAAGCATCACATTCCGACAATTCTCTCAAGGATTCATGAAGCCTGCTCCCATTGTTGCTGGTTATGCCGCAAGAGGTCCCTCCACCACCTTTCCATGCATTTTGAAGCCAGATGTAATGGCACCTGGATCACATGTTTTGGGAGCTTGGCCCACAAATCTGCCTGTGAGAAAACGGAAAAATTTGCGTAGCAGTTACAATATCTTGTTTGGGACATCCATGGCTTGTCTTCACGCTACCGGAGTGGCTGCCCTTTTAAAAGGTGCACATCCAAAATGGAGTCCGGCAGCTATTAGGTCTACTATTATAACCACTGCATCCCCATATGATAATCAAGATAAGCCTATTCAGGATAATGGTAATAATTTGGAGCCTGCTTCACCTCTGGCCATGGGAGCTGGTCAGATTCGTCCGAATCAAGCAGTCGACCCAGGTTTTGCTTATGATGCAGGTGTACAAGACTATGTGAATCTATTATGTGCGATAAATTACAATAAGGAACAAATAGAGTGGATCACTAGTACAGAGAGTTTTAGCTGTTCAAACCCTCTTCTGCTGACCTTAACTACCTTTTAGCTGTTCAAACCCTTCTGCTGACCTTAACTACCCATGGGAGCTGGTCAGATTCGTCCTAATCAAGCACTCGACACAGGTTTTGTTTATGATGCAGGTGTACAAGACTATGTGAATCTATTATGTGCAATAAATTACAATAAGGAACAAATAGAGTGGATCACTAGTATAGAGAGTTTTAGCTGTTCAAACCCTTTTGCTGACCTTAACTACCCATCATTTCTGGTTTTATACCGTAGAAAACAAAAATCAATTGTTGCAAAGTTCCAAAGAGTTGTAACAAATGTTGGAGAAGATGTCATGAGTTACAAGGCGAGGGTGGTAGAGCCAAAAGGTTCTAAGATTATAGTTTCACAAACGATATTGTGCTTTGGAAAGAAGAATGAAAAGAAGTCATACACTCTCACTGTAAATTATGAAACTAGCAAGAAAATACAAGTTTCATCTGGTGAACTTGTTTGGCTTGAAGAAGGCGGAAATCGCACAGTGAGGAGTCTCATTGTGATGCAGTGTGACTTAGTAGGCTGTAGTGAAAAACAACAATAAAGCAGCGGATAACTAATTCTAGACCTAGATTCTATCAATGATCTAAGAATTCTTCTAAAAACAATATATACTCTCTAAAGTTTAAAGGAAAAGAGGAATAAACTCAACTCTGAGTATTCTCATTAATCAAGATCAATAATAATCAACAGCGTGACTTAGTAGGCTCCAGCGAAAAACAACAATAGAGCAGCGGATAACTAATTCTAGACCTAGATTCTATCAATGATCTAAGAATTCTTCTAAAAACAATAGATATTCTCTAAAGTTTAAAGGAAAAGAGGAATACCCTCAACTCTGAGTATTCTCATTAATCAAAATCAATAATAATCAACAACCATTTTCTCTGGAGGCTATAAGCATATATTTATAGCCCCAAAACCCTAAACCTAATAAAATAACAAAATATTGACTCCCAAAACCCTAATCCTACTAAAACAAGGAAATAAAGACGGCTTAACCTAATTAAAAAGCGGAATATAACATAAGCAGCTCCGTGTGTGATCGATCGCAGGTACAAGTGTGATCGATCGCAGTTCCAAGGACTTGGTTCGCAAATGTCTGGAATTGCACTCGATCGCAGGTACATGTGCGATCGATCACACTCCTAGGGGACCTACGATTTGCATCATTCTCCCCTTGTTGGAGAGAATTCGCCCTCGAATTCGGCCGGTTCTTTCC
>NC_081542.1:31818535-31874519 GCF_901000735.1 Corylus avellana
TTAATAGATTTTGTATAGACAATGATTGCTTTTTTATACTAACTGGCTCCAAATTTTTTATCAAGGACAATCTGACGGGCAAAACACTCCTCGATGGTCCCAGTATCAACGGCCTCTACCCAATAAAATTACAAAATTGTTCTCTCAACAAAGCTCGTTCCTGCGTTGCCTTTTCTTGGCGTGTCTGCATCATTTGATACTTGGCATGCTCGGTTGGGCCATGCTTCCTCTCCAGTCGTCTCTCGTGTCCTCAGCTCCAATAATCTTCCAGTTTCGTCTTCTACAAATAAAAATTCCATTTGTGAATTCTGCCAATATGGAAAATCCAAGAAGCTACCCTTTGCTCCCTCCTCTCGAGTATCGTTGTCACCTTTGGAGTTGGTTCACTCCGATGTCTGGACGTCTCCTTCCATCTCCCTCAGTGGCTTTCGCTACTATGTCGTGTTTATTGGTGATTTCAATCGCTTCTCTTGGGTTTATCCTCTTGCTAAAAAATCTGATGTATTTCCTTCCTTTGTAAAATTTAAAGCGCTTGTTGAGAATCAACTTTGTACTCGAATAAAACAATTTCAAATAGATAATGGAGGTGAATTTGTTTCTAAATCCTTTTCTGACTTTCTTGCTCTCAATGGAATTGTTCATCGCCGTTCTTGCCCACACACAGCACAGCAAAACGGCTTGGCCTAGAGAAAACATCGCCATTTAATGGAGATGGGTCTCTCCCTTCTTGCTCAGTCTCATTTGCCAACTACGTTTTGGGTTGATGCTTTTTTACATTCTGCATATATTATCAACTAGTTGCCCACTCCCCTGTTGTCCAATGACTCCCCATTTGTTAAATTATTTCATCGCTCTCCAGATTACTCGTTACTTCGTGTTTTTGGATGTGCTTATTATCCGCTTTTACGACCTTATCTCCCCAACAAATTATCATTTAAAAGCAAGCAATGTATTTTTATTGGGTTTAGTTCTAACCATAGAGGCTACAAGTGTTTTGATCCTGTCTCTCAACGTGTATATCTCTCTCATCATGTAGTCTTCGACGAGACTTTGTTTCCTGCTCAACACCGTTCTCTCAGCCCCACGTCTCCACAAATACCTATGCCCACTGTGAGTCCTGTTGTAATTCAATTGCCTAATATTTCTTTCCCTTTACCTGCTCCTCCCACGTCACCCCTACCAGCCCTCAATCAAGTTACAGCTGTCCCTTATGTGTCATCACCAACCCATCCCTTTACTGACCCCCTAGTACACCTACTGCCCCCTACTTCTCCCAACATCTCCACGACCACACTACCATCACCGACACAGCCCACTCCTCTCCCATCCCACTCGTCCACTCCCCATGACCCTCCAACCCTCTCCCCTACATTCTCTCTCCCTACACCTACGTCTGAATCTGGATTTTCTGACTTAGCACCTACTGCTCAAGTATCTCCCTTGCAGGTGGTGACCTTACCCAATGATCAAAATCAGGAAATTGCTTCCTTGCAGGAACCTCACCAGATGGTTACACGTTCCAAGACCGGGTCACTCAAGCCCAAACCTTTTGGTGATTACAAGCTCTTTTACTCCACCAAACACCCCCTACGGGCACTGCAAAGCTCCCTTACTGTGACTGAACCTTCGTGTTTCTCTGATGCTTTTAAATCACCATCTTGGCGTGAAGCAATGAACCAAGAATTTGATGCACTCTTGGCTAACCATACATGGTCGTTATGCCCCCTACCGCCCGGTCGTCATCCTGTTCGGACCAAGTGGGTCTACAAACTCAAACACAAGCCCGATGGTTCCATTGAACGCTACAAAGCACGCTTGGTGGCCAAAGGATTTGATCAAAGGAGCGGTATTGATTACACCGAAACATTCAGCCCCGTCATCAAGCGGTCTACTGTCCGGGTCGTTCTTGCCATTGCTGTCCACTATAATTGGCCCATTCGTCAATTGGATATTTCGAATGCCTTCCTTCATGGAAAACTGCAAGAAGATGTTTATATGACCCAACCTCAAGGTTTCGTGCATCCTGAGTTCCCCGGTCATGTTTGTAAATTACACAAAGCCATCTATAGCTTGAAGCAAGCCCCACGTGCTTGGTTTAACAGAATGTCTGATTCCCTCCTTGAGTTTGGGTTTGTCCAGTCTCTGGTTGATAGCTCCTTATTTTTATATCATCAAGGCACAACTCACTTATTTATTTTAATTTATGTTGATGATATTTTAGTTACAGGGACTCATGGCTCTGTTATTTCTTCCCTTCTTGACAAGCTTCGGACAGACTTTGCCTTGAAAGACCTTGGAGAGTTAAATTATTTTTTGGGCATTCAAGTGCAGCGTGACGCTTCAAGCATTCACCTACGGCAGTCCAAGTATATTGTGGACTTACTGCACAAAGCCAGAATGGTGGGAGCAAAAGCATGTCGTTCACCTTGTGTCTCAAGATCCAAACTCTCCTCCTTGGATGGTAATCCACTTGATAATGTCACTGAATATCGGCAGCTTGTGGGAGGACTTCAATATTGCACATTAACTCACCCTGAAATAGCCTACTCCGTGAATCAGCTATGCCAGCACCTACACTCTCCAACCTCCAGTCATTGGACAGCCCTCAAAAGTGTTCTTCGCTATCTTAAGGGCTCTGTGGATCATGGTCTCTTTTACTCTAAGGATACCCTCTCTTTGCAGGCCTACTGTGATTCCGATTGGGCGGGGGACCTTGATGATAGGCGGTCTACAACTGGTTTTGGAGTATTCCTTGGTCCTTGCTTGATTTCTTGGTGTGCTAAGAAACAGTCCGTCATCTCAAAATCCAGCACCGAAGCCGAATATCGGGCTATGGCTATGGTTACTGCGGAACTTTATTGGCTGCGTATGTTACTGAAGGACCTCCACCTTCCTCTTATTCATCCGCCTGTAATTCGGTGTGACAACCTTGGTGCTATGGCCCTTGCATCTAATCCTATCTACCATGCCCGAACTAAACACATTGAGGTAGATTACCACTTTATCCGTGAGAAGGTCTTGAACAAAGACATCACTCTCAATTTTATTTCCACCTGTGACTAACCGGCTGATATTTTCACCAAGGGCCTTACCTCTGCCCGTTTCCTGCTCCTACGTGACAAGCTTATGGTCTGTGCCCCTCCCATTCGCTTGAGGGGGGCTGTTAACCCATCTCCACCTGTCGACAAGATTACACCTCATCAAGATGCAACTTTCCATCCAGAACAAGACAACATTAAGTCTGCCGAAGATCATGGATATCATCCCATGACTGCAGTGACATCAAGCTACAATAAGGAAGGATCCACAAATATCAATTCCTTCCATACTCCTACTGATAAGCGCCGAATGTTGCACATTCAAGCCCCTTAATTTGCATATGTTAATTCCTTAGCGTTGTTATTTGTTTGATTTTGTTTTGTTTTTATTGTTTTCAGGTTATAAATAAAGATGCAATTAATTCCATTGATTTTGGGCTTAAAAGCACACATTGGGAAGACCTAGAAGATATGGTTAAACTTAACCAATCATGGTTAAGTTTAATCAAATAAAGGAAGGGATTAATTCGGAATTTCTCAAATTGGAGTCAAAATCGGATTGGATTCAAATTTGGATTCTGCATATGTCTCGGTATTTTGGCCATAACTTTCAGCTCAAATATCCAATTAAGGTGATTCAAGCGGCAGGAGAAAGCTAACTCAAATTACTACAAATCATTGTGAAATAGCATTTTCCCAATTCTGAGCGCCGCAATGCCAAAATAGCCCCGCAAGACAGGAACGCAATTCTGGGCGAATCCTATTCCGATTTGGACTTAGGTTTTCTTTGTCCTAATTGGACTTGGACTTAAATCTCCGAAATTTATAGGATTACTAGGGCTTCTAGGACTCTCCTAAGCCCTATAAATAGGCCTCTAAGCATTGAAAAAAGACACACGGCTTTTAGAGCAAAAATTCAGTAAAATAGTTTGTGGAGCTTAGAAGATCATGAGCAGCTAAACCCAATTGTGGGGTATTGATGTAGCCCTCTCCAAGCACAATGGTTTGATTGTATTTAATTTCTAGTCTTTCAATTTATGCATGTTGATTGTATAACTTTGAGGATTGCTACAATTGATTTCTGTTCTTCATATTAAATGCAGTTGTTCTTTAAATTCCAATTTAATATTAGTAAAATTTTTATCTTGTCTTAGAAATTATTTTACTATTATTGAACTCAAATCATTCTTATTTTCTGTGATTATAAGAATGATGGTTATACAATGGTTCTTAATTGACATGCAATCAATAGGATTAGATAGGCCATGCCTAGGGAAGACGGATCGTACTACACCCTAGCTTAGTGTAATTTAGGTAGACGGTCCGTGCCAACCGAAGATGGGTTATGCTATTCCATTGATTGTATGAGATTATTTTTATATGTTTTCTTGTTGAAATTATAACATGCATAGAATGAATTGCTAGAATTAAATATGGTTAACCATTGATGTGCGGATTGTGGTGAAGTCAATACCCTACTCTCTCTCTCTCATACATTTACTTCCTTTATTTTCCGTTTATTTTATGCACTTCAAATTCACACAAACAAATCAATCTCTTTTAATTAAGTTAATTTTGATCTTTCGAATTTGATAATTTAACCCCTGCAGTCCTTGAGGTTCGACACCCTCTCTATAGCCCTATCCTACGGGATTCGTTCTATTGCGAGTGGTTATTTTTATTATTGATATTTTTGGTCACAAAATACCACATCACAGACAGATTGTCCCAAATAGCCTCGACGGGGAATGGGGAGATTGAAGACGAGACACCTGTCCAAATTCTTCTACAGTCATCCATTACCGAGACGGTGTCGGTCTCGACAACCGAGACCATACCCGATTGGCAACTGGAAATCGTAGAATACCTGAAAAAAGGAGTCCTCCCTTCAGATCGAAAGTCGGCTATTCAGTTGAAAATAAGAGCTGCGAGGTTTACGATGGTAAATGGAATTCTTTACAAGAGGGGTTTCATGTTACCACTCCTCAAGTGTGTTTCAAAAGAAGAAGGAAATTATATTCTCAGAGAGATCCATGAAGGGATTTGCGGAAGCCACTCTGGAGCTAGAATGCTAGTGCACAAAGCAGTCCGAGCAAGTTTCTATTGGCCCAACATGAATCGGGACTCGGCAGAATTAGTCAAAAATTGTGACAAATGCCAGAGATTCGCTAATGTCACTCACCAACCCCCTGAAGACTTGAGTGCAATCTCTTCACCCTGGCCCTTCTCACAATGTGGGGTAGATATAGTGGGACCATTGCCTCGAAGCAGGGGAGGTGTACGGTTTGCGGTTGTCGCTATGGATTATTTCACTAAATGGGCGGAGGTTGAAGCCTTAGTAAATATCACAACCAAGGCAATAGAACGGTTTTTGTGGAAGAGTGTCATATGCCGGTACGGCATTCCCCATGCATTCGTCATAAATAATGGCAGGGAATTCGATTGCGACTCATTCTAAGACTGGTGTGCCAAGCTCCGGGTAAGGAACTACTACTCATCTTCGGGGCATCCCCAGGCTAATGGACAAGTGGAGGCTAACAACAAAATGATTTTCAAAATCTTGAAGAAAAAGCTTGATGATCGTAAAGGAGATTGGGTTGAAGATCTTCCAGAAGTTTTGTGGGCATACCGGACAACCAGAAGAACTCCAACTGAGGAGACACCATATGCCTTGGCATTCGGAACCAAGGAAGTCATTCTTGCCGAGGTAGGCTCAAGCAGTTATCGTGTAGAGGTCTTCCAGCCTGAGACCAACAACGAGGGTTTATAGCTCCACTTGGACTTGCTACAAGAGAAGCGGGATTGAGCCCAAGTGACTATGTCAGCATACCAAGCAAGAGTGACTCGGTATTTTAACAAGAAGGTCAAACCTCGAAGCTTCAAAGCTGGGGACATGGTCTTACGTAGAATCATACTGGCAACCAAAACCCAGCTGAGGGAAAGCTGGCTCCTAATTGGGAAGGACCCTACAGGGTAATTGAGTGCAAAAGGGCAGGAGCATACCATTTGGAGGATTCAAGAGGTAAGGCTCTTCTGAGGCCTTGGAATGCTGAGCACCTCAAAAAGTACTATGTTTAAAGTGCTGTAATATGTGATTTCTCTATTCATTTCATTATTTTCAATTCAATGAATAAAGCATCTCGGAGTTAAGCAGCATTCAAAGTTCATAAGTACAAATTAAAAGGTTTTATGAGTCTTGGAAAATATAGCTGCAAAGGCTTTTCCGAGCCCTAAAGAGATGCAAGCGAAAGAAGCTCTCTCTTAACTTAACAAAACCCAGAAATCAAAAAACCTAAGGGATTCCCCGAGATTTAACTCGAGGTACCATAACTATGGTTAAGTCTGAGGTTACGTCAAAAAACCTAAGGAACTCCCCGAGACCTAACTCGGAGACTCATAACTAAGGTTAAATCAAATATCCCGAGACCTAACTCGAGGTACCATAACTATGGTTACGTCTAAGGTTAAGTTAAAAAAAAAAACCTAAGAAATTCCCCGAGACCTAACTCGGAGAAACATAATTATGGGTTCTTTCAAACTATCTTAACCAACAGGCAAACATCAAAAGGTTATTCTTTCAAACTATTAAACACTAAAAGTGTACACAGAAACTCATTTCATTAAAAAAGTTGAGATATACATAAAGAATCCTTGAAAGGTTTTACATCATTCTTCTTTGGGGGCGAAAGTAGGAGCGACATCTGGGGCCTCGGCAGATATGGACTCGGCAGTATCGGCCTCGACAGATTGTGCAATACCCGGGGCAGACTTGGTACCTTGGCACTGTTGATTCGAGAAGAGGTCATAAAAAAAATTCTTTTATCCCTGCTGCATTGGGCATTTGTTCTCGACCCAGGTTAACCAGCTGCACCATAGCTGCATCTGAACAAGGGATGTCCTCGATCTTCACCTTGTCCAGATCTATTCTTCGTGTCGAATCCTTAGCCCATGCTCGAAAGGTTTCGAAGCCCAGGATAAGCCCGTCGGCCCAGGCAGAATTTCGTACCCATGAAGCAAAGGATAACTGACGCAGATAATTGGTAGCTCGGGTTTTGGCTTCCTTCAGCTGAGCCCTCACTTGGACGTGCTTGCCTTTGAAGAATTTGAGTTTCTCCTCTGCAACCACCTTGGCTTCATTCGCCTTCACCACCAAGGCTCTCTGATCCAAGACCTCATCCTAAGCCAGTTTCAGCTGATCTGAGACCCCCGTGTGCGCTTCTTCCAGCTGGTTTAGGTCTTCTTTGATGATTGAATTGTCCTCCTGAAGTCGGTTTACTTCAGCTCGGAGACCTTCAATCTCAGCCGACAGCTCTGTGACCTTTGATTCAGCCCTTGCCGGAGCCGATGCCGCCTAGGAAGTCTCAGCTTGCATTATTGACTGCTGTTGACCTGAGAGCAGTAGCTCTTCATCTTGCTTAGCTACCATCGCTTTCAGCCTAGCATTCTCAGCCTCCAGATCAGCATCCTTGTCTTCGAGACTGCTTGTTTTAGTAGTCGAGTTCTTGGCCGCCTTCCAAAAGTAGCAATACAAAATCAGTGACTTCATGATGCTCTGCAACAAGAATTTCATCAGCATGTATATATAAATAGAAAGAAGGAGAAATATATTATACTTACAAAAGTTGAAAGAAAATCATCTGCTCAGTCATGCTTTGAGCAGATGTGTCGCGCTCCATCGTAAGGTTCTCGTGTAGAATCAAATCCACTAGCGCTAAAAAAGGATTGCCCTTCAGGTCACCACTAAACTTTGCCAGGGGCCCGCGACAGTTCAATTCACCTCTTGAGGCCTTACTGGTGAGACGGAAGAATACGAGGTCTCAGCCGCCGAGACCCTTTCGACAGCTGCAGCCTTCTTGGCACGTATGGGTGTTGACGGCCGAGCCTTTGCAGGTTTTGAAGCACAGGCTTTCGGTTCCTCCTCAGCAATGGGGGGTAGAGGTCGAGCTTCCTCGGCAGCTGCAGTAGGCCCCTCGGTCCTTTCACACACCATCCCCATGGAACTATCTGAGTGCACTTATAACTTTATCTCATCCAATATGTGTTGGATATTTGAGCCTAGGGGTTGGAGTGATATGGACCCGATGGGGATCGCGGTCCCGGCCATAGCTCCAGCCGAGGCCAAAGGAGTAGCATTTAAAGGCCGTGCCGGGATGGGCTCATTTGCAAGGAAGGCCTCAACCTCTACCACTGGTTTCACCTCGGGCCAAGGACCGGTCTTTCGCCTGGCAGCCAAGAAGCTGGAAAATTGATCCTGCACCTTGGCCTCTGCCGCTTTTATCAGTTTCCTCTTTTTCAATTGAAGGGCTTTGGGCTCTTCAGGCTCATCTACCAAGCGCAAAGCCCTGGCCACCGGAGGAGGAGTGTTGAGTTTTTTAGCCCTAGCATCCATTTTCAAGGGTCCTGTAGTTCGAAATTGTGGAGCAGCAAGTTGGACTACTCCCCCACTTATCTTTAAAGCCCTACCTGTACGAAGTGGGAAGTTCTTCTGTTTAGGTGGCTCGATTACTTTGCCTTTGCCTTTATCAAGCCTGGGCCTCCGTGGGGCAGCTCCTCTGGTGTTGGCTACCGGAGGGTCTGAGACAACAAGCTTTGGGTCCCGGACGATCATGGAAGCAAGCCTCTTTTTTGCTCCGCCAGCACCTCCTTCTTGAGCAACGAGGCCTCTTCCTTTCGAGGCTGTACAAATCAATAGGGAATAGTTCAGTAGACTCTCATGTCTCTGAGTCCACGCTAAAACGTGGTTCACACGACATTGCTCATCTTTGGTGAGGATTGGCTCTTTGGATGCTTTCCCTGCAGGAACGCATGTTTCTCGAGGCACCCTCGGACCTTTGGTAGCTTCAGTAGGATGGAACTCCCACTGACCTGTAGCGAAGAAGTATTTACTTTTCTGCGCATGATTGCTGGAATACTTGCCATCTACATGAATGAATTTCCCCCGTCGTGACTGGAAGTTGTATAAGCCTTCGCACTTCAGGTTCTTTTGGAGCCAATATACCCATAAAAATTCTCGGGCAGAGAGATAATGCCCCGGTCCGAGCGCCATAGGCCAAAGCAACATGCAGGCGTAGATAAGCCTCTATGCGTTGGGCACGATCTGATGCGGAGCCAAGTTTAGATAGCTCAGCAATTCTCACACTACCGACGGGAAGGGCAGTCAGAAACCAACGCGAAACATAGTCTCGTACAGACACACTTCGTGCGCATCAGAACGCACTATAGCGACCACCTGTTCATCATCAAAGCGAAGCTTCATTGATTTGGGAATAAAGCACTCCTCTCAAATTCTGGCTTCGTCAGCTCTAGTTAACGCCGGCCACTAGCAGGCTGGATAAGTGTTGCCACCAAGGCCGTCGGAACCTGATCCCTCGTCACCAGACATAATGATGTAAGGAAAAGAGGAAAGAAAGAAAGCTCTCGGAGAACAAAGAGAAAGCAGAAAGTTAGAGCTCTGACCAAGAAGTAGTGAAAGTAGATGGAAAAGGGGAAGTCTACCACCTTTTAAAGACTCGCTTCGGCAACATGTGCATTAAATGCGCTGAGAGGAGCACGCCTTTGCAGATGACATGTGGAGGTACTCGAGTACCTGGCTTAATGAACCGACAGGGTCTCGGGAATACTAATCGACACCACTTCAAATTTGAAATTCAATTTTCCCGCCAAGATTTGAAAATTGAGCCGCTCGAAATTTGAAATTCAAATTTCAAAAGTTTTTCCCGCCTCAATCGTTCGAGACGGGACCCAGAAGATCATAAGTCATCTTGGATATCTCCATATGAGGGACATCCTTGGAAGATAGACCTATTCCTTCAGACATGAAATTTTTGTAGTTCTTAAAACATGGAAATTAGGGGGTAACTATTGGGTCATAGATCAAACCATTAGATACCCTGTAATCCTCAGGTCCAGCTTAATCATGGAAAGGCCCAAGCCTAGTAAGGATCCGGGCAACCAAGTCCAAGGCCTACATATCCGAGACCCTCATGACCGAGACCAATGGGATCCGAGACCCTTAAGTCGAGACCCATGGGATCCGAGACGCTTGAGTCGAGACCGCTAAGTCCGAGACCAACTCAGGACATACAGGTCTCGGCTACAAAGATAACTCGGGTATCTTGAAAGATACAACTGTTAATAGATAAGTGATCTTGTTTATTCAAAAGCTGCCATATCTATCTAAAATGCAAATCAAATATATTATCCAACAATCATTTACAAATGTTCAAATCAAGTGATACACGCAACCACCAAATCCTATGATCTTGATCCCCTAAGATCTCGGAGAGGATGATCACCCAAATCTCTTGTCAGTAACTGCATTGCGGAAACTTAGGGAAAGGTGGTTCATTGGTGAAGGGACTTTCACTACTTCACGCCTATAAAAGACAGATGATCTCTTCATAAAGGGGTAAGCGCAACTTTGGCTCTTAAGCTTTCATTTGTTGCTTATACTCTTTCTCTCTCAAATTCTGACTTAGGCAATGGAGTGTCCCCGCCGGCTCACCCCTGGTCTCTTCGATCCTTCTCTTCTTCTTTGTTGTGCAGTCAAACCACTTGTGTGTTGGTCAACTTAGAGCCGGCAGGCGTGTCACATCATCACCAGGAAAACTGTGCATCAACAGATAATAATATAGGAATATCAGAGGGTCATAAGAAAATCTTCAAAGACCTTGAATGAAGATTTTATTCCGCTAGTACAAAAATACCAGCTAGGCCTAGTCAATCTTCTCATAGTGTTCCTGCATGTAGGCGACACCCTTGGCGCTATCAAATAGTAATTGAGCCAAGTCATTTGTAGCCTGTCTCAAGGGTGGGCCCCGATGCGCCATGGTCTAAAATTGGGTCAGTTGTAAAACAAATGGAAAGATAAAATATAAGCCCATGACTTAGTAAGTAGTTAGGCATGAAACATGTTAATGTGTAGTGAACTCAATATTTTATAAAATGTATATGAATTACATGACATCATACAACAGGATTTCCAGGAGGTAAACAAAGTAGAAATTCATGCTATTGTATATATTAATAATATCACATGTTCCACGGTCATAATTGTACCATCCCCAAAATTAATTAATTAAACTAATTAATTCAGAGTGTTACTTGTAGCATCTCCATACTAATTAACTGGCCATTTAGCTGGAATCACTACACAACACTAATATATCAGAGTATACTATGGCAAACTAAAATATCTTTTAAACAACATTATTCATCGTAAACACAAACTCAGAGCTTCCAAATGAATATCACCACAATAGTTAACTACCATCTGTTAATGCAAACATGACTATGCGAGCTCTTCGCTCAACATCTTCATCTTTGAGAAATGTCAACTCTACGGTTTGGCAAACCTGCTAACCTACAAAACACCGAGGTGTTTCTGTAACACCTTGGTCCTATATTTGGAAGATGAGTAACCCACATAGAGAGAAGGTGGTTTATAAGAGATGCTCAAGGGTGGTTTTAAATCCCACATTACTTGCTTATTAAGTGAAAATTGGCTTTATAAGTGATTCTATGAAACTTCTAAATTGACTAGCCCTTTTGGGGTGATAGTGTAGAGGTGACTAGCGCTTTTCTTTTGGTCTTTACAAATAATATTAGAGCAAATTATTAATGCGGCATGTGGTACTCTTAGCACCACATGGCGTAGCCATGACAAAGATGTCAGGGGTTTAAGAGGAAGGAGTTGGTACCATCTCGGTCCCATATTGGGAAGATGAGTAGCCCACATAGAGAGTTGGTGGTTTATAAAATATGCTCATTGGTGCTAAGTTCCACATTACTGACTTATTATGTGAAACTGAACTTTATAAGTGATTATAAGAAAATTTCACATTGATTAATCCTTTTAGGGCGATCCCGCAGATGTTACTAGCTCTTTCCTAGGTCTTCACAGTTTCATAGTAAAAAAGTAATTGCATTAGTACACAATTTAATAAGTAAATTATCAAGAAATTGGCTATGCAATGAGCCTTTAATAACATTTCGTATTCCTTAACTCTCGTTACCAAGAATGTCATGGGATTTTGCAAAATGATTTGTGTTGCCTTTGTTATTATGCTAGTATAAAAATTAGTATATTTTCAAAGTAGGGTAGGCATGCATAATTTCAGTAACTAGTCACTCATTTTAATGCAGAGAAATCTTGCATTATATATATAGACTTAACAATTATAACTTTTCTACATGTGGTCTATGTGAGCCCTTAAACCCTTCTCGGGTGTTATAATCATTCTTATTGATAAAATTTTTTAGGAAAAGATCTCCAATGGTCTATTCAGTTCATAACACTTACACATCAACCCAAAGCCTCCAACTTCGTTTGATCAAGATAAATCATCAAGATTGATGTGTAACAATCTTCGCAAGGAATGCCCAATTCCATTACCGACTACGAATAACTAAAGATTTAAGACTACAAGGTTTATGTACTAAGACCTTATGTGATAAACTAGTTATTGACACCATAGACCATATTGAATGTAATCTAATGACTTTTCACATGCACAATATACATAATCATAAAAAGCATGTAAAAAGATCATATTCCAAATGCTCAAAATAATCTGATTAGTGAATAACAACTTATATTCATTACAAACTTCAATGTCAACCATAAATATAAAAATCTTTGAAATTTAGAGCATAATCTCCAACAGATGCTTGTTTAGGATATATTTGCTATGAAAATATATGAATATAGTAATTACGTTTTGTTTTTTCTATTTTTGTGTGACTATATATCCAAGTATCCAACCGTTTGATAATATGGACAATGGGTTTATTATAGTGAATAGAATCCTTGTCAATTGTATGGGCATAGAGTTAAGTTATTGAATTTTTATAGATGACTGGGGAGGCCAAAAAGAGAAAGGGCTATCATTGGGTTAGTGTCGATAGAGTGAGCAATGTCGTGGACGTTGGTTGCAGAGCATAGTAATATATTACGATCATAAGTATCACACATGGCTTAAGCATAATCTTAACCATGTGTTATAAAGTTTTGAACACCCTCCCCTTGCAAGCCGGTTTTCAAGGGTGAGTTCTATTTAAGGTTTGTATTTGCTGCAAATTATTAAATACTTTTAGAGTAGATTTTCAAGTGGAAAATCAAACATTTTTAACCAATTCAACCTTGAGATGACCTATTAAAAACAAAAGAAATGTTAGATACTATAATTCTATCAAATATTCATCTAACACACCTGATGTGATATTCTTTACTGACCCTTAGATTAATCGTTGTTAAATAAATAAAAAGATCTACTAGTTGCTTTGGAATATCATGTAAATATTGTTGGACAGTTGTAAGATAAAAATATAGGATCCATCATTACTATTAAAAATATAGTACGCACTCTTGAATATGCTTAGGTACTTGTTTAGCCTTTCTTTGCAATGAAAAGATATCTATCTAGTAATTGCATTTTTTTTTTTTTTTTGCCTAACAATCCAAGGATCCAACCCTTTGATAATATGGAAAGATACATGTTTTCATCTTTAGTACCTAGATGTGACAATGAGTTTATTGCGGTGAATAGAATCCTTGCCAATTTTATGGGCATACTATGTATGGGGATAGTATTGAATATCGATAGATGAGTGGAGCGGCCAAAAAGAGAAAGGAATATCGTCGGGTTAGTGTCGATAGAGTCGGCGATGTAGTGGATGTCGGTTGCAGATAGTGGTTGTATGTTATGGTCCTAAGTGTCTAACATGATTTAAGTACAATCTTTTAACCATGTTTATATAAGCTCTTGAACACACTCCCCTTTCAAGTCGGTTTTCAATAGTGAGTCCTACTCAAGGTTTGTGTCAGTTATAAAAGATCCAATGACTGATTTGCTGTGACACATCAACATTATTGGACAATTGTATTGTAAAAATATAGTATCTAACATTACTCTTTAAAAAAAGACATACGTACTCTTGAAGAAAATTAGGTACATACTTGTTTAACCTTTCTTTTCCATGAAAGTATATGAATCTAGTAATTATATATATATTCTGTTTTGCCTAACGATTCAAGTATCTAGCCATTTGATAATATGGAAAGATACTTGTTTGATCTTGGCCCCTAGTTGTGACAATCAGTATAGAATCCTTGCCAATTGCAAAGGAGATGGCTTAGATTATCTTATTGAAGATGTTGACATTTAAATTTTCTTTAATTCACCTTCTCCCCTAACCTTGTTTTTGCAACTCTATATATTCTTGTCACCTTCGTTCATTATTTCACATATATAATTGATAACATTGCCTCCTCGTCTCTAAACCAAATTGTTTTGGATTAAAATAGCAATGGGATTTACTTATGGGGTTCTCTTTCTATACTTGTTTGTTTTTTCTTGCTTCTTGTTACTTCTCCATGCTAAATCTACATTAATGGTAGAGAGGATAGTCTATATAGTACATATGGACATCTCCCTTATGCCTAAGGCTTTTGTGGGTCATCAGAACTGGTACTCCTCCATCATTGATGCCCTAAAGTATACAAATCCTACCTCATTAGACAAGCATCAATCTTCACCATCACTTGTATATGCTTACTTTCATGCTTTTCATGGTTTTAGTGCTTTTCTTTCCAAGTATGAACTGGAGGCTCTAAAGAAGTCTCTAGGATACATCTCAGCTTTTGTTGACACAACTTTCACCCTTTAGACTACCTACACCCCTGAGTTCCTCTCCTTCAATCCTACTTTTGGCCTTTGGCCGGCTTCAAACAAAGGTGAAAATGCCATTGTTGGAATTATTGACTCTGGAATCTGGCCAGAAATGGAGAGCTTCAAAGACACTAGCATGACTCCAAAACCTCCCAAAAACTGGAAGGGAACGTGTCAGGTAGGACAGGAGTTCAATTCTTCCATGTGTAATGCTAAAATCATTGGAGCTAGGTACTTGTATGATGGTATAAAAAAATATAAACCTGACATTAAGATTAGCATGAACTCTGCTAGGGACACTTGAGGACACGGAACCCACATTGCCTCTATTGTTGCCGGAAATTATGTAAATGGTGCATCCTATTTTGGTTATGCTTCGGGAACAGCAAGTGGAGTTGCACCACATGCTAGGTTGGCCTTTTACAAGGTCTCCTGAGATGGACTAACCGTTGGCAGTGATATTATGTATGCTATTGACAAAGCCATCTCTGATGGTGTCGATGTAATTTCCCTCTTTTAGGCAATGATGCAAGTGCTCAACCCTTATATGCGGATACTATCGCAAAAGGTACATTTTATGCAATGGGATATGGTGTGCCGGTTTCTGCTGCGGGAGGAAATCTGGTTTCTGCTATCGCAGTGCCATGGGTCTTAACTGTCACTGTGGGAACAACTGATCGACTGTTTAGTGGAATTTTGAAGCTAGGGGAAGGCCTAACAACTACTGGATGGACCACCTTTGCAGGCGCTCTCTCAACGGAAACATTGCCATTACTATATGACAACACCCTGTCGGCTTGTAACAACGTTCTATCCAAGGCCCCTCGTGCAATTATCATATGCCACGGTGGGTATGTTCCTCTCCCACTCAACTAGAGTTGATGCAAAAGTCAGATGTAGATGGTGCTATATTTTGTCTTCAATAAGTATATATCAACACAAATAGATGGCCTACATCCGATTCTTTGTCCTTGCGTTTTGATTGGTCCAGATGAAGGAGAGACTTTGTTCAAATACATGGAAGCTGCTACTTCTCTCGTAGCCACGGCAAGCATCACATTCCGACAATTCTCTCAAGGATTCATGAAGCCTGCTCCCATTGTTGCTGGTTATGCCGCAAGAGGTCCCTCCACCACCTTTCCATGCATTTTGAAGCCAGATGTAATGGCACCTGGATCACATGTTTTGGGAGCTTGGCCCACAAATCTGCCTGTGAGAAAACGGAAAAATTTGCGTAGCAGTTACAATATCTTGTTTGGGACATCCATGGCTTGTCTTCACGCTACCGGAGTGGCTGCCCTTTTAAAAGGTGCACATCCAAAATGGAGTCCGGCAGCTATTAGGTCTACTATTATAACCACTGCATCCCCATATGATAATCAAGATAAGCCTATTCAGGATAATGGTAATAATTTGGAGCCTGCTTCACCTCTGGCCATGGGAGCTGGTCAGATTCGTCCGAATCAAGCAGTCGACCCAGGTTTTGCTTATGATGCAGGTGTACAAGACTATGTGAATCTATTATGTGCGATAAATTACAATAAGGAACAAATAGAGTGGATCACTAGTACAGAGAGTTTTAGCTGTTCAAACCCTCTTCTGCTGACCTTAACTACCTTTTAGCTGTTCAAACCCTTCTGCTGACCTTAACTAGCTGGTCAGATTCGTCCTAATCAAGCACTCGACACAGGTTTTGTTTATGATGCAGGTGTACAAGACTATGTGAATCTATTATGTGCAATAAATTACAATAAGGAACAAATAGAGTGGATCACTAGTATAGAGAGTTTTAGCTGTTCAAACCCTTTTGCTGACCTTAACTACCCATCATTTCTGGTTTTATACCGTAGAAAACAAAAATCAATTGTTGCAAAGTTCCAAAGAGTTGTAACAAATGTTGGAGAAGATGTCATGAGTTACAAGGCGAGGGTGGTAGAGCCAAAAGGTTCTAAGATTATAGTTTCACAAACGATATTGTGCTTTGGAAAGAAGAATGAAAAGAAGTCATACACTCTCACTGTAAATTATGAAACTAGCAAGAAAATACAAGTTTCATCTGGTGAACTTGTTTGGCTTGAAGAAGGCGGAAATCGCACAGTGAGGAGTCTCATTGTGATGCAGTGTGACTTAGTAGGCTGTAGTGAAAAACAACAATAAAGCAGCGGATAACTAATTCTAGACCTAGATTCTATCAATGATCTAAGAATTCTTCTAAAAACAATATATACTCTCTAAAGTTTAAAGGAAAAGAGGAATAAACTCAACTCTGAGTATTCTCATTAATCAAGATTAATAATAATCAACAGCGTGACTTAGTAGGCTCCAGCGAAAAACAATAATAGAGTAGCGGATAACTAATTCTAGACCTAGATTTTATCAATGATCTAAGAATTCTTCTAAAAACAATAGATATTCTCTAAAGTTTAAAGGAAAAGAGGAATAACCTCAACTCTGAGTATTCTCATTAATCAAAATCAATAATAATCAACAACCATTTTCTCTGGAGGCTATAAGCATATATTTATAGCCCCAAAACCCTAAACCTAATAAAATAACAAAATATTGACTCCCAAAACCCTAATCCTACTAAAACAAGGAAATAAAGACGGCTTAACCTAATTAAAATGCGGAATATAACATAAGCAGCTCCGTGTGTGATCGATCGCAAGTACAAGTGTGATCGATCGCAGTTCCAAGGACTTGGTTCGCAAATGTCTGGAATTGCACTCGATCGCAGGTACATGTGTGATCGATCACACTCCTAGGGGACCTACGATTTGCATCATTCTCCCCTTGTTGGAGAGAATTCGCCCTCGAATTCGGCCGGTTCTTTCCACGGTCCTTCGAATGTCCAGTCAACTCATTCCACTCGCCCTTCCTCAAGATCAAAACAAGGCAACATTCCAAAATAAACATGATGCTTTTCATCATCGAAATACCTTGATGGTTGTCATGAAAGCCCCACACACCACTTGGCGATACTACAAATTTGCCGTTCTTCTCTTGTTCCTTCTCCCTTTCACGTGCTATGAAGATACTCAAGGACGGATCAACTATCATTTCCCTTGTGAACATATAATTCTCCTCATTCGCATAGAACTCATCACAATTGTTGTCAGGAGAATTTAAAATACTTTCAACACCAAGAAAATCAACATAACCCTCTTCATCATTATAATTAAACACTTCATCTGAAAAGTCTTCATCGACCTCTTCATAATTGTCAATGTCATCTGTGGGCTCTTCGTCTTCCAAATGATCATCTTCGGGGTAGAGGCCGCCAAACATGGGAGAAAAACCATCTTCTTTGTACCCCTCCTCTTGGTCATCTTCTTCGGGGTAGAGGCCGTCAAGCATGGGATAAAATTCATCCTCTTCGTACTCGTCCTCTAGGTCGGATGCCAAAGGTCCTTCAATCGGTTCTTCCTCATTGACATCGTCATTATAGGTTGGTGGGGAATCCCAATCCACGAATCCTTGCGAAGGATCTTCAACATCTTCATGTTTGAACTCTTCATCAATGAATTCGGACTCCTGAAACTCCTCATCCACAGATTCTTTTTCCTCCTCCACAGAATATGGATTCGGTTTATGGATTTGTGGTTAGCAAGTAAGGTGACTCTTCACCTCACTCCATGTTTCCCTAAATACCTCTTTTTTGTAGGAATTTTTTTATTTTCTTTGTCACAGCCATAGACCCTTGTCTCCAATTTTGTGACTTTTGACCCATGGTATAACTATGGGGCAAGAAAGCGACGCGCATATATTTCAATAGTTTCTCCCAACTATTGATCTTCAATTTGCCTTCCCGCTTCTTAGTTCTCTTCAGTTGTTGCCACCATGCACCAACTCTTCCCTAGAATGTATGTACCACCAAAGAGACTTGTTGTTCATCAGGCACCCCGTTGAATTCAAAAACCTCTTCAACAGCCAACTCCCAATCCAGAAATTCGTCGGGTTCTAGATCCCCTTCGAATTTCGGAATTTTGAGTTCGAATCTACTTACCTGCCGATTGGCATGAGCTTGCGCAAGGTGCTGACGTCTGTGCGTTCGGCGCTCCGCAAACGAGTTTCTAAATCCATTCCCATGTTGACCACACAAGTTGGATAATTGGGTAGTAAGGTCTTCAATTTGATCCCTCATAGCAGCCCTGAATCGATCCTCCGTGTGTTGCCAAGGTTCAGCGATAGATTTGCCTTCCGCCTCCGCGAATTGCGTTCTTGGTTGGCGACGAGAATTGTTCAGCCCACCACTCATGTGTCTCAAACGAATCGCCGGTTGCTCCTTACGTGCTGTCTCCGTGCGCACGTACACCTCATTCATGTCTGCAAAGCGGTTGCTCCTCCCCATTCATGAAAAGTAACTGAGCTCTGATACCAACTGATGCAGCGTGACTTAGTAGGCTGCAGCAAAAAACAACAATAAAGCAGCGGATAACTAATTCTAGACCTAGATTCTATCAATGATCTAAGAATTCTTCTAAAAACAATAGATACTCTCTAAAGTTTAAAGGAAAAGAGGAATAAACTCAACTCTGAGTATTCTCATTAATCAAAATCAATAATAATCAACAACCGTTTTCTCTTGAGGCTATAAGCATATATTTATAGCCCCAAAACCCTAAACCTAATAAAATAACGAAATATTGACTCCCAAAACCCTAATCCTACTAAAACAAGGAAATAAAGATGGCTTAACCTAATTAAAATGAGGAATATAACATAAGCAGCTCCGTGTGCGATCGATCGCAGGTACAAGTGCGATCGATTGCGGTTCCAGGGACTTGGTTCGCAAATGTCTAGAATTGCGCTCGATCGCAGGTGCATGTGCGATCGATCACACTCCCAGGGGACCTACGATCTGCATCACATTATGGTCTCACTTGATAAGCGTGGAAGGAGCTCTGGTTTATGTTAGTAATTGTCAATTTCCATACATGTACTAGCATCGAACAAATGGTCTTTATATTGACATCGTTAATGTCAAAAATTAAGCTCTATCTTCTTCTTTATTACTCTTATGAAATGAAAATGACTTTCTTAGAAACTGACGCCGAGCATAATTAAGACTGTGCTTATAGGGTATGATAGAAACAGAAACTAAGAATGGAAGATTTAAAAATGAATTCTAGAAGAGAGAAAATAACAAATAGAATAGAGAAAGACCCTAATCGCCCCAAATAAGCAAAGAGAGAAATAATTCTGAAAAAACTGAAATTTAATTGATACTTCTAAACTAAATTTTCAATTGAGTGTGTATCTCTTATATAGACTTAAAAATACTCCTAATCTAATAAGGAAAACAAATCCTAATTGAAAAAGAAAAACATACTCGTAATGGAAAAGGAAAAACTCAATCCTTATTGAAAAGGAAAACTAAAACACACATGCATAAATAATAAATCCACACTAATGTCGATCTTCTCTTGCATTTGTCTCCCTGAGTTGGAAAGAACTCGTCCTCAAGTTCAAGTCGCCTTTGTCAGGAAAATGCCCAGTCAGCCACCAACTCAGTGCAGGTACAGGTCGGCCGCATCCCAATTTCATTGTCTAAGGAATAAAACTTAGGAATCTTATCATCTCCGAGGGGCGTCTATAGCGGAAGACTTTTCACTTATAAACACATATATAGCTATAAGTTAAACCACAATCTTTGATAACATAGGTATTTCTCTAAATGTTATGTCAAAGTAGTCCATAACAAATTATAAGATTACACGCCAAATCTAATGTCATAAAATAACATCGGTTGTGGACTTTGCCATGAATCCCAATGATTTTATATCTATGTTGAATGACTTAGTTCCATTTGTTGCTTGATTGGCAAAAAGGGGTAGAACTCGATCCTAGTAAATTTTCATAGTGATTCAAGGGTCGCAGGTGGAATGTTTGGTCAATACCTATAGGTTAAACTTTGGTCAACAAACGTTTGTTGTGGTCCCCTATTAAACGTTCACACTAAGGACATGGTCGAACATTCTGTGTGGTCCCCTGTCGAACGTTCGGCCAGAGAGTTAGGGTTAGGTTTTTAGGGATATTTTTCAATGAGGGATTGATTAAGGGTTAAGACACTTCTTTGAGGGTTATAAAAAGGTTTTCTAAGCTCAAGTGAACAGATGCTTTTTGGATAAATCAATCTTGGAAATTTGGTGCTTCACAGTACTCACCTACATCGTAAGGTTTCTCAAAATATTCCTCTGGGTGTTCCCCACTCTCCAAAACTGTGAAAATACCTATCATTTGTTCTAAATCTGAGCTAAAATGGGTCCTAGACCTAAAAATGTTCAAAATAGAGTTTCTGCCTAAGCTCCAAATGTTCTGACAGGTTAGATTGAACGTTCGGCTTCGACCTCGAACATTCAGCCGAAGAGGTGCAAACATTTGCTTCTAAGTAGAAAACTCATTTCGTACCAAACAAGATTCTAATCACTTTTAAGCAAGTTCTAAGGTTATAACAAGATCTCTAACATACTCCTAGCCCAAAATAATACTTCCATGCAAGAGAAAATACGTCGAACAAGATTGAAACTCTAGCCCACATTTAAACAAAGATTAAAACCTAAACCAACACAAACCCAAAACTTAAAAAGAAGCTATGGAAAACTCTTAATCAGCATAACAACTAGATAAATAATAGGCTAAGATAAAAGGTTACTTATCTAGAACAAGGATCTCCAAGAAACTTTCCTTCTCCTTTTCACAACTCACAAAACACACAAGCTGGGTTTGTCTAGGGCTCAGAGGGTAGAATGAGACTTAGAAAGGCATGTGAGGGGGTATTTATAGGGTTGAGAAAAGTTGGAGGCGTTGTTGTGACATCCTGCAAATCATCGAACATTTGATGGTCTAGGCTCGAACATTCGGTGTACTGTTCGCATAGTGATTCAAGGGTTGCAGGGCGTATGTTCAATCATTACCCATTGGGCCAAAGTTTAGTCAACAAACGTTTGGTGATCCCGCACAAACGTTCGGTGTACTATTATCCAATGGGTCTAGAATTGCAGAGCGAACGTTCGATGGTCCCCTTGCAAACGTTCGGTTAGTACTCAAAATCCCAAAAATCTTCCCTCCAACGAACCCTAATGAATAGGAAAATCTTGCTAATCCTCCAACTAAGCTAACCATAGCCTAGTAATTACTCAAGGAACTACAACAGGTTTGCCAACATTAGAAGGGTCATTCTTAACAATACAAGAGGGTTACTCATGATGAAATTTCACATAATGCTCCAAATCAGACACCTTATTTCTTATCACATTATTATCAAATTTTGAAACATTCATCACATAATTAAATCTAGGGTTAACTATTTTATTAGTACCTCGGTTTACACTTTTTTATTTTTTCCCCCCTATGTTTGCAAAATAGTAAAATCTGATACCTGACCTAAGGGAAATAGTAAAATTGATACCTCCATTTTTTCCGTTAGTCTAAATTGATGGAAATCCACATCATCAACATGTGTCACTCCCAAAGTATGCCACGTGTCCTAAAAATAAAAAATAATTAAAAAATAATAATAATAAAACTAAACCTTAAAAAAAAAAAATTTAGCCAATATCACCGCTCACCCCACCCGCCGCCATGGAACTCCAACATCACCGGAAGTCTCCGGCGATTATCATGCGATGGAGAAGAGTACCCTCTATACCCTCCGCGAGACTGGATAATAGACTGAATTCCTTTTCTAGAAGGATGATGATCGAGATCGGGTAGATTAAGGGCGGAGTTCGGGAGAAAGATCCTAATGGAAAGGGCAGTGAAAGGATCGATGTGGTAACTTCGGATGGAAAGGGAAGTGAAAGATCCTTGGTGGTGACGCTGTCAGTGACAGAAGGGTTGGCAGCACCTATGGCCTCATCCGGGAAGGAGGTAACTCCGAACGGGTCGGACTCGTCGGGCGGAGACTGGATCCGGTTTTGCAATCGGTACTTCAAGAGGAACTTCAAGAAAACGCTGTATAGCTTCATAGACCAGCCTTGGGGTGGCTCAGCCACCCCCAATGGCCAAAATGGGGGTGGCCAGCCACCCCCATTGGCCAAGATGGGGTGGCCGGTCACCCCATATAATTTTTGACTTTTTTTTTTATTATATATATATATATATATATTTTTTTTTTTTAAGGTTTAGTTATTTTATTTTATTTTTAATTTTTAGGACACATGTATACTTTTGGGAGTGATACGTGTCAATGACGTGGATTTCCATCAATTTAGACTGACGAAAAAATGGAGGTATCGATTTTGCTATTTCCCATAGGTGAGGTATCAGATTTTGCTGTTTTGCAAACATAGGGGGAAAAAATAAAAAATTGTAAACCGAGGTACTAATAAAGTAGCTAACCCTTAAATCTAACTAGTTCATCCATAACAAACTCACTATCAAGATTAAACAAATTAATTTTCTTGGGCGGTTGTATTTGAGACTCCATCAAATAACACAATGAACTAGAAGGACTAGCAAAGCCAAGTTTGGAGCTGTCTAAATTTTCAGAATTTAGAGACTCTTGAACACTAGCACAAGACTTAGAGGAAATATCAAAATTTTTTAAACAAACAATCTCATTAAGAAACGGAACAAAGTCATAAGGAGAAAGATCCATAACACTAGGGGATAGAGACCATGCTTAGGACGTTAGTCCAAGAAGAGAGAACCCGCTCTGATACCAATTGATATAACATGATGATCGTGTTCCATCCCCAAAAACAATAAACACATGCAATAAATAAATAAAATAAAATTACGAAGTCAAAATTACTTCATCACAATCATAACTCATAAATTTGGCTATGAAGTGAAAACCTTTTGAATGAATCAAAACTAAAAACCACTCTAGGGCGGCCAAACTTAGAAAATCACTATATGAAGAAACAAATTACAAATAGTAGAAAACACTTTCAAACCCTTGCAAGTTTCTAGGTGATAAGCATTGAATATTGCGCATTCAAGCCCCTTAATTCCCATATGTTAATTCCTTAGCGTTTTTATTTATTTGATTTTGTTTTGTTTTAGTGTTTTCAGGTTCTTAGGGAGAATACAAGAAAAACCATTTAATTTGGGCTTAAAACGCACTTTGGGGAGCATTGGCAGAAAATTTGGATCGAGCTATGATTCGCACCTGACGAGTCCTACTAAAAAGGCCATATCTAGAATTTCATAATCCAATTCGAGCAAGCTTTGGGGCGTTAGAAATTTAATTCAAATATCTACAGATCATTTTTCACAAGAGTTGGCTAATTCCGATGTTTACTAGGTCAAAAGAGTCTCCGTTCGCAAGTCGTCCAAATAGTAAAGTTCCTGTCCAAACAGAGAAAACCTTCGTCCGAATGGAGATGCGCTTGAGCACACCATTCATGGGCTCTACCTCACTCAGGTTTCTAGGGCACACAGGGACTCCAAATCCACGTGGGAAAGGGTTTTCAGTTTCCCACTTGGACTGGGAAATTGACCTATGATTTTTCAAGGATTCCTAGGGCTTCTAGGACTTGTTTGCACCCTATAATTAGGGCTTAAACTTCAAGAGAAAGGTGTGCTTAGTTTTATACATAAATTATCTTCTTGGAGGCTTGACAAGTTGAAGAGGAGAAGATCATGGCAGGAGGCCATGCCAACACCAGGATGAGTGGCTAAATTCATAATAGGGCGTTGATGTAGCCATTTCCAAGTAACAATGGTTTAATTGTATTTTAATTTGGGCTTTTCTATATGCATGATGGTTGTATAACTGTGATAATTACTTTTAATGTGTATATTCCATCATTATGAATTTCTTCTCTTGTCTTAGAAAGTCTTTTATATTGATTGAACTCAATCCTTCATATTTTTTGTGATTATGTGAATGATTGTTATACAACGGTTTTAATTGACATATGATCAAGCGGACTAGATAGGCCATGTCTAGGGAAGACGGATTGTACTACACCCTAGTTTAGTGTAATTTAGGTAGACAGTTCGTCCCAACCAAAGATGGGTTATACTATTCCCTTGATTATATGTATCCTATTAAAGAATTAGAGAATTCATAGCTAGGGAGGATGGGTCGTACTGCATCTTAGTGGTTAGGTAGACGGTCCGTGCCAACCGAAGATGGGTTATACTTATTCCTTAATGATGGTATTTTCTTGATTAATCAAGTGAGACGAGCCCTATATCATACATATTATGAATTTCCCTTATTAATTTGTGATTGACCATTGTTATGTGGTTAATGGTGAAATCAATCCCCTATTTTATCTCTCATCACTAATATCTATACTTTTATGTATTTAATTATAATCAAAACAAAGCAATTTTCTTTCAATTAAGTTATATTTGATCTTGACAAACTTGATAACATCCCCTACGTAGTCTTTGAGGTTTGATACCCTCTATATAGCCTTATCCCACGAGGATTCGTCCTATTCCGAGTAGTAATTTTATTATTGATATTTTTGGACATAAAAAGAAAGCATCACTAGGCTCTGTATGATAACAAGATCCTCACTCGCCTCCTCACTAACCATCTTCATGGAGTGCATCTTCTCACCAACCCACCAATAGGCTTCTTTGCAAACTTAATGAGTATGGTTGAAACTGATAAAACAAATCAACTTATCAAGAGATGAATGCTCACGTCCTCTCTTAGAGTCAACAATGGAGATCAATAGCTCACCAAAACCTCTCTAAAACTTTCAATAAATTTTTCCTAAAAGCTTGCCATGAATAATAACAAAGGCTGGTATATATACTGGAGCAATTTTAGTCTTTGTTTCTTAGCGGGAACCAATTCTCTGTAAGACAGGAAGAACAAAATATCATCTATTTCGTAAACTTTATGTCTTAACAAAAATGAGCTCGCGTCAAGACATGAAGAGTAAAACATAGTATTTCCACCATGATGGTCATCCAACGGGACATCAAATAGAGCAAGCAAAAACTTTCCATTACATCCTTGTCTTAACGTGCCAACCAACGGGGAAGGCAGCAGTTCCACGTCACATTCCCTTCTTCATGTGCCACCCAACAAGAGAGGCAGTAACTTCCCGTCACATCTTTGTCTTGACATGCCATCCAACGAGACCCACCAAGAGCACAAGAACCATCCTCGTTACTTGTCCGTCTTAGCAGAACATCTAACAGGAATTCTAGAGAGCACTAAAAACATCTCCATCCTAACGGCACATTTAACGGAACGACCTTTTGCAGTAAACACTTACAATAGAACACCAAGGCTTTAATGGAATTACAATCCAAAGCACTTACAAGAAATTTTGCATTGAATAAACAATAATAATTCACTAGGCAACAACAAACAATTGACGGACTACTTTTGTTAACATGATCAATACATGATTAAGAACAATCAACACATTGAGAATGAACTTTCAATAGGTTGAGTTAAAAGTAGGGCCAGATAGAAGAAATTGTCAACAACACAATGCAATGATTCAATAATGTAACTCCTAATTTACAAACACAAATGTAATATAATTGTTCTAGTGACGGATGAATTTGAAAACAACAAATTAAATTGGGAATTGTTTGACCAGTTTTCCGAATGATGACGTGGAATGGGCCCTGTGAATAGCCTGGTACCTGAGGAATCACCGGGCTATGAAATAACAAAGGAAAAGGATCAAAGCTGCTGGCGTTGTCAAGCGGGGGATAGCTCCGATGCCTAAATTAGTCACTGTGTTTAAGAGAAATATAACTTTGAAGATGGTAAATAAGATAAGGAGAATAAAGGATATTCAGTTAAGGAGAGAAAAAGAAGTTTCCAAAATCTGAGAGGTTACCCCCCTTTTATAGGCATCGGGTTGTACCTGTTTTTCTGACACTGTGGACTTACCGAGGATCCACATGTCAACAATAAATCGAAGAATGGTAAATTGAATATCATGTAGGTATATCTAATATTCCGAGAGTAATCCTCGGTGGTCCACTTAAGACTCGGCTAACCGAGTCTTTGAACCGAGTATTGTGTATACAGAGCTCAGGTAAGTACAAACTTACCGAGCATAAGTTTGGTGAACAGTAAAAATGACCGAGCTTTAGTGATGGGCCGGTAGATCGTTTATTGGGCCCAACATAGCTGATCCATGATCCAACAGTTATCCCCCAATTTCCTAGTCTAACAAACTACGAAAATTTTGTGTTTCTGAGAATGGGTCAGCTCTTATAAGTTCTGGGTTTGTTTTTGGGAAAATAAGGCGATTTGGCTCCAGAATTTGAATTTTTAAAATTTTTGAATTTAAAAAATGGAGACGTGTAGAGCAAATAACGATTTACCTTCTTCTTTTTAAGAACCACGTGTTGGGCTTCCTACGGTTGAAATTTATGGTGGCCACGTGTCGCCACCTGCATGAAGAGCAAAAATCAAAAAGGCGCCTTTTCGTGGAACCCTATCCCCTTAGGCTTTAATTGCGTCCCTTCGGTTCTACTTTCCGGAAGTTTTTTAAACTATTCCCATCTTCGTTTACTCCTCATCGCCTTTCGTCTAGAAGCCATTGTTGTCCTTTTCGAGCTTTTGCCAATCTTTTTCTTTCTCTTTCAAAACTGGCACTCCTTCATTCGAACCTTTCTACCCAATATTACTTCTTAAGGGTTGTGTATTTCAGAACCTCGGTCGAGTCTGTTCCTTTAGCCGAGCCTTTCGTTCACCCAAACTGCCCCATACTTCATTATCTAGACTTTCTTCTTCCCCTGATTGAACCCTCTGTCAATCACCTTCGTTTGAGTGTTACCCATCTTCTAATTCAGCAAGATCTTCCTTCCATTCCTCGTCAGTTAATTCCCGAGTTTCAGTACCTGATGAGTCACAGAGTTGGTGCTGACTCTGGTGCGTTGGGTGCTTTACACCCAGTTACATGGGAATCCAATTTGTCAGAGGATGATGAACCTGAGATTCATAGAATCTGCCACATCCCTGACTCGGTTCGATTACGCTTTGATAATGAGGGAGCCAGAGCCGTGGTTGATGTTGACAAAAATGAAGTCTGTGTTTACATGGAAATGTTTCGGATAAGGTTGAGACTTCCTTTCTTGAGGATAGTTCGGGAACTGTTGAGTTACATTCGGATGGCTCCACACCAACTGTTGCCGAACGGTTGGAGAACCTTCTTCACCTGCATGATCGTTTGGCCAAAGATTCTCGGGCCAGACCACCCCCTCACTGTGGTGGAGTTTTTAAAGGTTTACCGACTAACCAAATGTCCCAGAACCGAGTACCTATTTACCTTCCAAACCCAAAAGAAACTAAAGCTTCTCACCTTCAGGAGCACTTATACTAGTAACAAGGGGTGGAAAGATAAATTTTTCTTTGTGCAAGGTGACTGGGAATTTGCGCCCTTGGAGGTAATCAGAGATCCGAATGTCCCTCGGGAAACCATTGCCCCATCAAACCGAGGTACAAACCAAACTTCGCACTGCTTACTTTTTGTTTCTTCTTTTTGCAGCAAAGCTAATCTTACTATATGCTTTCAGGCCAACAAGAACTGACTTTAACCAGGGAGGAGATCCAGCGTGTAAGAGATGTTTTGAGGCATGCCGAGCTTAATCCCTTAGAAATGGATTACGATGTTGCCATGACCGAGGAGAATAAGACATTATACCTATGGACCCTTCACTGGCAAGGCTAGTAGAAGCTGTTCCACCGAGAATACCATCTAAGGAGGTGCCGAGAAGATCGATTGCCGAGCCAACTGACCCTTTGAGAAGAAGAACTATTAAAGTTGAGGTGCCTTCTAAAGGAAAGGCAAGAGGAAAGCTGAAGATGCTTTTCCGAAGAAAACCTCAGTAAAACTGCCAATTGCTGCTAGAGTTTCTCTGGCGATTGTTGATGAGCCTGAAGACCCTAACATTCCTTCTCTGGAGAAGAAGAAGAAGAAGAAGAAAATCGAGGGTTGCTCACAAGCCATGCAGCCAGTTGTCGATTTGGAAGCAGAGGGGACTGAGGCACATTCGGGCTCTGAAACAGCGAGGGTTGAACCTGATGTCCTCTCTGAAGAAGTAAGAGGCAGGGTTGTTAGTGATCCGGGAGCTCATGGGAAGAAAAAAGCTCCTGAAGTAGAAGGGCATGCTCCTCATGTCAAAGCGTATTCCGAGGTTCTCAGTGGAGTCAGGGAATTTTTAGGCAGACAGGAGACATCTACCCGAAATGCCCTTCTTGCCAACCAACCCTCCCAATTGTCCTCTCATACACCAGTTAAAGCCGGACCTCCCTCCTCTGAGGCTTTAGAAGTCAAACCACTCTCAGTGGTTCCTCTTTCTTCAACTCCTACTGAAGCCGTGCATCTGAGTGCTTCTGATTCTGAGGAAGACGAATCGATAGATGTTGGTCAAATCCTTAGGGAACTTGCCTCAAAGATGCCGACAATACAGCCACTTGCAGTGATCTTCCCAAGGCAAACCGAAGCAGAGAGCTCATCCATGCACCCTGAGGTTGCTAGCACCGAGCCTGTAGTTGCTGAATTTACAGGCAGTGGACCTAAGGTTGAGGACTCGGTTACTGCTGAACCCTCGGCCACCGAGCCTACTGATGATTTGCCAATAATTACAGAGCCCATGGCTGCTAAGCATATCACTATTGAAGAGGTGGCTGGCATCTGTGAAGTTCCTGAGCAACCGGATGCCGAACCTGTTGCAACTGCTAATGAAGCTAAAGGAGAATCAGCTAACCTTGGAGGTTCGTTTCAGCTACCGAGAGATAGTCCTCTGAATGAACCTGTATGGATTTTTATCGAGACTCCACAAGCGGCCGGTCCTTCGACAGACCGCACACCTGATCCGATCTCTTGGACGTTTGGGGAACTTCTTTCTTGGTTGGGTGATAACTGGCTTGGGAACCCTTTCGTTGCCCTAGTCAATTTGATTCAGGCCAATAACTCTCCCGACATCAGTGCCCAATTTCCAAAGGAGGTGATGGAACACATGCTGTATCATCAACTTGAGGTAAAGGCCTCTCTCTTCTTGTGTTTCTCCTCTTCTCTTTTTTTTACTAAAAACTTCTTTCTTTGGTAGGGATCAATGCACAGTATGAACTACTATCGCCATTTTAGAAGGTCTGCAGAGAGCTCGGCTTTGGAAACCGAGAATGTAAAGAAGAAACTTGGAAATGCCGAAGCCGAGATAGAACGCTTACAAGGATTATCATCTCGGCAAGAAAATGACCTTCTCCTTTCCAGGGAGCAGATTACCGGGTTGGAGGCCCGGTATGTTCAAGATGATTCTCTAATTCGAGAGTTAGAAGTCGAACTAGCTGCCGAGAAAGCTAAAGGTCGGAGGTTGCTGATTGACTACTCCACCCTTGAAGATGAAGCCACTCAGCTCAAAGAAAAACATGCTAATGCCGAGCTACTGAGTCTCGTATTAACTTGGTTTCTGAAGAACTCGAAGAAGCTCAGAGATACTCGGCTGCACAATGTACTAGAGCTAACGTGGCTGAAGGAAAATTAAAAGTGGTTGAAGACCATCTCCTAGTGGCTTGAAAGAAACGAAAGTTGGCCGAGAAGAAGCTTAAGGCTGCCGAGAAGAGACCTGTGAGTTTCAAGAGAAGATTCTCCCTAGCCAAAGAACAAGTGATTAGGTATAAAGATAAGGCTCAGAATTTCTATAAGCAGCTTTCCTTTGCTTTTTGGGGCCGAGATTATGGTTGGGGTATAGGTTTCATCTCGGGTTTTCAAACTTTCCGTAGCTGGTCAAAAAATCCTCCCGAGGGTGTCGACCTTGATTCCATAAAACCCGAAGATATTCTCCCTACCGAAGAGGCCATTTCAAAGATTGTCGTGGTTAGTCAGGAGCAGATGCCTAACTATAAAGGCATTACAATCTTCGGTTTCAACCCATTTGCTTGGTATCGGACTGGGGAATCTTCTACTGCCGCAGAACAACCTGAAGTTGAAGGATCTTCATCTGATGACTTAGAAAAGTCAGTGAATGTATCTGATGAAGAATGGGACCATACACCAGATGGAGCCACTTGATGTTCTAACTGTATATATTTTGCTTGAAATGGAATGATCTTTGTACCTAATTGTTTGTTAATGAATGAATATAAATGTTTTTGTTTTTGATAGAGATATCAATTCTACATATCAACTCCGTAATTCATGCTATGTATACCCCCCCGATTCCCATAGGTTATAAATTTAATTTATTACGATGGGAATCTTTATGAAGTGTAAAATTTTGAACCGTTTGTGAGTGTGTTACACAATACTTGACTTTTTGGACATTTGGACGAACCGTATGCTTTACCGAGAATGCACGGTTGTGAGAATATTCTGTTCAAACGTAATAGTTGAACATTTTGCTTTGGGAAAGCGCTTGGTTCAAGTATGTCTCACTATACATTAACCTCTAGGGTAAAGGGTTAAGCTAGGATAATGCTTTGTTTTAGTTATGCTTATGAACTTCTTCCTCGAGAAAGTGCCTTAGTAATATTTCACCGAACGAAGTTCGGGAAATTCTCTGGCTATATTTCTCCGAAGTGGAACCTTTGGGTAAAGGTTAAGTTCGGAAAACGCATTGTTCAGCTATATTTCTGAATTCTTCCTCGGGAAAGCGCCTTAGTGATATTTCACTGAACTATGCTCGGGAAATTCTTCGGCTATGTTTCACCGAAGGGTAACCTTTGGGTAAAGGTTAAGTTCGGAAATCACTTTGTTCAGCTATATTTCCGAACTCTTTTTCGGGAAAGTGCCTTAGTGATATTTCACTGAGCGATGCTCGGGAAATTCTTCCGCTATATTTCACCGAAGGGTCGGAAAGCGCTATAGATAGCTACTTTTCCAAAAATGAATCTCAGAAAATCGCTCGGTTCAGCTATATTTTCCGAGTGTAGAATAGAGAGTATGGTCTGCTGCATATTTTAAGATTTCTGCATGATTATAACCTCAGAGAATTCTTCATTCATAAACACTTATTTTTACAAAAGGAATACAATAAAAAGTGAATCTCTGAGATTTATAATTCTACACAAAATACTTCTTAAGATGTTCAGCATTCCATGGTCGTTGTAGTTGTTTTCCTTTGGAGTTTATGAGATGATACGCTCCTGCTCTGCCACATTTAATCACTTTGTATGGTCCTTCCTAGTTCGGCGCTAGCTTTCCATCAGCTGTGTCTCTGGTGGCGAGAGTGACTTTTTTCAAGACCCAATCCCCAACCTGAAAACTGCGATGTTTGACCTGCTGATTAAAATACCGAGCTACCCTCTGCTGAAATGATGCCATAGTTATTTGGGCTTGATCTTGTTTTTCTTGTAATAAATCGAGATGTAGTTTCAGGCCCTCGCTATTGAGTTCGGAATTGAAAGTGTCTACACGAAAACTTCTCAACCCAACCTCTGTTGGAATGACCGCCTCAGTTCCGTAGGCTAAAGCATAAGGAGTTTCCTCGGTAGGAGTTCTTCTGGTGATGCGATACGCCCACAAAACTTCGGGAAGATCTTCCGCCCAGTTTCCCTTGTGCTGACCGAGCTTCTTCTTTAGGATTTTGAATATAGTTTTGTTTGTTGCTTCTACTTGTCCATTTTCTTGAGGATGTCCTGGAGATGAGAAGTATTGCCGAACGTGAAGCCCTGCACACCAATCTCGAAAGGAATCACAATCGAACTGTTTGCCATTGTCGGTCACAAAGGCATGGGGAATTCCATATCGACAGATAACATTTTTCCAAAGAAACTTCTTGATATTTTTCGCTGTAATGTTCACCAAAGCTTCCACTTCTACCCATTTCGTGAAATAATCTACGACAACCACAGCGAATCGAACGCCCCATTTTCCTGGAGGTAACGGCCTTACTATATCCACCCCCCATTGTGAAAATGGCCATGGTGAAGAAACTGAGCTAAGCTCCTCAGGAGGCTGCTTAATGATGTTAGCAAAACGTTGACAGTTGTCACAACTTTTGACAATTTGCATGGAATCCCGATTCATACTCGGCCAGAAAAATCCTGCGCTAACAGCTTTGTGTGCTAACATTCGAGCCCCTGAATCACCGCCACAAATCCCTTCATGGATTTCTCGGAGGATATAATTACCCTCTTCTTTATAAACACACTTAAGAAGAGGTAACATAAAGCCCCGCTTAAAAAGAATGCCGTTGAGTAAGGTGAACCGAGCATCCTTTCGTTTTAATTGCACAGCCTTCCTCTTATCTCCCGGAAGAACTTCCCTTTCTAAATAACCAACAATTTCTTCAGTCCAGGCTAGCATGACCTCAATTGTTAAAACCATAACCTCCTTGGTGATAGCAGGTTGTTGCAGGATTTGTATTGGTTGATAGGTTTCCCTTACTTCATCCTCGGTTGCTGAACCTAACCGAGCTAAAAGGTCCGCTTTCTCTTTCTCTTCCCTCAGAATTTTAACAATACAAAACTTTTTGAAAGCCTTTTGCATATCCAGGACTTTAGACAAATATAGCTTCATTTTATCACTTTTAGCCTCAAATTCCCCATGAATGTGACCGACAATCAACTGAGAATCACTCCACATTTCTACGAATTCTGCTTCCATCTCTCGGGCTAAACCGAGCCCAGCTATTACTGCCTCATACTCTGCTTCATTATTAGTAGTTCTGAACTCTAACCTTAGAGAACTTTTTAATTCATTCCCATCTGGTGCAATCATCACTACCCCGGCTCCACTATTCTTTTTTGTAGAAGAGCCATCAACATAAATTATCCACATTTTTTCTTTCGGCCACATCTCCAGATCTTATATGTTGGTGAATTCTACTAGAAAGTCTACAAGCGCTTGACTTTTGATACCATTGCGTGAAATAAAGTGAATATCAAATTCACTAATCTCAATTGCCCAATTGACTAACCGACTAGACAAATCCAACTTCCGAAGTACTTTCTTCAATGGATATTCGATTAGCATGTTAATTGTATGAGCTTGAAAGTATGGTTGGAGCTTTCTAGATGCAATTACCAAAGCAAACGCAAGTTTTTCTATTTGCACATACCTCTCCTCGACACCATGTAATGCTCGGCTGATAAAATATACTGGTTTCTGAACTCCTTCTTCTTCTCAAACCAAAGCTGCACTGACCACAGTTAGAGATACAGCTAAATACAAATATAATATTTCTCCAGGAACAGTTCGGCTGAGCAGAGGTGGACTGACCAGATATTTCTTGAGTTGTTCAAATGCTTGTTCACACTCTTCGGACCATTCAAAAGCTTTCCGTAAAATTTTGAAGAAGGGAAGACATTTATTTGTGGACCAAGAAATGAACCTGTTTAACGGCTCGATTTTACCAGTTAATTGTTGAACCTGCTTTGTGTTCTTTAGAGATTGCATATCTAATACTGCTTGAATCTTCTCTGGATTGGCTTCGATCCCTCGGCTTGATACCATATAATCGAGGAACTTTTCAGATGAAACTCCGAATGCACACTTCATAGGATTCAACCTCATTTTGAACAATTTCAACGTCATGAATGCTTCTTGCAAATCTATCACATGATTCACCTGCAGCTTGCTCTTGACTAGCATATCATCGACATAAACCTCCATATTCTTCCCGATTTGTTCTTGAAACATCTTATTTACTAACCTTTGGTAGGTAGCACCGGCGTTTTTCAAACCAAAAGGCATGACTTTGTAGCAATATAGGCCTCGGTCAGTGATAAATGCTGTTTTATCCTAATCAGATGGGTACATGAAGATTTGATTGTAGCCAGAAAATGCATCCATGAAACTTAGCAACTCATAACCGGCTGTTGAATCAACCAATGAACTAATATGTGGCAGTGGAAAACTATCCTTCAGGCAAGCCTTGTTGAGATCGGTGAAGTCCACACACATCCTCCATTTCCCATTAGACTTCTTGACCATTACTACATTGGCTAACCAATCGGGATAATGCACTTCTTCGATAAACCGAGCTTTGATTAATTTGTCTACCTCCTCGGCAATTGCCATGTTTTTCTCAGGAGCAAACTTCCTTCGTTTTTCTTTCGCCGGTTTTACCTCTGGATTGATATTCAAATGATGAACAATGTCCTTAGCATCAATCCCTGGCATGTCCTCAGGAGACCATGCAAAGACTTCTAGGTTTTCCTGAAGAAACCGAATAAGAACTTCTCTAACTTCTGAAGTTAATTGAGACCCGATCTTTACAACCTTTCCTTCAGCTATCGGTATATCAACCAATGGCTCGGCTGGTTCCCTTTTCAATTGAATCTTTCTCTCATCACCCACATTTCTGACCGTCAATAGTGCTGATTCTGGGCATTTTTTCAAAGATGTATTATAACACCTTCTGGCGACAACCTGATTACCTTTAACCTCACAAACCCCCTCGACTGTCGGGAATTTCATCTTCAAATGATAGGTAGAAGTCGCAGCCTTCAGTTGATTCAAAGCTGGATGACCGACGATTACATTGTAAGTTGACAGTTGGTCAATTACCAAAAAATCTACCATAATAGTGGATTGTTTAGGAGCAGTTCCTGCTGTTACCGAGAGGGAAATCATTCCGATGGGTTGAACACGCTGCCCTGCAAACCCTATCAATGGTGATAGAAAAGGCTTCAACTTCTCTTGGCCAATGCCCAGCTGTTGAACAACTGTCCAATACAGAATATCAGCCGAACTTTCATTGTCCACCAAAACTCGGTGACCAGCATGGTTAGCCACTGTTAAAGTTATCACCAACGCGTCATCATGTGGCATTAAAATTTCTTTTGCATTCTCCTCCGAAAATGTTAGAACACTAGGTTCTTGTTGCTGCACTTTGGAGGGCTTCTCAAGTAAAAAGATTTCTTCCATCCTTGCTTGCTTAACGTAGGCTTTTCTTGCCGAACTAGATTCTCCTCCGCCGGCCAGCCCTCCTGAGATTGTTCGAATTTCACCAACAATGGTTTGGTTTTGGGGATTTTGTTGATTGCTCCGAGATATCCTCGGTTCATCACGTCTTTGCCTTTGGTTACGCAAGCTGTCATTATTCAGCCCTGAGTTTTGCCATGACCGTTGATCTTGACTGTCCTGAGGATCTTTTTCTTTGCCCTTCTCCTCAGCTAAGAAATTTCATAGCTTTCCATTTCTTAGAAATTTTTCAATTTCGAACCGAAGGCTGATGCAATTCTCGGTATAATGCCCATGATCATTATGATATTCGCAAAACTTCTGAGTACTGCGGTTTTGGGGAAGAGCTTTCATCCTTCCTGGCCATCCTGCATACTGTTGATTCTGATTCTGCCTGCGTGGCAACTCAATCTTCTTTTCTGGAGTTCCCAAATTCTGATGATCTCTTTTCTTCTTTTCGATAAAAGTCCTCGGTGTTGCTTTAATCGAATCAGAAACAGGCTTACTCCCTTCAGCTTTGGAGCTGAAATAGTTTCTTCTTGATTAATGAACTCTTCAGCTTTGTTGGTGAATTGTCGAAGAGTTCCCAAAGTCAGTTTTCGAGCTAATTCAGCCATCAATGGCCCATCAGCCTTTATGCCGTGCATCAAAGCTGAAAGAACAGTTTGCTCATTCGGACTTTCCACTGTCAATTTCTCCTGATTAAACCGCAACATAAAATCTTTTAAAGACTCGGTTTTTCCTTGTATGAGAGATAATAAATAAGCTGGATTTTTCTTCCTTTTCCGAACTGCAAGGAATTGACCTAGGAATTGTTGTCCGAGAGAATCAAAACTATCAACAGATTTAGGACTCAGACCTCCAAACCATTCATTAGCAATGCCTTTCAGAGTTAAAGGAAAAGCTCGGCAAGCTATTTCGTCTGGAGTATCGTGAAGAATGATATGAGCTCGGAAACTTTCCATATGATTAGAAGGATCTCCACTTCCATCATATTTATCGACTCGAGGCATCTTGAATTTGTCAGGAAGAGGAAAATTCTTTACCCAATCAGTAAACGGTAGATTGGTATGCTGCATAAGATCCTCGGTTTCAGATTGATTTTCGCCATTTTCGATTAACAGAGCCATCTTTTCATACTTTTCTTTAAGATCTTGGACATCTTTATTTACAACAACCTCCGCAAGGTTTACATGGTGTGACCGACCATGATGAGATTGGCTCCGCCAAGATTGGCTATGATGAGATTTGACATAGCTAGATTCACCATGGTGAGATTTGTTACTTTGATGTACATCATTACCGGATCTCCCTCGATGAGAGCCTTCTTTGGTTCGAACAGTACGATGGCTTCCTTGTATCGAACTCTCGGCATCTTGTTGAATTGACTGATGTCGGGTTAACGGTGGTGGCTCCCTGAGCGCTTCTTCTTGCCTTTCTTCTCATACTAGATCTTCTCTAGGAGGTAACCTAGAGACAATTTCTTCATTTTGCTTCTTCATGGCTTCAATAGATTCGGCTATTCGCTTCATAAAACCTTCCAATAAAGTTGTTTGAGGATTTGGCTCGTGTGATGTTCCAAGAATATCATATTGAACATTTGGGACGAGGTGTGGAGGTGTATCAGGGTGTGTGGGTGTGTTCACCATATCGGAATTTTAAGATTAGTAAGAACCGATAAAAACGAGTTCCCACAGACGGCGCCAAATTGTTTGACCAGTTTTCCGAATGATGACGTGGAGTGGGCCCTGTGAATAGCCTGGTACCTGAGGAATCACCAGGCTATGAAATAACAAAGGAAAAGGATCAAAGCTGCCGGCGTTGTCCGACGGGGGATAGCTTCGATGCCTAAATTAGTCACTGTGTTTAAGAGAAATATAACTTTGAAGATGGAAGATAAGATAAGGAGAATAAAGGATATTCAGTTAAGGAGAGAAAAAGAAGTTACCAAAATCTGAGAGGGGACTCCCCTTTTATAGGCATCGGGTTGTACCTGTTTATCTGACACTATGGACTTACTGAGGATCCACGTGTCAACAATATATTGAAGAATGGTAAATGGAATATCATGTAGGTATATCTAATATTCCGAGAGTAATCCTCGGTGGTCCACTTAAGACTCGGCTAACTGAGTCTTTGAACCGAGTGTTGTGTATACAGAACTCAGGTAAGTACAAACTTACCAAGCATAAGTTTGGTGAACAGTAAAAATGACCGAGCTTTAGTGATGGGCCGGTAGATCGTTTATTGGGCCCAACATAGCTGATCCATGATCCAACAGGAATGACCAGTTTTCATATGATGGATTAATTGCAGATATCATTCATAACAATGTTCAAATAAATCAGGCACTTTAAAAATCATTGAAACTAAAGGCACGTAACCCTTCTATCGATCAAGTGATTGGGAATTTATGAATACTTGATAAATCTCAATGAAAAGAAAAAGAAAAAGAAAAAAAAAAAAAAAAAAAAACACAACCCAATGCCACCATAGTCGCCTCTGAGTGGAGTCGTTCACTGTTCAAATAACCCCTCTCAGAAGGAGGGGTCATTTAAACAGTAAATGACCCCTCCTTCTGAGAGGGGTCGTTTTACTATTAAAACGACCCCATATACAAACGTCCCTAACTTTAAACTTTTTTTGTAGTACTGTTAGGTAATAACAACAATTCCTCCGCAATAGAGCCAACATCTTTACAAAACCTCTTCAAAGCATTTTAATCAAACAAACAAACTAGTAAATCTCTACGCACCTCTCTGACACAAACAAAACAAACATAGCTATCATCATTATCAAATTAACGCATGCACTTCAAAAGGTTATATATATATATATATAGTCCAAACAAAACCCATGATGAGAATCATTTGTTTTTTTGCTGATTTGTATTTGTTTGGATCGGATCTAAACTCAATAGAGTCCATGGAAAAATAAGATCCAAACACGTACATATCAGCTAAAAACAAGCTAATATAAAAATTAAAAATTAAAAAATGATAAAAATACATTTTTTTGTTTTGTTTTGTTTTTTTGTTTTTTGTTTTTCTTAATCAAATGCGGGATTAGGATCCCAACAATTTTAAAGAAATAGTAAATTCTCAAATTACGCTATTTTAGTCTTTTTTAGGCATTGAAATGCTTGAAAAATATTACCTATTAAAATTGTGGTATGCTCTGGTTGAAAATTGGGTATATTTTTTTCACGTCCTTGCTCTCTATGCGGTAAAAAAGCTTTGAGCAAAAAAATTGTCTGTTTATTTTATGAAGAAGTGTTTCTACAAAAGTGAAGATGAAGCCTTTTGGGAAGAAAAAACTTTTTGATTACATCCAGAACATGCCACATTTTCAATCCGTAGCATTTTTCAAGTGTTGCGATGCCTTAAAACGATCTAAATTACCTAATTTAAGAATTTACAATTTTAAAGAAATTGTAGGAAATCATGATCCCTCTAATTAATCGTGTAGAGGAAGGAACATTAAATATTGCCTATTTGTATTTTGATTAACTCTATATTGGAAATGACGAGGCCTTATTCTCCTAACCATCTCTCAACCATCTTCATACATTTTTTTTTTTTTTTAATCTACCAATGAATATATATGACCTACATGTACACCTACAAATTCAATGGTAGCTTTGAATTCATTTGAAAAGCAGATGGTTAATTAGAAAATTGTTAGGCGAATGAACTTATCATTTCTCTCTGGAAATGACTGTCCAATATTGACCAAGGCATGGGTTTATCAGCCACTTTGTTATTTGGACATCCTTTGTAGTCTGTTACGGTACGGCTGAGGTGCACACTTGTGGGGCACCACGTCCATTTTCGACCGTCGATTACTGTCCACCAACCTTGATATATGGACCTGATTTGTGATTTTAGGGAGTAAATTATTTTGTCCGGCATATTAGGTGCTGCATGAGAACTTCTATTCGTCTATTTTCTATCAATCTCTTTTCCAAATTCACTATTGAATTTGAACAACTCACATGTAAGTATACAAATTCAATAGTGAATTTAAATATATATATATATATATATATATATATATAGATGGAGATGAAAAAATAACATTACTCTGCTTTTTAATATACTTATTTACATATATAGTTCTAAGAATCTTATGAAAGTAAGAAAAGGAAACCTGGTTAATAGGCGTCATGCACACAGAAAACTGCAGAAACATGTTGTTAACAAGGATTAAAAAGGAAAATCCACGTAGCAAACAAAATTATCTTTCCATATATATATATGAGGAAAAAAAAAAAAAAAAAGACAAGTAAATGACAGAGGAAACAATATTCCTTTTTTTGTTTTTGCTTTTGTTTTTTGTTTTTTGTTTTTTGTTTTTTTGGTTTTTTCCATTAAGGAAGAAAAAAGAAAACACTCTTAAAACTGGTGTAAATATTCCCAAAAAGAAAAACGTACGTAGTAACGGCAGGTTAAACAATAATATTAGAGCAGTGATGAGAAAGTAATTAAGAGAAAGGCAAAGCAGCCGCCAATCGGCATGCGAGGAGGCCTGTAACGGTTTAAGAAAATAATGGAAACCCTAGACACAAAAGAAGACGACAGCTCTCCACGTGTACCTAAAACCTTATTATTCGGAGGTCGTTACGATTTATCTCATCAACGCAATCACCACCTCTTTTATCGCCGCAAAAACCCTCTAACACTCTCCCTCCACTTCCCCCACGTCTCTCTCCCTCATCATATATTGCACAGCAGCCAGCCAGCCAGCCAAGCCAGCCAGCCAGCCAGCAGTGTGTTAATTCTAGTTTGATAAGGTTTGTTGGCGACTTCAGGTCTACAGCAATTCAACAAACAACAGCACAAACAAACACAGACAGGTATCTTCTAAGCTCTCTCTCTCTCTCTCTCTCTAATGTCTTATGTTTCATTTTCTTCTGTTTTAGATATCGTACGTTTGAAAGTTTGTCTCTATTATTGCACACTCTCTCTCTCTCTCTCTTTCTCTCTCTCTGGGGTTTTTCAGATTGGTTTCTTTAATTTGCTTCATTTTCTAATGTGATTTTTTCTCTGTTAGATTATATTTCCATGGCTTTAAGCTTTTGCTCCAGCTGGGATTCCCTCGAGCACCATTTCAACCAAGACATGGGCAGCTTCCAACCAGAGCTTCTCTCTTTTGCTGATGACACTTGTGTTGATCATCCAATCCTCCAGCCCCAAGAGTTCTTCCATGCTGACAACTACACCAATCAGCTGCCATATTTGCCAACCCCATCAGATTACTTGCTCTCCCTCTCACAAGAAATCTTTCCTCTGTACTCGGAAGCCCAGATGAGCTTTGGAAATCAATATTTCTCGAATTTTACACCTGGCTTATTTGATGGGTCGTATGCTCCGAATCCTGGTCTGGTTCGGGAGCCGGTGCCGGAAGTTGTGGCTCCTTTGCCGGAAATGGCTTTTCCCTGTGGAAGTCCTCCTCGTCCTCAGAGTATTGTGAAGAAACCCGATAATTATAAGGAGAGCTTGTCTGCGCAGAGCATTGCTGCCCGTGAGAGGAGAAGGAAGATAGCAGAGAAGACGCAGGAGCTTGGGAAGCGGGTTCCTGGTGGGAACAGGATGAACACTGCTGAGATGTTTCAAGCTGCCTTCAAGTACGTCAAGTACTTGCAGGCTCAAATTACAATACTTGAAAGCATGGGATCGATTCAGGTAATTTATCTTTCTTTTAAAAATAAAATGCAAATTAGTACTCGGAATTTACTTAATTTACAATTTATTAACTTCATGAATTCTTTTAATACGACATTGACTCAACTGAAATGGAAGCCGGTTAGTTATAGGATGAGGGGTAAATGTGTAATTTTACTTTAAAAAAAAACAATTGGGCAAGTTTACGTACCCGGTACTCATCCTATAACTAACCGACTCCTCTCCATTTCATTTGAAATGTATATGATTCATATCTCTTAAATAGGATTCATGTCATAATTTTATTTGCTCTGACATGTCACACTATTAAAATACGTAAAATCCGTGAAATTTGTATTCTTGTACATGTAGTTGTGCCCAAAATAAATAATATAAAGCATATATATATATTAATTAAAGTGGTTTATTAGACGCAGGAAACAAAAGAACTCCAAGATCTTCTTGCATCACCAATTATTCAAGAGAAGTTGTACTCAAAGGAGAAGTGCTTGGTACCAAAGGAATTTCTTGGAACCCTACCCAATAACCATGAATTCCAATGAAACCCATTGACATTGATGGTCACTTGCTGCCAACCAATAGCTTATGTTATCTTAATTTGTCTTTTTCCTAGCTTTAACCATTTGTTTTTTTTTTAATTAGTAGCTAGGTGCAAATGTAATTTTCATATGTTTCAAGAGGCAAATGTAATTATTAGTTTCTAGGTGCACCGCTTTTAGTAGGTGCCAAATGTAATTACCAATTTCTTGTAAACATATCTCGATTACTGATCCAATTTTCTTTTGTTTCAAGATGCCAAGCGGACTTTCAACATTTAACCCCAATTCTTCTTGTAAAGATGTACGTAGCAACCAAACAAAGCAGTCCTTTTTCTTAAAGGTCGAGGTCGAGTTATTATTAATGTGAGATTTGTGGAATTAGAGATTACTCTAATAATTTATTAACCAAAAAGTTAAAGTTAAGGCAACCAGTCCATACAATTTTTCATACATAGTTGTAAAATCCCACTTTATTGTCTAAAAAACGGCTGATAGGATTGATTAGAATGGTTGTTAGGTAGATATTTTTTGCAATTACTGACATTTCAAACCAATAAAGATTGAGGACGTGTTCCCAAGAGGTAGCTCAATCGGCTAGGACCACACCTAATAAAGCGAAAGTCATTAGTTCGAATCCTCCTCCCTCCTTTTGTGCGGACATGTCAAAAAAATAAAAATAAAATAAAAGAGATTGAGGGCGTGTTTGGAATTTCTCTTCGCAAAGCAATAAAAAAGTTTAGCCGTTTATCTTGGCATTATTCTTTTAAGTCATTAATCTCATATTTATAAGCGTGGGGAAGTAATGTTAGAAGGGGGAGTATAGTGCTCCTTGAGTCCTCTCAAATGTAATGTACATTTTAAAATCATTAATTAATAAAAATTCAATAATGATCATCTCAAATTTAATAGTAATTTTAAGAGACACACTATATTCCTTATAGCATTACACTAAGGGGGTTTGTGTTCACTATGAAACCTACACCCATCCATCTTTTTCAAGCTTGATCTTTGCCCAGTAAGAAAACGAATGCGCATTGCTAACGCAGAGCGGCTTTCAAAAGCTTAATTCCTTTCTTATTCGTTAGTGCAACCTGCACGAACCGCAAGGATCATTTACTTCTATAACAGAATATTCGTGACTTTTCTAGCTACTCGTTGTTTTTGCAAGAACATTGCGATTTCATAGATAAAAAGTACGCTTTTATACCAAATTTTTGAAATGTAACATTTTGGAGTGCATTTTTAAAATATTTACGTTTTCAAATCGCAAACAATAAAACGTAATTTTAAAGACAATTGCTATTTAATTTAAATGTCAAATTAAGATTTTTCTAAACGCTTACTACACCTTAATTAAAAATTTACATTTTTAAATCTCATTAAAAAAAAAAAAAAAAAAAAATTACAAACCGAAACAAACTCTCATGAGTGAGGCTCTAGAAGAAATTTGCCATTAAAATTTGAGTCTACTCTCAGTCATTCACTCACTAACCGTCCCCGCCAAAGCAGTGCGCCACGCGTAATCGTAAGGATTTCCCCCGCGCCAACCGCCACAATTTCATTCTCTTAATAATATATAACCGTTTTCTACATTTTAACAATCTGAAACGCCTTTTAATTACACCAACAACAAACAGCCATGGCTTCCATTTCTGCAACAATCCTTTGCATGATCTTCTTCTTCTCCATTATAACATCAACCTTCTCAGCATCAGTGGTGGAAGACCTCGCCAACTTACAACCACCTCCAGATTTCAACTCCACAATCACCACCAACTGCCTCCGCAACCCTTCCTTAAGATACTGCAATTCCTCCCCTGCAGCCTTAAACGAAATCTTCAAATCCACCATTGTCGCCAGCCATCTCTGCAACGAGTCGAAAAACCCCAACTGCGTCGAATCATTCCCCAAAATCGACCTCGGAAGCCGCCCGAAGATCACCCCCCTCTACTTGTCATTCACTTTCTTCTGGAAGTTCTGCCCATTAACCATCTTGTCCATTGATTTGTCCAACAATTCTATAAAGGGTAGCTTTCCAGTTGATGTTCTCCATTGCACCCAAATCCAAGCTCTTGATTTGAGCCACAATGGCCTTTCTGGGGATGTCCCAATCCACAGCTTCTCTCCCCTCACCAACCTCACACGTCTTAATCTGTCATACAATCACTTTTCTGAGAGCAAAATCTCTGAAACAGAGTTCTTCAAGCGCTTTGATGCTTCAAGTTTCCTTCATTCCGGCCTCCTCCCGGACCGGAACAAGTTTACCATCAGGGCCGTGTTCTTACTGGTTTGTTTCCCTATTTCTGTGATTGTGATGGTGGGTTGTTTCGGGTGGCTTTGCTTCAGGCGACCTGACCTTCTGCCGAGAGCGTTTGGTAGACAGAATAAGTTCACACCGCCGATGCTTAAGGCGGCGACCGGCGGGTTTTCGAGGAAGAATTTGGTGGGAAAGAGCGAGGGAGTTGATATTTACAGAGGAGTTCTGAGAGATGGGAGTGAAGCAAGGATTGAGATCTACTGGGATGACGATATTTCAAGGGAAAGCCGGCAAAGATTTGTTGAAGAATGCAAGGTTCTTGCTCAATTACGCCACAAGAACATAGTCCGGGTGTTGGGGTGGTGTAATGGAAGAAGACTGAGGGCAATTGTCACGGAATGGATGGAGGCCAAGAATGTTGAGATATGGCTGTTGGGGTCTTCTCCCCCATGGAAGCACAGGTTGAAAATATTGATGGGAGTTGTGGAAGGTGTGTGTTATCTGCAGGAGGAATGGCCTCAAGTTGGGTATGATCTCAGGACAGCTAGTCTTATGTTGTCTGATGACTTAGAGCCACTCATTTCAAGGTTTAAGGTTGCAGATCAAAGCAGCAGTACAAGGAGTAAGTACACTCCTACAAAACTAGGATTAAGGGCAATTTTTTAAAATGCACTTCCAATTATCATTATCTGTCTTTCTCATTGTTTGTTTCTTTCATTAGTTAACTAGATATCTAATTTGACTTCAGAGATTTACAAGTTTGGAGTATTTCTACTGGAGTTGATAGTGAACAGGATGTCAAGTGATGAGCTTGAGAGTGGGGAGCAGGGGTTTATTGATCATATCAGAGTGCATTATCCTGGAAATATAAGGAAGCTGATTGATGAAAAAATGAAAGTGACAGAAAATAGTATTGATCGAGTTAGACAGATAATAGGCATAGGTTTAATGTGCACAGATCAGTCAAGCAATCATCAGCTGCACTTGGGTCAGATTTGTGATATGATAATTAGAGCCTATGAATCTTGGGATGTTTTGGAGTCTCCTACTCATAAAAGATCTCATGGAGATAGAGGCAAGGGGCACAAGGACATACAATCATGATGAACCTTCTCCATAAACCAAATTTGTGTGTAGATTTAGATCTATCTATGTGGATTGTGGAAGATCCTAGCATTACAAAAAGTTCCCTTTTTTTTTGTTTTGTTTGTAAATTCTGATGTTTAGTGCTCGTATGATGTTTTAGAGTACATACTGAGGTAGCCTCAAAGTGAAAATGTTTAATTTGAAGTAAAATCTGCTGAGAAACGTGTGAATCTAAGCAAATATAATAAGCAATGTCCTTGTGCAATCTTTAAGAGGCAAAGTGGAATCTCAAACTTACTATTAATTATAAGACCCTAATAATCATGCTGAATTTAAGAAGCAACTGACAGCAATTCAAACAATAACATGATTTGATTAGTTATGACACTGTTTCACATTTCTGTTAAATCTTAAAACAAGACGTCAAAATGTCTTAAAATATCCTTAAATTCTCAAAAAAAACAAAAAAACAAAACACAAAACACAAAAGTCGCCTGGCTGACCCATGGCTTTGGTCACCGGTTTTGTTTTGTATTTTTTTAATATATTATTTAATTAGAATGAATTTGTATTGTTATAAGTTTTACTAGGGTATAGGGATACTTCATCCGTTTACTATTTGAATTAACCATAAACCCTAATGATAGTGATGAAATTAAAAGGAATTGAAATATGGGATACCAACATTGCAAATTTTTAAAAATCAAAATTATCATTGAAAAACCGCCTATGTTTCGAGACAAGTGGAGTTTCCATTTTTTTTTTTAATATAAAAAATAAAAAATAAAATAAAAAAAATAAAAACTTGAAAATGGGGAGAAGTACAAATCCTTTATGTTTACATTGTGCTCCCCAAAATTGATGCGGCTCTTAAAATTACCATTGAATTTGTGATAGATTACTATTGAAGGTGGAGAATAATAATTTTTGGGAAAATTATCATTTCCACCCATGAACTACCACTCGATTACTATATTCCCCTATCAACTACCAACTTTACATTACAACCCCATCAAATTACCATTTTGTTATCAAAACCCTTATTCCGTCAATTAAGGTTGTTAAGTCAAACGGTCAACCCATCACATGTGTGAACAGTACCTAGGGGGTTTTGGTAACGAAATGATAGTTTGATGGGGTTGTAATGTAAAATTGGTAATTGATGAGGGGAAATGGTCATCGCGTTGTAGTTTATGGGAGGAAATGATAATTTCTCCATAATTTTAAAAGCCACATCAGTTTTGAGAGAACACAAAGAGGACATTGGTAGGGTGGGTATCAGTTTGGTTAAGTAAAGCTATTATTATCGGTCAGTTAACAAAACTGTCAGTTAAATTGGTTAATTCACCAATTTCATTTCGATAACAAATTATTTCGAAATTTTAGGTTAATTTCGGTTGGTTAATCGATTAACCGTTGGCTGTTTTAATTGTGCCAATGCTATTTTTAAATGGGCCAAAAATTATTTATTTTGGGGGCCCTTTTTTTTGTGGGGGGCTAAATTAACTTATTGAACATAAGATGCAAATAATAAGAATATAAGATGCAAAAAACTCACCAAATACTTTCAACAAAACATCACTCCGCAAAGTCCATATGTCAAAACCTTAATCTGTGTCAAATTTGGCGGTTCGGTTCGATTCGATTCAGTTAATCGACAACAAAAATTTTATACCAATTAACCGAACCGAACCGACGTCGGTATAAAAAATACATACCGATTTTCGACTCGCATAAGTTGACGGTTAATTTCGGTTCAGTCGTAGTTGATAGACAGTCGCTAATCGGTAGGCAGTTAATTTGCCCACCCCTAGACATAGGGATGGCATTTAGACTCATTGGCCACAAGGACATAGATATAACATATGTTCAAAATTGTTGTGAGGAACTAAAACGATTTTGCTAATGTTATTCCTAATGTAATGAACTTTTTCAATTGTCTCTTCTAATAAGATCAGCTTAAATCCTTCATAATAGTCAAATTTGACTATTATTAGCTTTTTTTCCTCTCCAGCAGAATAGCTATTTTACAGTTTTTCCTTTTAATATGAATAGTAAATAGGCTAATTAGTCTATTCATTATTCATACTATAAACTTTGTTTATTATTATTTTTCTCTCTCTTTCTTCCTTTTACTCTATCTCTCCTCCTCTTTCTTTCACACTCTTTCCCACACAAAATAATATTTAAAGAAAATAGATAGTAAAATAGATAATCTATTGAAGTGCGTATGAAAAAATAAGTAGCTAAAGTAAACGATTTTGCTAATGTTATTCCTAATTAATGAACTTTTTCAATTATGTCTCTTCTAATAAGATCAGCTTAAATCCTTCATAATAGTCAAATTTGACTATTATTAGCTTTTTTTCCTCTACAGTAGAATAGCTACTTTACAGTTTTTCCTTCTAATATGAATAGTAAATAGGCTAATTAGCCTATTCATTATTCATACTATAAACTCCGTTTATTATTATTTTTCTCTCTCTTTCTTCCTTTTACTCTATCTCTCCTCCTCTTTCTTTCACACTCTTTCCCACACAAAATAATATTTAAAGAAAATAGATAATAAAATAGAGAATCTATTAAAGTGTGAATGAAAAAATAAGTAGCTAAAATAAAAAATTGTACTTTTTCAGTAGCCATTTTGCTTACTTCTGCTGGAGATACTCTTAAGGGCCTTCTTTGGATCCTCTAGTTGCCTACAATACCTTCGCCATATATACACACTATTGCTCCACAAGGCAGTCAATTGCCATTCCCAAATGTAGGTCTTGAACATTCAACTCCTACTTGAGCTCTCAAAATAAGATAAATAAAAGTGCCTCTAATATTCTTTGATTCTCCTGAGTACAAACAATTTTTTGCGGTCACGCCCATGAGCAGAAGCTCGAGTTTTAGTTTTCCCTGACTTATGCGGTGGGGGAGTTTTGCATGATGTTCCAATGATCTAATCAAGGGAAGCCTCGGATACCCCATTTATTAAAAAAAAAAAAAAAATTGTTAATGCATAATAACACTATTGGAAAGGCATAGAGCCTCATATATCTGCAATCTTCACAAACCCAAAACGGAGAAAATCATGGAATGACTGTAACTCCAATTGATTTTTATTTATTTATTTATTTTTTAAAATTGACAAAGAAAGTTCGATTTTGGAAAAACTATACTTACCTCCCTAAACTTACACCTCAATTGCAATTTGCTCCCAATCTTAAGAAAGTTACAATTGACCCCCCTTAAAAAAAAACTATTAGGTCATTTCACTTGGCCTCTCGCCATTAGGATTTTTCATTAACTTAGACTGTGAAAGCATGAAATGTCCACTATATCCCAATGAGATGTGTGAAGATACAAATATACCCATTCAATTATATATATATTCTCTGGATGGAGGAGAGCCACGGCGAGGTCTCCTTGATGAGGAGTCCCCCAAGATGAGCTTATGATGCCAATGAAGCCATGGCCAGAACGCAACTGCTGTGCCTGCAAACTTCAAAGACTAGATTTTGAGATTTTTACTTTCATAGGCATTTTTAGAGAGCTTTATTTTTTTTTTATTTATTCATTTTTTAATTGAACAAGGAAAAATGTTACATAAAAGGATCCTTCTCACTCTTGATTCGAAAGGAAGAGGGTGTGGACAATCCTAAAAATGAAAATGGGTGAACTCTCCAACAACAGACCCAAAACAAAAAAAAAAACAATGCAAAAATATAAATAAAGCGTAGAAAATGAGTCAAACGAGTGGAATCAAAGATATCGACACACATTATGGATCATACTCTCATTCCTTGTTTAACCTATTGGTAATACTCAAAACATTTATAGTAAGGTGTCATTGGTTCCATTGAAATTGTAGCGCATTCAAGAAAAATAACTGAAGTAACACACTTATGCATGCAACAACTTTCATGGGTTCATAAAATTTATAATACAAAGGTAAAATTATGTGAAGATCACTAACATTTACATAAACTTTACCACTTAACCAAGAAGACTAATCATAGGGAAGATCTCCAGTGGGAAACAACTATGTTTTATAAGCAATGGGTATGGTATCAAGATTTACAACAAAACATCAATATGCAGTTTCAAAACAAAGTATAAAATTTGCAGGTGAATACAAGCTGGCCAAATGTGCAAAAGTAAGGAGTAGATGAACAAGGTAGAAAAGATGGCATCTTACAAGAATGAATGGAAGGGCAACAAACAATGGGAAAGCACAGCTCCTTCTGTAGCTATCTCAGAAATTCAAGACACATTTCCTCACTTAATGATTCCAGGTTTATTGGCTTGCACTTTAGATCTGGTCCTAAGAACCCTCTTTGGTAAATCGGTCATCAACGCATACATCTTCACAGCAAATAATTCCTTGAGCCATCCGCTTTGATCCTGATTAAAGCCAATCAAGTGTTAGAAAACAAGATTGACTTTGTTGCACTCCACTGCAAATCATTTTAAGCTTTGTTTTTAAACAACAAGCTTTCGATTCTCATGAGAGAGAAGCCCAGTTGTTGTCAAAATGTATTAGTTGGTATATGCAATAAACTTCAAGGAACAATGGTATCAAACAGAACTGCTTATGCTCAACAACCTTTTTTTCCATACCTATAAGCAGGACAGAAATAACTCTATCTGCAATACTTAAAATTGCTTACAAACAGCTGAATCCAAGCACTCTCTTAGAGCCAAAGTCCCTAAAAGATAAACTTACATGTAATCTTTTAACTCTTTAAGCCACCTAGTTTTCACAATTTTAAAATCTAATGAGTTTACCTACTTTCTTTCTTAAGACAACTCTATTTTGATTGAGTTACATGTTGAACTACTACCTTAGCTGCATTTTCAATAATACTATTAAGAGTCAGACAAAGCCTTATTACAATAACAATCAAATCTGTTAGACCAGAAATGCTGTAAGATATCAACCATCTTTTCCCAATAGAATGATTTTTATACTTGGCTCTCAGGTTCTTTCCTAACAAGACTGAATCAATTCACAACATTGACATTAGCCAAAGTACAATTCATAAATATGAGATTTTGGTCTTCCTTACTACCATATACTCCAAAATCCAAATTAACGTCCACTCCTCTCTTAATTAACATCTCTTACGTAGGCTATCCATCTATTTTAAGACAAACAAATTTACATTTTCAATTGTCATTAGAAGTTAATATTTCTTCTATTACTCAACAATACATATCCCTAAGATTGAGCTTGCTGTCAACATGGAGGAAAAAGAATAAATCCATTGAAGATAGAAAGGGATTACAAAAATATGAACCAATATTTATGCATATCTCTAAACTGTGACCAGGACTTCAGAATTTGTATAAACGTCTCTGAATTTTGGTAAGTTACTTGGACAGGCTAGCTATCGAGGACTGTCTTAAGATTGGGAGCTATAAGACTCATCCTTAACTTAAAAACATGGCCTTGTAAACTAAGAAATTCCAGATCCTGCATCCATAAAATAATATTTCCTTTTTCCACCTATTAATATTATTGTATTTCTATAATAGCAAAAAGAATAAGAAAATCATGATAATTAAGCATTAAAGGAGAAACAAAAACAGTCGTCCAAAGATACAATATAACACCTCGCTCCAAGTGGTATGATATTGTCCGCTTTGGGCCAAGCCTGCACGATTTTATTATTGGGTTTACCCCGAAAGGCATCAAACCATTTAGGGAGAGCATATTTCATATAAACACATCATCTTTTCCACATCCAGGCAACGTGGGACGTCACAATCACCCTTCTTGGGAGCCAGCGTCCTCGCTGGTGACCCTCATTGGCTTGTGCACACTCTCCCATCTCAGGCTATGCTATTGCTCTAATACCATATGTTACACACTGCTCCAAGTGATATAATATTGTTCACTTTGGGTCAAGCCCGCACGGTTTTATTATTGGATTTACTTCAAAAGGCCTCATACCATTTAGAGAGAGCATATTCTATATAAACACATCATTTTTTTCCCACCCAGGCAATGTGGGACATCATATACAAGGTGTTGAAAAATAAAGACTTAATCTCTTCCAAAGTCCTTCAAAGTCCTCTTATGGTTCTCAAAACTTCTATTATTCATTTTTCTCCATAGGCACCACAAAAGATATGAAGCCACCATCTTCCACAGTAGCACTCCGAGTGCTACCAGCAGTCCACCAACAAGCATATAGGTCGATTATTCTTCTAGGCATAGCCCATGACAACCCAAACCAATTAAAGAAAATTGTTCAAATGGCACACGCAACCTGATAATGAAGAAGAAGATGGTCCACAGACACCTCATTCCTTTTACACACGCAACACTTATCAACCACAATGACGTGCCGCTTTTGAATGTTGTCTATGGTAAGAATCTTACCTAGAACAACCAACCAAGAGAAAAAGGCCTATGTCAAGGGAACCTTAGTTCGCCGAACACTTTTCCAAGGGAAACGGAATTCATCATTACAGCTCATGACACTCTAAATGGATTTAACACAAAACAACCCTTTTTTGGATGGGACCCACCACAACTTGTCCTCACCTTCCGGTCTCATTCTCACCAAGTACAATACCCTATAGAACAAGGCAGAGACATCCACCTCCAAATCATGAGCTGCTCTAGCAAAGCTCATGTTCCATTGAATGAAACCTCAAGGAAGTTCCATGTGATCCGCAACAGAAGCATCGTTTGCGTAAGCAATACCAAATAAACCTAGAAAGGCTTCCTTGAGGGCGATATCCCCACACTATAGATCACGTTAGAATCTAACCTTTGAACCATCTCCTACCTCAAATCTGATATGATTTAAAAGCTTCATCCACCCTCTCCTAATATCTTCCATAACCCCACCCCAATAGGCTTACTAGGGCACCACCCTCCACTGAACCTCTCTCAAGTCCATAACCCCAAATCCATTTACCTAAGAGTGCATTTGAACCTCAACAAGTTTCTAATCTCCAACCCACCCTTGAAGATCGATGAACAAACCTTGGACCATCTCACCAAATGATATTTGAACTCTTTACCTAGCTCACCCCATAAGAAATTACGTTGAAGCTTCTCAATACGGTTTGCAACACCCGTAGGGAGAGGAAAAGAGACATGAAGCAAGTAGGTAAATTAGATAGGTTGCTCTTGATAAGGGCAACCATACCACCCTTAGACAAATACAACCTTTTTCAACTGGTCAAATGACATTCTATCTTCTCAATAACACCGTCCCATATGTGCTTGGCCCCCAACGGAATACCAAGATACTTCAAGGGTAGAAATAGCCCAGAATCCCAATCAACCTTGCCACATTATCAACATTTCCCACAAGAACAAATTCCAACTTGGCTAAGTTCGTCTTCAAACCCAACACAACCTCAAAACATAAGAATAAGCCTTGTAGATTACTTAGATGATCTGGGTTGGCCCCACTGAAAGGCCAACCCATTACACTCCTCGCCAACAACTGCTGAGATCAGTGTAAAGAGTGTATTGGCAGGCTTTGAAACAAGCTGAAGTTCATGAGTCATCACCGTTGCTGCCCCAAGACCTGAAACACCAGCATTCGTCCTTCCCTCCACCTCTAGCCTAGGTTAAAGCTCGACAATCGGACCAACAAAAGTGTTGGAAGAGACAAAGCAATCAGAGGTAAAGACCGGCATGTCTAACTGAGGTTGAGAGAGGTAACGAACGAGCCACCAGCTAATGTTGCCGGGTCAGTGGGCTAACCCACCCCTGTGTTCTTCAGGCTCAAAATTGTATCCTTCTTCAAGTGCGAGCACTGTCCCTTTCTCATAACCTTCTTCGGGCCCAAACCTGAATCCTTCTTTAGGTGCATGCCTTGCCCCTTACACAGCCCCCAGGATGAGCCAATACCTGTAGCTTGGGTTTGAAAGAAATTTGGGCTGAGATCCTTTATTACCAATAGGAACCTTCCCCTTTGGGTAACAAGGCTTAAAGCCTTGCACCAACTATCAGACCTTTAGCTGAACTAGATCGTGGGACACTTGAGCCTTTAGCTAGACATGTCTCCAGTGCAAGACCTAGTAGACCACATGCATGAGGGCTCATGCCCAAGTCCATCCATTTTAAACACCTCATCACATCCCTTTTAATACAGAGTAACGAGTTTCCAAAGGAATGCACTTCGAGCCTTTCACCAAAATGAGCTGTCATTTCTCAATTTTTCTTCACCAACATCTTCTCCAATCTCGGACGCAACGTCAGAGCCACTTGTTTCAGTCAACATTAGCTGCTCCTTTGGTGCTAGGATTTTAAAGCACACAGAACCGCCCTTCAACGCTAGCAGAGATTCCACCTCCTTCGTTGGAGGCTTCAAATCCATAGTCAGAGACATCGTTGGAGGAGCCTTATTTGTAGACAACAACACCTTTGCAAAACTTCTCTCCCCTCCGATCTCCGGCATGGAATTAATCTCCAACATTGATTTGTTGTTGCCACCACCGTGAATCGACTGAGATAAATTCACGACCACTCTTAGCTTCGAAGCAAAAGACCTCCAACCTTTGTCGTTTCTCCCTTCCAGTACAATGATAGAACCCCTCCTACCTCCACAACCAAGAAGCAATTGTGCTTGTTGGAACACCATTGAGCAAAGAAACTGAGGAAGCCATCTCGAGAGTGTTTCCAAAAAACCGAATGCTTTATGTCATCAACTCCTCAACAGTTTCTTGTAGCTAACAACAATCATTTCTTCCCAAGAAAATAGGCCGAATGAAACCCCTACATTTCTCTCAAATCCTCAAACCAGTAGAAATGCCCTCCATTGCCAACTCAAATACTTTGGATTCAACGGAACACCACCTTAACAACCCCATGCGACCTAGCTGAAAATGACAGCTGGAATCCAGAACAAACTAGAGAAGGGCATCGTAACACTCCTTCACGTACTGCCAATATATATATATATATATATATATATAGAGAGAGAGAGAGAGAGAGAGAGAGAGAGAGAGAGATTCATAAAGTATGCAATTTGGAGCCCTGAACTATCCAGCCACCCAACAAACTCAAATTCAGCTTTTCAAATTATGTTGTTTTTCTTTTTATATGCCAATTTATGTAGTATTATTGATATTGTTAGAAGAATGTAGAAGAATGTGTTAGAAGAATGTAGAAGAATGTATTAGGGTTTGAGGGCAATTTGGTCATTTATGTATTCTCAAAGCTTATATATAATATGTTTGAGGTAGGCTACGTATCTTTGAACAGCCTCCTCTTTTCTCTATACTTTATTCATAAAAACCTCTCAACATGGTATCAGAGCCTAGGGTTTATACCTTTTCCTGATATCTTATTCTTCTCTCCCAAATCTTTTTCTTTCTTTTATTTTAATCGTTTTTTTTTTCTTTCCCCGGTTCTCTTTCTTTTCTCCTCTCCCATTTATATTGCTACTGATTGAAAGTAGTTGAAGTGCTGGGCTTCAAGCCCGTGGTGGAAGATGGCGCTAGGTTCCCCATCGCAGATGGTATGAACCGCCGTCATCTCCATGGGCCTTAAGTCGTCGTCGATGATTGGTTGGAGTCGTCGGTCGGTGCTGTCTGTGGTGATTACTGCTCTCTGCGGTGGCCGGAGATTGTAGTTGGTTGTTTTTCCGGCACGATCTGGGCAAGGGTTGGTTGTCGCCGGCGTCTGGCAATCTCCGGAGGTGTGTTTGTTGTCGTTGGTTGTTTTCCGGCACGATCTGGGTGTCGCCGGCACGGGTTGGTTGTCGTCGGCGAGGTCTGGCTGTCTCCGGCGCAGTTCCGGCGAGGTCTGGCTGTCTCCGGCGATGTCTGGCAGTCTCCGGCGTGTTTCCGGCAGTTTTCACAGACAAAGATTGGGTGTTTGGCTCCGGGTGCCTGCTGTCGCGTATTCGGGATAAGGATATCCCAACCTTCAACCGGGATAAGGCTATCCGGTTTCTGGTTATCCCCTGTCCAGACCGGTCCAGCCCATTTTCCGGCCGGTTCAGTCCATTTTCCGGCCGGTTCAGTCCATTTTCCGGCCGGTTCAGGCCAGGTTCAAGCCGGTTCAGGTCAGTTTTTGCTAATTTCTCTCGGTTTCTTCCGGTTCACTATGGTTTAGACCTGTTTTTGCTCAACTTCAGTCCGGTTCAGGTCAGTTTTTGACGTATTTTATCGATTCTACCATGGTTTGAGTTGTTTTTGGTTGGCATTCATCATTGTCAGCAAGCTTTGCTTCGAGTTGGGGCTGTTTTGTGTGAGTTTTTTTTTGTTTATTCTCCTTGGTAGTTCGTTGGTTGGTGGACTTGTGTAGTTGTTTGCATCTGGTTAGTGCATTATAATGGCTCCTTCTTCCGATTTAATTAATTCTGCCTCTATGGGTCCGGCTACTATGACACTTGTGAAACTTAATGGCAAAAATTATAGTTATTGGTCACGATCTGTGGAAGTATACTTGAGAGGGAAAGGTCTGTATTCTCACTTGGAATCTGAGCAATCTCCGGAAGATGACTCCAAAAGCCTTTGGGACCAGGCCGACAATCAGATTATATCTCTTATGTTGAATAGTATTGAACCTCACATTGGATCCTCATGTCTCTATCTTCCTACTGCTAAAGCAATTTGGGATCATCTCCGGCATATGTACTCTGGCGCTGGGAATATCACTCGAGTTTATGAGGTGTGTCAACGATATTTTGGACTAGAACAAGGTACTCAATCTTTAGATGAGTACTACAATCAGGTTGTGACCGTCTGTCGGGAAAGAGACATGTATAAGCCGCTCTCCACTGACTTGAAGAAAATGGAGAAGCAACGTCAAGATGTGGATGTGGTTCGATTTCTTCTCGGCTTGAAACCTGAGTACGAGTCTGTTCATGCGCAGATTTTGGGTGGTTCTGATCTCCCATTGCTTTCTGAGGTTTTTTCTCGGGTTCAGCGTGCTACTATTTCTGATCATG
>NC_081542.1:31874619-31907132 GCF_901000735.1 Corylus avellana
ATTCTCATTGTGGTATATGTAGATGACATTGTCATTACTGGGGATGATTCAGGAGGCATTGCCCGATTAAAACAATTCCTACAGGATCAATTTCATACAAAGGATTTGGGCAAACTTCGATATTTTCTAGGCATTGAAGTTGCTAGATCTCGAACAGGTATCAACTTGTCCCAGAGAAAGTATGCACTTGACTTATTAGAAGAGACAGGTTTTTTGGGTTCTCGACCAGTTGATGTTCCAATGGATCCAAATAAGAAATTACTAAAGGATGAAGGTGAATTATTTGAAGATCCCGGCAGATACCGTCGTCTAGTTGGGAAGTTGAACTATCTTACTATCACCAGGCCAGATATTTCATATGCCGTTAGTGTTGTCAGTCAATTCTTGGAGGCTCCTCGGGTTTCACATTGGGAAGCTGTTACTCGGATTATTCGTTATGTAAAGAGACAACCTGGTCTAGGAATATTGTATAGACCAAATGGACATCTTAGGGTAGAAGGTTTTACTGATGCAGATTTGGCAGGTTCTCCTTCAGATAGACGGTCTACTACAGGGTATTGCACATTCTTTGGTGGTAATCTTGTAACTTGGAAGAGTAAGAAACAAACTGTGGTGGCACGATCTAGTGCTGAAGCAGAGTACAGGGCAATGGCTCATACGACTACTGAGTTGACATGGTTACAACATTTCCTTCAGGAGATCGGCTTCTCGACTACTACTCTTATCCCATTATCTTGTGATAACCAGGCTGCCATACATATTGCATCTAACCCGGTTTTTCATGAAAGGACTAAACACATTGATGTTGATTGTCATTTCATCCGAGACAAGATACTCAATGGAAACATATCTACAGTATTTGTGAAGTCTGGAGACCAATTAGCTGATATGTTTACAAAGTCTTTATGTCGTAACCGGTTAGGGTTTATTTGTTCCAAGCTGGGCTTATATGATATATATGCTCCAGCTTGAGGGGGAGTGTTAGAAGAATGTAGAAGAATGTGTTAGAAGAATGTATTAGGGTTTGAGGGCAATTTGGTCATTTATGTATTCTCAAAGCTTATATATAATATGTTTGAGGTAGGCTACGTATCTTTGAACAGCCTCCTCTTTTCTCTATACTTTATTCATAAAAACCTCTCAACAGATATTGAAAACTGTTAATAGGTTTGTAGTAATAAGATTAGAGGGAGAAGAGGAGGCAGCTGTATTATTCAGCTTATTCTTAACCTAATACAAACATCCTAATATATAGGATTAGGAAAATATCACAATGACCAAACTACCCCCAAACCCTAATAACTCATCTAACATTCCCCCACAAGCTGGATCATATAAATCATATAAATCCAGTTTAGAAGAAACAAGCAAACGAAAAACGCATAAAAAAACATACTCTAACACTCCCCCTCAAGATGAAACAACTTGTAGCACACAATACAAAGACCCATAAAATAACAAAAAAATTTGCTAAAAGTTCAACGCCGGTCGAAACCTTGTTGTAAACTACAGCAGGTGGTCAGATCTCGCCGAAAAACACTAAGGCCTATTGGATCTCACTGGAAAACAACAGGGACCGGTCGGAACCCATCACAAAACACAAAGGCTGGTCGGATCTCGCTGAAAAACACCAAGGGTAGATCGGATCTCACTGCACAACACCAAGGCCATCTCGCCGCAAAACACCAAGGCCGGTCGGATCTCGACAACTAACAACGATCACATTTCACGTGATCAACCAACGAGTCTCGCCAGAACTACTACTGCTGAAAAAAAAGAAAAAAAAAACAAAACAAAAACAAAACAAAAACAAACAAAAAAACAAAAACAAAAAAACAAGAACCTTCGTCGGAGCTTCGCTGGAGACAAGCAGACCATGCTGGCAATATCAAAAATAGAAGCCAAACCAAACAGAAACCTTCGCCGGAGGCCTGCTAGAGTCTCGCCAAAGCTTCGATGGAGATAGTCTAAACTCGTAGGAGACAGGCAGAGCACGCCAAAAATATCAAAAACAGAAGCCACAAAGTCAATCGACAACCACATAGCAACTTTTCACCAACGAAACAAAATTTTTTCTGATGACCTCGGCAACTCGCCGACTACCTTATACATCACCAACCACCACAAACCATGGCGAGACCCACAGACAGCACCAAACATCACAGAAAATACCAGAAACTTAGTAGGAAACACCACAAAAACCACCATGAAAACAAACGACAAACCTTTTTTTTTTTTTCGATAACCACGGACATCTTTCAAGGCATTGCAGATAAGCCCACATGAGAATGTTGCCACCAGAAGAACACTCACCAAAACAAAACAAAAAACAGTGGAAAATTAAGACTACAAACAAAGGAACAAGGATTTAAACCCTAAGGCACTAATACCATGTTAATAGGTTTGTAGTGATAAGATTAGAGGGAGAAGAAGAGGTTGTATTATTCAGCTTATACTTAACCTAATACAAATATCCTAATATATAGGATTAGGAAAATATCACAATGACCAAACTACCCCCAAACCTTAATGACTTACTAACCCTAATAACTCTTCTAACAAAAACATTGCACAAAAAAACTTCAAACTTCTAGGTATTAATAAAACAGAAGATATTGACTTGTTAATAAAGAGAAAACTGAGTCATGTATATTTACTATTTGGTTGAGGGTGTTTCTCACCTAGGCATGACGTTCTATCACTTTTCTTCTTTTGAGGTACTAAACTAACTTCTATCAATCACTAAATTTCAATTCAGCTTTTCTTGAGTGCTTATGGTACCAATTGACAATATTGTTGAACACCCTATATAAATCATTCTTTCAAAATACGGGCAAGGCATGCTTCAAAGAAAAACCCTTAAATATGGCACTAGCTGCATAACGTTTTTTATACTATTTGTTTATCATATATTAGACAGTCTACCTTTGGGGCTTGCCTCAAGTGGTAAAGGGGTGGGATGAGGTCAGAATAGGTTAAGTTCAAACATGACCAAGGCAAAAATAATTTAAAATAAAATTACACTCCTACAAATGATTCAATGATTATAAAGACATTAACTCATTACAGGAAGAAGCCGTTTGAGAAGCCCGGAGAGAGAGAGAGAGAGAGAGAGAGAGAGATGCTGTTTGAGAAGTTGTGGCAAACACAGCATATATCATATTCGTCTCTTGCTTCTAAACTATTTTCTACAACATAGAAAATTAGTGAGCAGTTCTACTTCAAACAAGTTTTGATGTTCCATTTAGACTTGCTTATGCAACAATTGACAACTACCTTTATTTTGTAAATATGCAGTCCACATTGACTGAAGAGCTCCTTGTAGTATAAATCAGACCTCGTTATGCTTCGATCTTCATTGTCCAGCACAAATCCTACAAACAGGTAAAATTAGTTTAGAGGTATCCATTTTGCCACAGCAACAAATTTCTACCTCAAAGGCCCAAGCCAACAGCCCGAAATATTTTAAATTGAAAAATGAACAAATGCACTATAACATAGTTAATTGGTGCAAAAAATGGAATTTAATTTATCATGTCTCACAAGTGTTCAGATTTAGTTTAGAAGGTTCTTCAATCAAATGAAAGCTTAATTAATTGTGTAGAAGGCTCATACACATCTGTAAATTGTGCAGCTCATGAAGTAGCACTATCATGACTTTGTGGGCAGTTCAATTTTGGTCAATATGTATGCCACCTCCGGTGCTACACCAATCACTACTCTTGCCAAAAGAGGAGATTTTGAGACTTTCAGGAATAGAAAGGAAGAAGATATGGAAGATTTGCTAATCTTATTATATGAAGGATATTTTATTCAAATGATCTTTAAAAAACTTAAATAATTTTTATTTTATGGAAAAAATTTCTAGTGGAAATTTCAATTATTAAGTTTCCCATTCAGGTAGATTCAAATTCTCAAAAATTAAAAATTAGGTCTTTAGAAGCTACAATATGTCCTACCAATATGGGCATATAGATTTGGGTCCTTTAATGGTGCTCATGGCTAGAAATAAAGCCACATAAAAGATCAAATAGGGCCGTGACAGAGGCAACAAGTTTTGGTAAATAAAAATTTTCTTAAAGAGCCTTCTCACTCCAGTCTATCCTCTTTAATTTCATTTCATCCTTAACCTAAGAGGGTTTTCTTCTCCTCTGACCCTCTCCCTTTATTTCCTATCTTAATTAATAACAGTACATATTATGGATCTCCTCCTTAAAACTAAATTATTTTGTTAGTTCTCTGTCTTGCTTTCATTACACTTATAGTGTCTATTTAATGTTTTTTGAAGTTGCTTAAGGAACACTTCAATACCCAAAATTTAATTAATAATGACAAGTTTATCCAAATTGACACAAAAAGAAACCTTGTAGTAGAACCTTATCTATATACATGCCCACATTTATAAATGAAAGCTAGTCTCTAGTAAAGTGGTTTGTCCAAGAGCAATGCCATATAGAGAGCTCATGCTCATACGAGGACAAGCCATACACCTTCAATTTAAAGCTTTTTCCAGAGTGTCATTCATAACAAGAGGCATCCAAACGCCATGCAATGAAAGAAACTGCCTCATCTTTTTCTCTTTCGGCTCTTGCAATTGCCTCGTCATGGATTAGAAAAACAGTCAAGAGTTAAGGGTACATTTGGTACACTGGAATGATGATTACCTAGCAATAGAAATGAGTACTACAAGGAATACAAGAAGCAGGAATGGAATGACAATTCCTATTCATTCGTTTGGTACATTAGAATGATTATTACCTAGGTACAGGAATGAGTATTACTAGGAATACATGAACTTGGAATTGAATGATCATTCATATTCATTCATTTGGTGACAACACAAGAATTACCAAATTTCTTAACTGGAATGTAATCAGATTTGAACAAAATTTTCTTAAACACCCCAAAAAAATAATATCCCAAAAAATCTTTTTTTTTTTTTTTCTAGGCACAAAAAATAACCATTTATATTCGCCATATCCCCCATGGGCGGCTGGACAAGACGGAAGGCCGCCGGAGACGCCGGCGGATGGTGGCTGGGGACGAGAAAGGGCCACCAAAAATAGTGGCAGACACTGGCCTGTGACCGCGGAGGACGGCCTATTATGGGCTTTAGCCACGTGTTCTCTCGAATTTGAAGTATCTTTAGCACCAAAAATGCCTCCACAATCAAGAAGAATGGGAAAATAATCTGAACAAAGTCTAAGAAACTTGTTTTGGAGCAAATCAAGGAAATAGGAGTCTCAAGGCAGGAAAACTAGGAATCCATTAATCCTAGACTTGGAAGGAGGGCCTGTTACTAGACCATGTAAAAGAGCCGCCCACCAGTAGAATATCCATGAGCCCTTACTCCAAGATGAAATAAAAAATCTCTAACATAGGTGAGCACAAGCGGGAATTGCCTATTCTCTCACTTGAAAAAGTGCGTTACATTGAAATTCCCACCCCCACCCCCCCAAGATGAACAAGCGGGAATCACCTGTTATCTCACAAAATTCTGAGAGAATTTCAAAGGGGAACAATCCATAAAGGACTAATCACAAAGTATGAAAGACCCTTCTAAATGGTGAAATGCATGGCAAAAGATAACTTTAAGGACTTCAGCTACCCGAAAGGTTGAGGGTGCAACTCACATTTCACGTAAGCCTCCTCAAGCCTTTATCATGGGGATATGGTTGATCCTGCTTGGAATAAGCCAAGACTTGCACCATAAGAAGTAGAAAGAATTTTGGCCCATAAATGAGAGTCACCAAAAGAAGAATTGGGGAGTCTACTTTCTAGTAAAGTGAAAGGATTTCGTGAGAGAGAGATGTGACCCTATGGCAGCTTGAAGAACAAGTGAGCATCTACCAAGCCACTCTTCCGACAAGAACGTCAAATCCATTTGGTAGGGGTGGTTTGTCAAAACCATGAGTTGGCTGCCTCAGTTGCAGCATATGTGGTACTTGCAGTCACATGGCTTTGGACATGAGAGAAGCAAAATGAGGGCCCAATAGTCGCTGCAAGTTGGTGCTCGAGAGAAGCAAACCGAGGGCCCGATAGTCACTGCAAGTTGGTGCTCGAGTTGAGCCTTAGCAGGTTGCAAGTACAATTGTGCAAGAGAAGGGCTACAAATGCAGCTCAATGTTGGCTAGCTAACCATGAACATGAGAACTAGGCTGGGGCTTAGCTGTGTGGGTGTGATGACCCTGTGAGCTAAATCAAATAAAGTTTGGCGATGGCATGGCATGCAATAAGCTCCACCACACCTGTTCAAACCAAGAACAACAATAAATCTAAGTATGGGTTGGTCATGCACTAGCTGGACAATCTTGGACCACATAGAAGGCTTGGCTTGCTGGAAAGCAAGATTTGCAAGCAGTTTACAAGTGGCAACACTGGCCTGCCAGCATGCTATGAGATCATCATGGAAGCATGCAAGTTATTGTCATGGACATGCCATGATCATGACGATGCAAGCCTTCTACATGGATTTGGCATGCATGAGGGCTGCTGGAGTGTAGCAGTTACTCATCAGAGTTGTTGCAAGATGCTACTATTGGCTGCCTGCATGGAGGTGGCATGTGATAAAGGGCAAAGTTGCTGTTGGGTGCTTTGTATGGACTTAACTTGTGGCAATCAACAAAATGCCAGGTATTGTATCTGATTCTAGTGGAATCCTATTATTAATTCTTAAATTTTTTGACTTTGATGTCTACTTCCCCACTAAGAGGTTATTATTCAAGTACTCTAATTAAATTAAAACTTGAAGCCTTCTTCTATCCTTTCACCTTAACACCATAATCAGATGCCCTCGCTGCCTTAAATCCTTTCAAAGACTTTACAGATCCCACTTCATAATCCCAGGCAATTCAGTGCACCTTTCTTCTATACGCATCAGTTAATCTTCTATGGTTTTTCTAAAATTAAATTATTTTGATAGCATGTAAGAATAAAATACAAGTTGCATAATACTCACCTTGAACCCTAATATCTCATTATATATACTTGGCACGTGAGGAATAGGGACGGAACGTGGGTGAATTCTGATCGGTGTTCCGGTAGTGTAGATTGAGGACCATCGAATTTTGATTGGAAAAATGGGTTATCTGGGGTATTTCTATGTAGAAACTAAATCCTTTGAGATTAGATCGAATGTGCAAGGCGGAGTCCAATTGGCAGAGAAGATTCGGGGAAAAACACGAGACGTGATCATGGCATGGCCAACCATCTTCTAGTTAGTGAGTGCATGGGACTATTTGACAAATATTGAGATTGTTCGTGACAATTGGAGGACTTTTCGCTTTGGTAGTTTTTTGTACATGATGCAGCGAAAAAAGAATTCCCACGGCAATTTTCTGGAGTTATCAGAATATGGTGGGAAGGGAAGGAGGAGCTTTGTGATTATACCGGAGGGGTATGAAGGGAAGGGATGGAAAGATTGCCGTTCGCAATTGCAGCGACTAAAGTTGCATTTTGAGAAGAATAGAGAAGGGGTGATCAATGGGGAGGAGTCAGAGGGAAAGAGACAAACCAGCAGGGCTCCAAAAGAGACCAAAGAGATGCAACCGACAAGCGGAGGGACCAAAGAGATGCCACCGGCAGGGCCCCAAAATCAGCAGAAGGAACTTCAGAACCGGCGTTCATATGCAGAGGTGGTGGTTGGGGAAAATTGCACAACCGGCACCTCCGGTACACAAGCAACCGGTGAGGGGAGGTTGAACCTTCGTAGGTCAATCCAGGTAACTCTTACTCCATTACTTACTGACAAACGGATCCAGGTAGCTCAGATCTAGCTAGGTTAGACGGTTCGGTCTAGGTGCGCAAATTCTGGAGTATACGAACAAGGATCACGCCCTTCAGCAAAAGGAAAGTTTGGCGACACACACGCTAGAGAATCTCACGAGCATTAAGGAAATTCTGCTTTCCTTAACAGATATCCAACTGTCTAGAAAAGATGGAGCAGGGCGGTGGGAATAGGGGGCTGGAGATGGGCAGGGGGAATAAGGAGATGGAGATGGGTTGGGGTAATAAGGGGAAGGAGAATCAGATGGGCCAGAGCAAAATGGGGAATGGGCTGAAGGAATGGGCCCCAAACGGGGTGAATGAGAATGGGCCTGAGCAGACTAAAATGGTTGTAGAGCCAGTAGATAAGCCCACGAGGATGCAGATTATCAACAAGTACTAGAAGATATACGTTCGCCGGTATCCCACTCGAAACAAACGATGGCGCCCAAACCCGATGAGTGCAGTATCGTCGGTTGATGACCAGAGTGTGAAGCCGGAGGAAGAAAAGGAGGATATTGACACAGAACATGTCGATGCGAGTGACCACATCTATTTACCGGCAATTACAAGTTCGCCGGAGACTGATCGGAGTGGAACGCCTGAGCAACTTACGGAATTTCTTGGCACAGAACACGCCGATGAGAAGGATGGACCATCTGGGCAGGCTGAAAACAAGACAGAGCTAGCCGAAGAAGGGACTAGAGACGGTCCAGACGCTGCCGGCGTCGTTTCCATGATACCAGCGACGGCATCAGGGGTGGTGGAGCAGGGGGAGACCGTCTCAGACAGGGCCGAAAAGGGGAGCACAGAAGCATTGGGAGTCTCAAAAGTTGTGGGTCAGCCCGTGGATCAGTGTTCAAAAATAACTGACATCACCGGAAAAGCGCGAGGAGAACTGCATTCTATTTCGAGCCGAGCGTCTGAAAAAATACAGGAATTAGGATTAGTTTAATGAACATATATTGCCAGTCCCCGAAGGGGAAACTAAATAAGGAGAAGTGAGGTTGGTCGCGAGAAATAGAAGAAGTGTTCGGTTAGATGAAATTGGGGGGGGGGGGGGGGGGGGGGGGCGGATATTAGATATTCCACCTTTAGCCATAATGGGAGTGGGAGAAAATACACCTGTGTCACCGGACTAGGTCCTAGAACGGGTGTTAGAATTTTGCCAAGAATTGGGTCTCAAGTGCGATGGGCATGAGGAGGAGTTGCTGGCACTGTTTACTACCATCGAGAACAATATAGCAAATGGGCGAAGGGGCAGGGGACACCCGGGATTGCTAAAGTGGGGAATTGAGGTAGTCAGGAATTAAAGCAATTGGAAAGCACAGTGAACTATGATGTGAAAGGATCGCGAAAAGAGAATGGTAAAGGGAGGGCTGGAAAATCTTGTCAATGAAGCCAAAAATAATTTAGTGGAATGTGCGAGGTATGAATGAGCTAGAGAAAAGAGTGAAAATTAGGCGGAGAATAAGAGCGTGGAAAGCGGATATTGTGTGTTTACAGGAGACAAAAATGGAGGTTATTAATATTGCGGTGATTCGGAGTGTGTAGGGGTGTAATCATGTTGGTTGGTTGTACTTGAGAGCTACGGGTGCATCTGGAGGTATTTTGTTAATGTGGGATAGACGAGTGGTGGAGAAAGTTGAGGAATGTGTAGGGCATTTTGTAGTAGCCTGTGTCTTCCGAAGTGTCACGGAAAATTTTGAATGGGCTTTTGCGGGTGTGTATGGGCCAACTGATGCTAGTATCCGAAGCAATTTTTGGGATGAACTGGGAGGTGTAATGAATGTGTGGGATCGACCTTGGTGTGTGGGAGGGGACTTTAATGTCGTGCACAATCTTGGAGAAAGATTACGGGCTACAAGACAAACGCAAGCAATGACCGATTTCGCTGATTTCATCTTCGAGCATGGGCTTATCGATCTTCCAATGGTAGGAGGGCGGATCACATGGTCTAATAGGCATGCAGGGTCCAGACTTGATAGATTTTTGATCTCTACAGAATGGGAGGAACACTATCCAGATGTATGCCAAAAAAGATTGCCTAGAGTATTATCAAATCATTTTCCAGTGATGATGGAGTGTGGAATTGCAAGAAGGGGTCATATACCATTCATGTTCGAAAAAATGTGGTTACAAGCAGAGGGGTTCGTGGAGCAGGTCAAGAATTGGTGGAATTCCTATTTTTTCGACGGTAACCGTAGTTATGTGCTGGCCCGTAAGTTGAAAGCTTTGAAAGGGGACCTCAAAAAATGGAATGTGGAGGTTTTTGGAGATATAGGCAAACGTAAAAAGGAGTTAGAGGAGGTTTTGGGTGGGCTGGACAGACTAATAGAAAGTAGAGAATTAACGGAGGAGGAGACACTTCGGCGAGATGAATGCTCTCAAAACTTAGAGAAGACACTCTTACACGAAGAAATGAGTTGGAGGCAGAAATCTAGAGCATTGTGGCTAAAAGAGGGCGATCGGAATACGAAGTTCTTTCATAGGTTGTCAAACTCACACGAGAAATAACATGGTTGCGGCAATGATGGTGGGTGGGAGAAGGACCGAGGATCTGGCAGCTATACAGGATCATATTGTGCATTTTTATAAAGCTCTGTATTCTGAGCAGTGTCAGGAGAGACCAACCACATTATTAGATCCTTTGATGGAACATATTAACTCTATTGAGGAAGGGGAGAGATTGTGGCAGGAGAGAGACTTTGAGGAAGAGAAGATTTCGGTGGTGGTGAGGAATTTGCATGGTGATAAGGCACCACCTGGACCGGATGGTTTTACTATGGCGTTCTATCAAAAATGTTGGGAGGTCCTTAAGGAGGACTTGATGGCGGTTTTCAAGGAATTCCATGATAGTGGTAAATTAGAGAAGAGCATTAATGCTACTTTTGTGGCACTTATTCCAAACAAAGCTGGGGCGGTGGACATAAACGATTTTTGACCTATTAGCCTGGTAAGCGGAGTGTATAAAATAATCTCAAAGGTGTTGGTTAGTCAGTTGAATTCCATAATGGGGAAGCTTGTATCACATACCCAAAATGCTTTTATACCAGGCAGGCAAATTTTAGATTCTGTTTTAATGGCGAATGAATGTGTGGATAGCTGGATTCGATCTAGGGAACCGGGTCTTATTCGCAAGTTGGATCTAGAGAAGGCATATGGTCATGTCAACTAGGATTTTTTATTATACATGTTGGAGAGATGTGGGTTCGGGGAAAGGTGGAGAGCATGGATTCATCATTGTGTCTCTATTGTACGATTTTCAGTGCTCATTAATGGAACACCGGCAGATTTTTTTGGTAGTTCTTGAGGAGTGAGACAAGGGGATCCTTTGTCCCCTCTTTTATTTGTGTTGGTGATGGAGGCTTTTAGTAGGATGATGAAGGCAATGGCAGAGAGAGAGCTTATGGCTGGTTTCTCAGTGGGTTCGCGGCTTGATGAGGTAATGGAAGTGTCGCACTTACTCTTTGCCAATGATACTATTATCTTTTGTGAGCCAAAGGTGGAACAACTCCGGAATTTGCGATGCTTGTTGTTGTGCTTTGAAGCGGTTGCGGGGTTGAAAATAAATTTATCAAAGTCTATGATTGCTCCTATAGGTATGGTGGAAGATGTAGAAGGATTGGCAAGTATACTTGGATGTGGTGTGGATTCAATACCATTTATATATTTGGGGTTGCCTTTGGGGGCTCATAATAAGGACCCCTCTATATGGAATAAGGTCATAGAGAAGCTGGAGATGAAATTGGCGGGGTGGAAGCAAATGTATCTATCCAAGGGGGGGCGACTAACGTTGATCAAGAGTACGCTATCTAGTATACCCACATACTATTTATCGTTGTTTCAAATCCCAGTGAGTGTGGCGAAACAGATCGAAAAAATTTAAAGAGATTTTCTATGGGGAGGTGACGGAGACGAGTTCAAATTCCATTTGGTCAGTTGGTCCAACATTTGGAGGCCAATGGAGGCGGGGGGATTAGGGGTAAAGAATTTGATACAATTTAATCGAGCTTTATTGGGTAAATGGTTGAGGAGATTTGCACATGAAAGAGATGCATGGTGGAGGAAATTAGTGGAGACAAAATATGAGGTGATGAGGGGTGACTGGTGTACCAAGGAGGTAGGAGGGTCATATGGGGTGGAACTGTGGAAAAGTATCCGAAGGGGGTGGGATGAGTTTAAGCAACATGTGCGATTTGAGATAGGAACCGGGTCTCGTGTTGTTTTGGCAGGATGTGTGGTGTGGGGAGGCATCACTGCAGAATTTGTTTCCCGCCTTGTTTAATATTGCATGTGGAAAGGAGGCATGGGTAGAGGAGAATATGGCGAGGGTAAATGGAGCTATCTATTGGAATGTAAGATTTACTCGACCTGTTCATGATTGGGAATTGGGGGAGGTTTCGAGATTCTTCGAATTGCTGTATTCCCAACAGGTAAGGCAAGGTGGGGTAGATAAAATTAGTTGGATTCCCTCGAAGAGGAAAATTTTTGAGGTGAAGTCTTTCTACAAGGTGTAGTTAAATTCAGCCCCGGTGGATGGTCCATGGAAGCTTATTTGGAAGAGTAAAGCTCCTCCGAGGGTGGCTTTTTTCGTATGGACGGCGGTTATGGGGAAAATTTTAACCTTGGACAACCTAAGAAAGAAGAACATTATTGTGACGGAATGGTGTTGTATGTGCAAGAAGAGTGGCGAATCTATTGATCACCTTTTAGTGCATTGTGAAGCTGCTGTAGAGGTATGGAACATGATCCTCCAGCTATTTGGTATAACGTGGGTGATGCCGGGGAGTTTGAAGGAATGCTTGGGAAGATGGAGAGGGCAAAGGGGAAAGCGAACAGCCATGCACATTTGGAGGATGGCTCCTTTGTGTGTAATGTGGTCCTTATGGAGAGAACGGAATGCGCGGAGCTTTGAGGATCATGAAATGGGCACTATAGAAGTGAAGCAAAGGGAGCTCCAAACACTCTTCTCTTGGAGGGTCTTGGGGTCTTCTTCGTAAGCTTCAACGCTTACGGAATTTATAGATCTATGTGCGTCCTTTACAGTTTAAAGCTCGTGTAGTGGGCTCTTTTGTATACTTCCTATGTACATGGGTTGCGCCCCTTGCGCTTTTCCTGATAAGTAATAATGATATATAAAAAGCGCAAAGGGGCGCAACCCACATACACGGGAAGTATAAACAGAGAGCGCTTAAGAGGGAGAAATGAAAAAGAAAGTTAGAGAAACTAATTACTAAAGGAGCTAGCCAGGCGGCCGTCCAAGAGTAAACAGTAAAGAAGAAAAGATGAGTCAATTCCTCTATAGTCCTAGTGGATTTTTCAAAACATCTAGCATTTATTTCATTCCATATACACCACATAAGACACAGAGGGATCATCTTCCACACAACTGCGCTTCGAGATCGTCCTCCCGACCACCATCATCTTCCACACCCCTTGCGCTTTTAATACAATGACTTTTACTTATCAAAAAAAATGAATGGAAACATGAATCAGACTAGTTTATTGTTACCAAGTTTGGTTATGTACTTTTGATACTTAAGTTTGTATTTTCTTAGACTTGCTTGAAAGTGCATGAGTTGAAGCTATATTTTGGCATTATTTTTTATAACGTTTTCTTTTTTTTTTTTCTTAATGATATATTACATTTTTTTCTATCTCTTACAGTATTATTTCCTCGACACATATTTGAGAATTTAGTTACAAATGTAATAATTGGTTGGGGACCACACTCGATAATGTGGAAGACACTAGTTTGAATCTCCCCTTTTTATAATTAATGTGAATATTATTGAAAAAGCGCAGAGGAGCGCAACCCTAATGCAAAAATATATACAATAGAAACCCCTACGGAATATATAGAGCACATATTCAAGAACTCATCTATAGTCGGGACAATACTACGATGATGAGCCAACGCCCACAAGTGTAGCATAGCGATCATATTCTTCCTCATCCCATCCACCGAACACTCCTTATCCTCAAACGTTCGGGCATTCCTCTCCCGCCAAATACATCATGTGATGCACAAAGGAACCATCCTCCAAATGACTTTAGAGATATCCCTACCCCCCACCTGATTCCAGCAAGAAAGCAAGTGAAGGAACCTTTGGCGGCATGACCCACTCAGTACTGAACAAAGTAAACACATAGTTCCATAACCGAGTAGCCACTTCACAATGAATCAACATGATCTACGGACTCCCCATTCTTCTTACACAGACAACACCATTTTACTACCATAATACTCCTCTTTCACAAATTGTCATGTGTCAGAATTTTGCCGAGAGCTGTAGTCCACCCAAAAAATGCCACTCGCGAAGGCACTTTAGAGCGCCAAATACTCTTCCATGGAAACACCTCACAATCTGGAATGGACAAGGCCTTATAGAACAACTTCACCTCAAACGTACCCTTTTTAGAAGAGGACCATCGAATACGGTCCGCATTACCATAAGAAACCTTACAAGAGTACAGCAGTTCAAAGAAAGTTGAGACCACATCCAATTCCCAATCCTGGGCGGAACGCGCAAAAATGACATTCCACTCAACCATCCCATTCCTCCAACTAAAATTATCCATCACCCACGCTTCTTTGTACCTCGCAATACTGAACAGGGAAGGAAAAGCATGCTTCAACAGTTGATCGTCACACCAAATATCATGCCAAAAGCAAACTTTCGATCCCATCCCCACCTCAAACCTCACACCTTTTGCAAAAGTACCCCAACCTCCTCTAATATGCTTCAACAAACCCACACCATAAGAACCCAACACCTCCTTCGAACACCACCCACCATCTTGATCTTCATACTTGGCTTTAATTATCTTGTACCAAAGAGCCTCACTTTTTGTCGCATATCTCCATAACCATTTTCCCAAGAGAGCTTGATTAAACTTATGTACATTCCAAATGCCAAGACCGCTGGCCCATAGGGGACGGCATATTTGGTTCTAATTAACAAGATGCAATTTTTGTTCATCTCCCATTCCTCCCCACAAGAAATCTCTTTGAAGTTTCTCAATCCTTTTGACCACACTCATAGGAACAAGAAACAAAGATAAAAAATAAGTTGGAAGAGTAGACAACGTACTCTTTATAAGAGTTAATCGACCTCCCTTTGATAGATACAATTTATTCTATCCTGCCATACGACGCTCCATCTGCTCAAGCACACCATTCCACATAGACGTAGCCTTGTGCGTAGCCCCCTAATGGCAAACCCAAATACTTCATAGGCAAAACCGCAACACTACATCCAAGAATATTAGCCAAAGCCCCAATGTTGTCCACCTCCCCTATAGCAACAAGTTCTAATTTACCAAGATTAACCCTCCGCCCCGAAACCGCCTCAAAGCACAAGAGAATAAGGCGTACATATCGGATTTGGTCAGGATATGCTTCACAAAAAATCAAGGTATCATCAGCAAATAAAGAATGAGAAACCAACAAATCTGAAAAGGCCCTTTCTCCCATAGAGAAACCTGACAATAAACCTTGCTCTATTGTCACATTCACCATCCTGCTCAAAGCCTCTATAACCAACACAAAAAGTAACAGCGACATCGGGTCCCCTTGCCAAATCCCCCGCGAACTATTAAAGAAACCCTCTGGCGTTCCATTTACCAAAATGGAGAATCTGATCAACGAAATACACCACTCTATCCAGCCCTCCATCTCTCTCCGAAACCACATCTTTTTAGTAAGTACAACAAAAAGTCCTAGTGAACATGGTCATAAGCCTTTTCCAAGTCCAATTTGCAAATAACACCTGACACCCTTGATCTCATTCGACCATCCAAACATTCATTAGCAAAGAGCACAGAATCTAATATTTGTCGCCCACCAATAAAAGCATTTTGAGAGTTAGAGATGATCTTTCCTAAAACAGTTTTCATTCTAGTGGCCAAGACCTTGGATAAAATTTTATACACCCCTCCCACCAAGCTAATGGGCCGAAAATCCTTCACCTCCAACGCATCCGCCTTCTTTGGAACCAAGGACACAAACGTTACATTCATACTCTTCACCAACTCACATCTTCGATGGAATTAAGAAAAAACAGCCATAACATCGTGTTTCACCACAGCCCAACAAGATTGGAAGAATGTCATGGTGAAACCATCTAGTCCCAGTGCCTTGTCACCCTCCATACCTTTTACCACCTCCCAAACCTCCTCCTCAAAGTCTCTTTCTAACCAATTTTTCTCCTCCTCATCAATGGACGAAAAAAATTGATTATCCATTTTAGGTCTCCAAGAACTTCGCTCAGAATATAAGCTTTGATAGAACTGCACAATATGTTCTTTTACCTCTGTAGGATTATAAGACAAAGCACGATTGATACGTAAAGCTTCCACACGATTATACCTGCGATGGGAATTAACCACCTTATGAAAAAACCTAGTGTTACTATCCCCCTCCTTCAGCCACAAGTCTCTCGATTTTTGTCGCCAATGTATTTCCTCACACAATAAAGTATTCTCCAGTTCCTTCGACATATCAGCCAATTTAATCTTTTCTTCCTCTACTAAACCCCTAGTTTCTGCCATAACATCCAGCTCTTGGATCCCTTCCAACAACTCCTTTTTTTTCCTCCCAATGTCACCAAACACCTCCTTGTTCCATTTTTTCAAATCCAGTTTAAGGGATTTCAGCTTATTAACCAAAACAAAACTAGGTAAGTCTTCAAACATATACAAATCCCACCAAGACTTAACCTTGTCAATAAAGCCTTCAGACTTTAACCACATATTCTCAAATTTAAAATACTTACGACCTCCACTAGATTCCCCACAATCCAGCAATAAGGGAAAGTGATCAGAAAGTAGACGTTGAAGCCTTCTTTGTGACACCACCGATAGTGATCCTCAATCTGGTGAGAATAAGAATAGATCAATTCTCGACCAGGTTTCATCTTCTTGATTATTGGACCATGTATACAGACATTGGTGGATATCCCCGCCAATGGAATATCCACCAAACCTTGTTCGGATATAAAATCCAAAAATTCCATCATGCCTGTAGAATTGTTCGAATCACTAGACCTCTCACTAGGAAACCAAACTATATTAAAATCCCCACCAAAACACCATGGTACCTCCCACACATTCATCAAACCAGCCAACTCCTCCCAAAGGATCCTTCTTTCCACATCATCATTCGGGCCATACACCCCCCCAAACGCCCATTCAAAATGGTCCTCCACATTCTGAAAAGAACAAGCCATTTTGTAATGCCCCATACACTCCTTTTTTTCAACTATCCTCCTATCCCATCAACAACATGCCCCCCGACGCCCCATTAGATCCCTTATACATCCAGCCCACATGTTGGCCTCCCCATAAACTACGTACCACCTCCCGGGAAATAAACTCCATCTTTGTTTCGATCAAGCACACAATTTCTGCTTTCCACTCTTTTAAAAGACCCCCAATCCTCAATCTTTTCTTGAGGGCATTCAACCCTCTCACATTCCATGCAATGATTTTTGGCTTCATAGACCACCATGTCGACCCCTCACTCTTCCCTTACCTTGCTGGATTTCCAACCAGCCCCTTTCATACTTGACGTAACAGTTTGGTCTCTTCAGCTCCCTATTTCCTCTGGAAGCAGGGACACTAGAGGAAGTACCCACCACATTGATAACTGGCTGCTTTCGAGAATCTTCAATATCATTTGAGTAAAGCCTCCATTTTATCCGTTTCCCCCTCACAAGTCAATCCAATCTTGGGATAAAAGTCTATACACCTATCAATAACCCAGCTATTGGTAACCTTTTCTGGTATTGTCTCCTCCAAACCAACTTCCCCGTGATCAAAACTACCCATAACCAAAATCCCCTCGTTTTCAACCATACCTGGACCTGACCCATCATCAGAATCTTTGAATCTCCCCTTCTCCCTCTCTTAGGGTCAATTACTGATCAAAAAAAAAAAAAAAAAACACCTCTTCATTCAAGAACCACAGAAGCTGTATAGATGAAAGAAATGGCATCCACTTAGAGCTTGTAGGGTGCAAACATAAGTTACTGCATCGTAAAGTACCCTTGATGAAAATTTCAGCATAACTAGAGTGACAGAAAACAAAAAGAAAGCATACCCGTTCTTGCTATATTCTCTTTCAGGACGATAAAGCCACCGGGTTTAAGGCCAGCCTAGAAGTAACTAATAAGTTAGTACCACTAAAGTGCAGCAGCTACAGATGTTCATTAGAATATTTATGAAGTCAAACTATGTGAAAACAAATTGAATAAAGGTATAGGAGGCAGCATATATACAAGGTCTTTGAGACATAAAACTCCAAGCAAACACAAAAAAGTTAAAGAGGAAAACTCCAATTTTTAACATCCTACAAAGCAAAAAAAAGGCGAAAATAGTAGTAATTTTACCACCAAAGAGCTGAACATCAGTCAAAGGCTAACAAATGAAAGCTAAGAAAGGTCAAGCACTTGATAGCACAAAAATAAAGAGAAATCAGATAATTCACCATCCAATACTCCTAAAACAGTCTAAAAGAGAATAGGCTACACAACTTGAAGCTATCACTTAGATCAGGGAACACATTGTTTTTCTATAACCAATTGTTTTCCAAACAGTTTAGTTGGCGGCCCAAGCTGGATGGCCTTGCTTTTGACTCCATTGCTGAGGAGACCAATTGATTAGAAGGAAAGTTTGAGGAATCTGAGGTGTTGGAGGTGGTGAAAGGTATGATTAGTGATAACGCATCAGACCCTGATGATTTTATTATACATTTCATTCAAGCATGTCGAGATGTGATTAAAGATGATGTAACATTGAACGAGCCTCCTCTTTTCTCTACCCTTCTTCAAGCAAAACTTTCAACATGGTATTAGAGCCTAGGGTTTATACATTTTCCTGATATTTTGTATCTCTTCAATATTTTTTTTTCCCCTTCTCCTTCCTTTTTATCTTTTCTTTTTCTCTCTCGCCCCATTCATCTTGCTATTGATCAAAGAAAATTGCATTATTGGGCTTCATGCCCGTGGTAGGAGATGACGCCAAGTTCACTGTCGTCAATGATGTGATCTCACCGTCATCTCCATGGTTGGATTTGGATTCGTCATTGTTGGCAGACTAGGTGTAACCAGCGGACCGCACTCTTCGTCTTTGGTGGTTGGTTGGTGTAGTTGGACGGTTCTGTCTGTGGTGGCTAGTACTCTCTGTGGTGGCCGGAGACAGGTTTTAGGTGTTGCCGGCAACTCTATTTGTCGTAGTTGGGGTGGTCTCCGACAAGGTCGTTGTGTCCCTGGTACAGTTTGGGTGTCGATGGCAATTTTCCGGCGACATTTCAAAGAAGAAGACTGTCGTTTGGTTCGAGGTGGTTGTCATCGCCTATTCGGGATAAGGATATCCCAACCTCAAACTGGGATAAGGCTGTCCATGTTTTGGTTTCGACCGGTCCAATCCGATTCAGGCTATTTTGCAGCTGGTTCAGGCTAGTTTGCAACCAGTTTAGGTCAGTTTTTCGACAATTTCTCTCGGTTCATTCCGGTTCACCATGTTTCAATCCTATTTTGCTCAAGTTCAGTCCGGTTCAGGTCAGTTTTTGACAATTTCTCTCAGTTCTGCCATGGTTTGAGTTGTTTTCAGTTGACACAAGTCTCTTTCAGCCAGTTTGCTTCAGTTTGGGGCTGTTTTATTTGATTTTTTGCCTATTTTCACTTGGTATTCCGTTCTTTGGTGGGCTCTTGTAGTTATTTGCATGTTGTTACCGCATTATGGCCTCTTAACTCAAAATTAATTACTTTTGCTTCTATGGGTCCTGCTCCTATGACACATGTGAAACTAAACGGAAAAAATTATGTTTATTGGACGCGTCTGTGGAAGCATGCTTGAGAGGGAAAGGTCTATATTCTCACTTGAAATCAGGGCAACCTCCGGAAAATAGCTCCACGAGCTTTTGGGACTAGGCTGACATCAAATTATATTTTTTATGTTGAACAGTATTGAGCCCCACATTAGATCCTCGTGTCTCTATCTTCCTACTGATAAAGCAATTTGGGATCATCTCCAACACATGTACTCTGGTATTGGGAACATCACTCGGAATTATGAGGTGTATAAACAATACTTTGGGCTTGAGCAAGACAATCAAACTGTAGATGAGTACTACAATCAAGTTGTGGCCATTTGTAAGGAAAGAGACATGTATCAGCCACTCTCCACTGACTTGAAGAAAGTTGAAAAGCAACGTCAAGATGTAGATGTGGTTCAGTTTCCTCTCGACTTGAAACCTGAAAATGAGTTTGTTCGAGCGCAGAATTTGGGTGGCTTCGACCTCCCATTGCTTCCTAAGGTTTTTTCTCGGCTTCAGTGTGCTACTATCTCTAATCATGGTTCTCTGTTGAGCATGCAACATAATGGTGATTGTGCTACTTTTATGGCTGCCCGTGGTAGTTATGGTAGTTCCCGTGGGGGATGTGGCGCTTGTGGTTTTCGTGGTGGACGTGATTAAAATATAAGTGATCCCATTGGAAGTTGTGGGCCTCGCAAATGCACTCATTGTGGTCATAGTAATCATTCTGTGGATTTTTGTTGGGATTTACATGGCATTCCAGATCTTCTACCAATGCAGACAGCTCTAGAAATGTCAAGGGCAATTTGAGTGTAAATCTTAACTTTCGCACCCTGAGAGAATTGGTGGTTCTCCTTAAAATGGAAGTGAACCGTTGTATTGAAAGGATTGATCAATACCAGGGCCTAGTTGGTATTGAAAACGGACTACGCCCTGAGAGGGTTGTTGTTGTCAAGCTAAAGCCCCACCCACAAGGGAGAATCCCTTCTAAGCCTCCCAACGATGTACACGACACCAACTTGTTACCCTTGCCCAAACTAAAGTTGTCATTAGAGGTAAAGGTCGCTAGGCTCTAGTGGCACCCAGTTTAAACACCTTTTGTCCCAAAGCCAAATCCACGCTTAAATTGAAAGTGAAAGCAGGTTCTAGAGTTTCCTTTTCGGGCTCAATGCAATTATGGGTCCGAGTGTTCTTTTTGATCAACCAAATGGAATTCCAATAGTTCTGCCACATAGCTTTGACATCTACGTCGCTCTTTAGGAAAAGATTCTAAAGGGAATTCGAAGTCTACCGTTGGGTGAGGATACAAAGAGCTCTTTCGCCAAAACTTCTCTGCCAAAGGAGCCATTTTCTGCCATGCAATCTCCGCCGCTACTGGACAGCACCATTGAGTTGAGTACAGAACTTGCCGATAGTAACCCAGTTGTAGGGTCCTCAATTATACGTTGGGGGCATGCTAGGTCTTTGGAATTAGGTGTTGTCTCAAAAAAAGCCTTTGTCGAAGATTTGCCTATTCTTCCTCGTATGGGCACTATTGGGGGTGTGCCTAATGGACTACTGGTAGATCCACTCCTTGGTCCCGTTGTCTCTGTTTCTACTCTTAGAAGAGTTCTTAAGGGGTGCCAATGCGTACCAATAGAAGATGAAACATAGTGCCTTCTCGCTAGCGGTTCTCTGCCAAAGGTGCCGCCTTCTATCACTAAGTCGCTGCTGTCTCTGGTTGGCATCACTATGGTGAGTACAGAAACTGCCGGCGATGACCTAGTTGTCAGGTCTTCAAATCCATGTTGGGGGCATATTGGGTCTTTGCAAATGGTTGATGCCCTAGAAAAAGCCACCATCGAAAACTTGTCTTTTGCTCCTTGTTTGGGAGTTGTTGATGGTGCAGTCGATCCCAAGGGCTTGGAATGAGCAATTGACCTTAGAGGTGGGAAAAGGGTCCTTGTTGTGCGTGGTTTGTAGGGGCTGTCAACTCCAAGGGGTTGGCCCAAGTCGTGACGGCCTTGGTCTTGAGGGTTTGCTCCTTTCAAGGTCCAAGGTTCAGCACCTAATGGGTGCAAACAATTCCTTGGGGCTACACCTCCTGATGAAAAGCCAGCGATTTAACCAGTTCTGTGTAGGAAAACTTACAAGGGTGCGGTGCACGGAACAGGGGTTTACCCTGTAGAGGTGGGTCCGAAGGGCCGTGCCTTAGAGAGGTTCCCCGACATCAAAAAAAAAAAGTTTGTGGGGGCTGTCAACATGTGGATTGGTGTTACTTAGGGTCTAGAGCGACTTCTACTGGGATTTTGCTTATGTGAGATAGCAGGGTAGTGGAAAAAATTGTGAGGGGAAATTTACCATTACCTGTTCTTTTCAAAATGTAGTTGATAATTTTGTTTAGGCTTTTGAGGGTGTTTTTTGATAGATAAATAATTGAAATATCATTAAAAACGTATGGCAACCCCATGTACACAAAAAGTATACACGAGAAGCCACCTAACTAGTAGGGACAAAAAGAATAAAAAGATCATGATAAACTAAATCTCCACTAGAGAAGTAATCGAAATATCATTAAAAGTGTAAGGCGACCCCATGTACACAAGAAGTATATAGGAGAAGCCATCATGATAACTAATCACCACTAGAGAAACATAAGCAACTATCTAAAGATAGAAAGTGTTGAAAACAAAGACTTAATCTCCTCCAAAGTTCTCTCGCGATCCTCACATCATTCCTTTCCTTCCATAGACACCACAAAACGCACGAATGCGCCATCTTCCACACAGCATTACTCCGAGTGTTGTTGATAGTCCACTAACAAGCGTACAAATCGATTACTCATCTAGGCATAACCCAAGACAACCAAAATCAACGTACGAAAACATTCCAAATGGTACAAGCAACCTCACAACGAAGAAGAAGATGGTCCACGAACTCCCGATTCCTTTTGCACATGCAACATCTATCAACCACAATAACGCGCCGCTTCCAAAGACTCTACATGGTAAGGATCTTTCTTAGGGCCACCGACCACACAAAAAAGGCCACCCTCAACGGAACCTTAATCCACCAAACACTCTTCTAAGAGAAACAGAAGCCCTCATGACAACCCATTACCCAATAGAATGATTTAACACCATACAACCCTCTTTTAGAAGGGAACCACTACAACTTGTCTTCCCCTTCCCATCTCATTCTCACTAAATACAACATCCTAAAAAATAAAACAAAGACATCTACCTCTGAATCATGAGCCGCTTTAGCAAAGCTCGTGTTTCATTAAATGGCACTTCCAAAAAATTCCACGTGAGTTGCAACAAAAGCATCATTTACGCAAGCAATACCAAATAAAACTAGAAAAGCATCCTTAAGAGCCATATCCCCACACCATAGATCATGCCAGAATCTAACCTTGGAGTCATCTCCCAACTCAAATTTGGTATGACTACAAAACTTCCCACAACCCCTCCTAATATTCTTCCATAAACCCAACTCCATACACCTCGAAAGGCTCACTAGAACACCAACCTCCCCATGAGCTTCTATATTTAGAGTCTACCACCACTCTCCACCAAAATTCTCTCTCAAGCCCATATCGCAAAAGCCATTTACCCAAAAGAGTATGATTGAACCTTAGCAAGTTATTAATCCCCAACCCTTCCTCGAAGATCGACGTGCAAACCTTGGGCCAACTCACCAGGTGATATTTAAACACTTCAACTAGCCCACCCTTAAGAAATTACATTGGAGCTTCTCAACACGGTTTGCAACAATAGTACATAAGTAAATTGGGTACAGTGCTCTTAATAAGAGTAATCCTACCACCCTTAGACAAATACAACATTTTTCAACTAGCCAACCAACATTCTATCTTCTCAATAACATTGTCCCTATATGCTTGCTCTTATAAGAGGAAGCCCCCAACAGAAGACCAAGACACTTCAAGGGCAGAGATGCAACCCCACAACCCAGAATCCCAGCCAACCCAACGACATTTTCCACATATCCCACATGAACCAATTCTAACTTGGCTAAATTGGTCTTCAAACCCAACATAGCATCAAATAATAAGAATAAACTCATAAATTGCGTAGATGATTTGGGTCAGCCCCACAAAAAAGTAACATGAGAGATATCAGTCCATGTCCCCACAGAGAAGGTAGACAATAACCTCTACTCACTGCAGTTGAAATCATCCTACCCAATGCCTTTATCACTATGACAAACAGCAAAAAAGAAAAAGGGTCCCCTTGCCTCAAGCCAAGAACTACTAAAGAAACCTGTGGGAGAGCCATTCACCAAAACTGAAAACTGCAACGAGGAAATACAATGAGCTATCCATGAGCACCATTTTTCCCAAACCCGCACATTCTCAGCATGTATAGTAGGAAATCCGTGATCGGAGGGTGTCTGTCTCCAATACTAAGGGGAAGAGGGAGCTTAAAAACTTGGAATGCTCCATTAATTTTGAGACTAGAGGATGTGACTCTAGTAGGGTCAAAGGCAGGGTGTTTTAGTTTTGCCTTGTAAGCTTACGGTGGTTTTGGGTTTGGGTTTCAGGTTTTGTGTAGGTTCTTTTTGGCTATTGGGGTGCATTTATAGGGATTTCTCTATGGGTTTTTTCGGGCTTTCCTTTGTATACACTTTGTGTACTTTGAGGCGCATTGTGTTTTTTTGATATATACAACAATTACTTATAAAAAAAATAAAAATAAAAAGTAGGAAATCCCAATTAACATGATCATAAGCTTTTTCTAAGTCCATTTTACAAATAACTCCCGGTTCTCCAAATGCCAATATGCTATTGAGGCATTCATTGGTAGTAAAAATAGGATATGGTCCTAATGTCAACGTTGATAAAAGGTTGTTATGAGATGAACTAGCAAGGTTGCTTAGTTGGTGGAATTTATGATGGTGCATTGGGGTGATTTCAACATCATCCACTATCCGAGTGCGAGATTGAGTAATGCTCATTCTTCCCCAACTATGATAGAGTTTTCTGAGTTCATTTTTTAAAGGGATCTATGGATATCCCTCTTGTAGGCATAAATTTTATGTGGTCTAATAACTATGATCCTCCCTCGTGGTCCAGAATTGATAAGTTTCTTCTCTTTTGATAAGAAGCCCGGTTTCGAAATGTTTCAAAATTGATAAATTTTTTAGGCTCCCTAGATTATTATCAGATCATTTTCCTATTTGCTTGATTATGGAGAAGTTTATCGGAGCAAGCGGTATTTCAAGTATGAGATTATGTGGTTAAAATCATAGGGCTTTGTGGAAAAGGTGATACGATTGAGGATGTTTTACAACTTTCAAGGTTCCCGTAATTTTATCATGGCATGTAAATTGAATGCTTTGAAAATCAACTTGAAAAATGGAACGAAAAGGTACTTGATAATGTTGAGAAGCAAAAAAAGTTCTTTTAGACAAACTCTATGGTGTTGATGCTATTGTAGAAGGAAGAACTTTATCTGATGATGAGAATTTGAGAAAGGCTGAGGTTATTAGTGACTTCGAAAGGACTACTTCGTTGAAAGAAGTGAGTTGGAGACATAAATTGAGAGCACTTTGGTTGAGAGAGGGTCATATGAATACAAAACTTTTCTACCAACTGCTAATTCAAATAGACATAACAATTCCTTTAAATCTTTAGATATTAATAGCATTGTTTCTTCTTTTTTTTTCTTTTTTTTTTTTTTTTGATAAGTATTAATAGCATTGTTTCTTTTGATGTTACAAAAATTAGAGAACATATTTTGCTGTTTTACAATCGTCTTTATTCTGAACAATTCAGTTGTTAGCCTAATTTGAAACGGTCTCCATTTTGATTATATTTGTAACAAGGAGGTTAGTTGGATGGAGAGAGCTTTTGAAGAGAGTAGGGTTTTTGAGGTGGTGGAAGCTTTGAATGGTGATAAGACCTTGAGCCCTAATGGTTTTTCTTTTGGCTTTCTTTCAAACTTGTTGGGAGCTTCTCAAAGTAGATATCATGAATGTTCTCCATGAGTTCCATGTTCGAGGTAAGTTTAAATTATACTCAATGCAACTTTTATTACCCTCATTCCTAAGAAAGCATGGGTTGTGGACATTAAGGATTTTCATCCAATTAGCCTAGTGGGTGGCGTCTATAGAATTATTTCAAATTCCTAGCTAACAAGTTGAAAATGGTATTGGAGAAGGTTATTTCCAAGACTCAAAATGCTTTCATCAAGGGGAGACAGATTCTAGACTCTATCCTTATTGCCAATGGGGAAATGGTTATGACGTTATGCCACGGAGAGAAAGGCTCTGTGGAGAACGGTTGTGCAAGCTAAATATGACAGTATGTGGAGAAGGTGGTGTTATAATTTTATTAATGGGTCTTTCGGGATGAGTGTCGAAAAAATATAAGGAGGGGTGGGGGATATCTCTAGATTTATTGGATTTGAGGCGAGTGATTGCTCTAAGATCATATTTTGGTATGATGTGTAGTGCGGGGATCAAACTTTCAAGGTTGTCCTCCCGAACGTGTTTAGTATTTCTCGCCTTAAAGAGGCTATGGTGGCAGATTTATTGCAATTTTCTGACGACGCCATTCAATTCATGATTGGGAGGTGGAGTCGATTACCTCGTTCTTTAATCTTTTGTATTCTCTCAAGTTGAGACAAAGTGGTGAGGATAAGATTTGCTGGATTCCTTCCAAAAGGCGGGTTTTTTAGGTCAAATTTTATTATAATGCGCTAATCACCCCATCAATCTCCCTTTCCTTAGTAGAGCATTTAGAGAAATAAGGCTCTTTCGAGAATTGCATTCTTTGTATGGACAACAGCTTTAGGGAGGGAAGATTCTGACTATGGATAATTTGAGAAAGGAGCACATCATAATGATTGATTGGTGTTGTGTGTAAGAAGAGCGAGAAAACCATTGATCACTTTTGCTCCACTATGATGTAGTCAAGGACTTGTAGGAACCAATCTTCCATCTTTTTAGGATAGAGTGGATCATGCCGCAAGGGGTGGTAGAGTTGTTGGCTTGTTGCATAGGTCATTTTGGAGGACATTGCACTAGAGAAGTTTGGAAAATGATTCCTTTGTGCTTAATATGGTGTAATTGAAGAGAACGCAATGCACGAAACTTAGAATATTATGAGAGGACGATGATAGAGTTGAAGGCCATTATGTTCGAATCTATTTAAGTTTATGGTTGCTCACAACCGAGCACTTTTTCTAATTTATTGGAATTTCGAGTTTTTGTGTTCTTCTTTTCCTTTGAGTGTTTCTCTAATATACTTCATGTGTACTTGGGTTGTGCCTCTTTACTCTTCTTAATGAGATTGGATTACTTATAATAAAAAAATTTTAAAAATAAAAATAAAATAAAAAAAGATATATAACTAAACATTTAGTCCCTTGTATGGCAATATGGCCACAAAGGCAATTGTATCCAGAAAAAGAGTTCACATTTATCAAGGTTAAACTAGGCCATATTCATGGTGCTTTCACCAATAAATTGTCCAATCTAAAGGATAGTCAAGCATCAAGAGAAAAATTAGAGATAAAGGAAATGAAAAGCTAAAAGATGTAAAAGAAAATTTGAAAGTATTGGACACGTCAGGGTATAATGGTCACAGAATTGCATAAAGCTGAGAATTTAAGTAGTTAATTGATAATAGCCAACAATCTTTTAGTTCACACTTCATTCTTCTTGCCAAACCTTTCACCATCTAAATCCAAACACTTGTAAATGTTTAGGCTTCTAATGAATCCAAGCAAATAACTAAGATGTTCATTGTTCGCTCTCTTTTTTTTAATTGGTATGTAAATAACTCAACATGTTGATAGTTTACACTTTTTTCACTGACAAGTTATACATGCACTCACTGTGTCTAAAAGCCACAACTTTACCCTCCACTCTTTTCTCACAGGGGAAGGAGGTGTCATCTTAAAGAATGAAATTACCTTAGCTCTCTTAAAGAATGTTACAAAGTCATCATCTGTGAGATGCCCGATACACCACTGCACCCATATAACATCATATCTTCCTGCATTGGGAGTGAATTCCTAAGATCAAGGTAAGAAACTTTCATCAAATTTGCAAAAGATCAAGGTAAGAAAATTACTGGAAGCTATAAAAATCAAATAATAATTATCACCACTTAACGTAATTTACTTTCAATACCACATTAAAAGAATGAGTTGTTATAATTACCAATGATAGCCGAACGGATGCTTAAAAATGAAACAGAAAATTTAAAATAAACTAAAAAAACACACTATTTTATCTATTTTACATATCTTTGAAATGATGACATTGCAGTTTTTTTTTTTTTTTTTTTTTTTGTAAAAATGATGTCATTTCATTGATTGTAGAACTTCAATGGTTCAATTATTTATTCACAAAAACCAAAAAATTAAATATCTTTAAATAGAGCAATAGCATCTCTATTTAAATTCTTCTTCCATTAATTTATGCTTTTCTCATACAAAAGTTAATCACCTAAAAAAGTAAGGGGCATACAGTCACTAAAGCAAAATTATGTTTAGTATTTACCATTTACATTAAAAGAAGTCTATTCAACTTCATAATTATCATGGTAAATTTAGAGATTCATTATACAAAAAGACTTGATCAGTTTGGAAAACTTTTGTTTTTTTCTTTTTTGGGTAAGTCATTTGGAAAGTTGCTCTTTTATGTTTACTATGGTGTTTATGGTTGCAGAGAAGTGGGAGTCTTTTGATGGTGTTGAAAGATCCATCCAAGACAACAAAAACTCCTTTCTTTGAACACTTTATGCTTGGATGATGCACTTATCTCCCTCTAAATTAAAACATTTTCTAGTATTCATTGATTTGTTACATGACCAATTTGTATTTTCTTTGTCTTCTAGTAATTTTCTTTTTGTATAATGCTGATGTACTCAGGTGGTGTCCCCAAGGCACAGTTTAACGATTTGACTTACAAAAGAAAAAGAACCAACCCCAAGGGGTTGGCTCAAGTGGTAAGAGCTTCGGTCTTTGTGGTAGTCCATAAGGTTTAAGGTTCGAATCTCCTTGGGTGCAAACAATTCCTTGGTGCCAACCCGCCGGCGAAGCCAGAGTATTACCCGATCCGTGTGGAGAGAGCACTTTACAGGAGGGGTTGGTACACCAAGTTTTTCATTCAAATAAAATAAATCATTTTAGTTCCACTTGACAACCAAATGCCCCACAATTTGCCTGCTAATAAGGCCTTTGAAAAAGAGGGTGGGGGGAAGAAGAAACTACAACAACAAGCACAAGAAGGGGGATGTCAATTACATAAGTAACGTAGGGGTTCACATGCCTAGATGTTAGGTTAAGTTTTTTGGCAATTTTTTCTTCATTATCAAATATGGTAGCTTTGGTGGAATGGTGGTAGCACAAGGACCGCGAGAGGACATTGGTGAAGCTTGAGTCTTCTTTTTCTTTTTTACTCTTTCTTTGGAATGGTGTGTTTGTAGCTCCTTTGGTGCTTACTTTTCTAGATTTTTTTGTTCTTTTTCTCCTTCTACCTAGGTGTTTCTCTTGTGTACCTGAGTAGCTCTATTTGCTTTTAATGATATTTCAATTACTTATCAAAAAATAAAGAATTCCTTAATGCTCATTTATATGGATATTAAATATCCAAGTTCATTACCTGGAGAGGCATGCAAAAAAAATTAGTGGCTTTGTGCATATCTGAGAACGTATGATTCTCCGGAGCCAAATTTTCACGGGCAGTCTCTAAGAAATGTGATACAGGTTCAAGAAGATCGACCTGGATCTCAGGAAAAAATATAAATACAATCAAATATAATAAATGAGCTAAATCGCATGTTTCAAATCATGAACAGGTTACTTCAGGTAATAAACCCTATTAATGTTATATAACACTGATAGGTACCATGTAAGTGAGACCTAAGCAGGAGCCTAAGTATCGTCTGAAACCTCCATAAACATAAAATAAGGTGCAGCTATTATCAAGCATGGGAAGAGATATTAATATCCAAACACGAAAACAAAAAATGTTGGAGTGTCGATGTTATATAGGTAATGATATCCTGTTTCGAACAAAAGAATGCCCTCAAAAAGGACACAAGATGTCAGAATATATATGGTTCCGTTCATCCAGGAAAAACTTATTTATGTTAATCTTTGTAGATGTAAATGTGAATAAATAATGGGCCGCCCCAAGGTGAATGTATGAAGTAGATAGAAAGTGGAGCAAGAAAAATAATAAATAAGAAAGATGAAACAAGTCACTGAAGTTTCTTTACTACCAAAAGAAAGGGAGGGAGGGGTGGGGTGGGGTGGAGAAGGAGCAAATCTGCGAACTCCCATAATTCAGCACCCCAAAATACTAGAAGCCTTGCTAGATGAGCACTACCTTTTGTGTCCACCAAGAGTGCTGGCAGGACCAAGAAGTACGCAAAAGAAACTTTTTTTTTTCTCTAATTTTTTTTGTTTTTTTATTTTGATAAGTAATGTTGTATATATCAAAAAAAAAAAAAAAAAAAAACGTAATGCACGTCTAAGTACACAAAGAGTATACATAGGAAAACCCACATTAGCCCATAAAAAAGACCCTAAAACCCAAATGAAGCCTAAAGAACCCTCAGCCAAAAACCCAAAACAACCCTAAACTCACAAGGCAAGCCTAAACCACCCTTCCTTTGACCCTACTAGAGCCACAACCTCTAGCCTCAAAATTAATGGAGCTTGTTTCTGTAATTATAAAGGCCATAGTTAGCAGAGTTGTCCCTAAAGATGCAACGGTAAGTACATTGACTCCGAGGGGGCTGTGGAGATCCTACAAATGCACTTACGAAATAACAATAACAACATTAAATTGGGTCAGTTTAAAAAGGAAATGAGATACCACTAACAGCATTTAGTTTGCTCGGATTTACTATTTCAGACTATAAGGATCAATCTAGCATATATTACTCAGACCCTTTGCTTCAGATACCCCTGCTAGCACAACACAACATGCTTGGCCATAGGTATGGCAACTTGACACTTCAACACAGTTGAAAATATCAGAAGAAGACACCCACCTAGACACATACATAGAGGGAGAATGTGTCCTAGAATTGTATTACTATTGATAATAGATGCCAAACAAACAATAGTAAACAAAAAAAGTAGTAAAGGAACTATGAATCAATAAAATGTAGTCACATAACATAGAATCTAATAGCCATGTACAATTCAATAAAGAAGCAGACTTTGCAAACTACAAGGAGAGAAGGGGTTCATTATTTTCTTTTTCCTTTTCTCTTTTCTAAGGGGTTCATTTTGTATAGTCTTGTGTAATTAGGTTTTCGCTCACTTATTATCAGTTATTTATTATTTGAAAAATAACGGATTTTTTTGGACTTATCAAAAAAAGGTAGAGATGCACAGCACATTGCAGAAATGTATTGCATCCATTCTAATCCGATCTACACTATTAGTCAAAACTTTAGTTAAGACCAGATTATCAGAGAAATGCATATATGGATATTTTGAAGTTTACACCGAGAAAATTACATAACGGAAAAAAACTGACCGTACCTCATTAAAATATCTAATGAGAAGATTTTTGGTAACTCTCCCAATGCCAGAACCACAATCTGCAGCAGTTTGAGCTTCGGTGAAAACTTCCATAACAAAAACACCAATACAGCACGCATATGCAATAGCGTAAGTGCCAAATACGTGTAATGTTTAAACTAAATATCAAGAATATGTATGGTATATATCCTTTGACAAGTTTAGAAGTTTTAAAGAAGAATAAAACAATACGCTTCAGACAAGCACTTTGACACCTTCTAATCCAAGCTTTCAGATAGTTTTTCCACCATTATTATTGCTGCAAACGACCAATTTGAAAACGGTAAGGAGCAGCTCTTCATTCAGCTAACTTGACTAGTAAGCCGCACTACTTTTTTTTTTTTTTACTTTTTTCCTTTGTTTGGTCCTTTGCGAACAAAAATAGAACTTTTTGTCTAGAGATCAAGAACCAAGGACAATAATATTCAGTGACATCAGAAGTTCTCCTTGATCCACCAACATGAATGCATATATTTTTACCAAAACTTTAGATAAATCACATATCAGATCGCTCACAGTCAAATCAAGAAGGACATTTGAAAGTCTATGCACGTATAATTTAAGATTGTTCTAAAAATTAGTGTAGCAGATCCACCTTATATGATTGCCAGAATCCAGGTCCCTATCAATATTAATATCAAGGCTTCTTCAGTCAAGACATAATTTATTTACTGTCACTTCAATAAGAGTCTAGACTAAGAAATTAAGCTAAGTATGCATTTGGTAAATGCAGATCATAATACATGTTGGAAACCCTCCATAGCTCTCCATCTTAAACCACAATGATATTGATACGCACCCTACAACAATTCTTCCTTTCTTCATAAAAGTGACACTGACTTCTTTCAGAAGAGAGAGAGAGAGAGAGAGAGAGAGAGGAACAAATTCAGGATGCTATCTTTCTGGAAACTGGCAGGAAAAATCAGCTTTATTCAGATGTACTAAGTAAACTATTTACAATTCGCCTAATAATTTTACCATCACAACAATGAGCAACCATGCCAATCGGCAAGCACAGGTTTCATTTACCAATTATCAAAACATTTTCCAACATTTATCTCTATATATTGTCATTTGTCTTACTTGCGTGAAATTATAAAACATGCTAACATTGAGTTCACAAAAGATTTCACTAGACAAACTTAGCAATGAACCAAAATTATCAAACTTGAAACACACACACGGACAGAGAGAGAGAGAGAGAGAGAGAGAGAGAGGGAGAGGGAGTTGGTACCAAGAGCAACGAGGTGGGAGTCTGTGCCAGCATTGGGGAATCTTTCAGACAAGAGGGTATTGAGAAAAGCTTCGCTACCCCGAATATCCGCCTCATTCATATGCCCATACCCTCCCAAGACCCCATCCACCGATGCCTCCAC
>NC_081542.1:31907188-31939770 GCF_901000735.1 Corylus avellana
ACATTCAGAATTTTCCCAGGAACCATAATTTAACACGTAAAAAAAAAAAAAAAAAAAAAAAGCTGTACATACTTCCCAATAGCCAACGCCTTGGTTGTACCACTCTGTCTTCTTGCTGGGATCACCGACCTGATCCCTCCACATTTCCTCGGCGTTCTTAAACTCGCGGCCATTGGAATCTGACCCTCCGACCTCCATTCCGCGGACTGCGGTTTGTGGCGGCGGCCTTAGCTTCGTAGGTTGGAGGGAAACGAAACAAAATCCACCAAGAGGGTAGAGAGGACTGGTAGAATAAAGAAAGTCTCTCATGGTTTCTTTCGAGTGTTTAAGGGAAAAAAGAACAAATTTTATTTAAAAAATAAAAAAATTCAAAATCTATTAAAATTAAAAAAAAAAAAATTTTAAAAATGCCATCAAAAGATTAAGATGACGTTTTAAGCCCCAAAAAGTCACTACTAATGTAGTGACGTTAGTAAAATGATATTTGACAAAAGACTCTAAACATAATAACCGGATTCAAATTTAAAAACGTTTACACAGTAAAACCTCATTGCAATGTGACATTTAGGGCCACGTGCCACCTTTTAAAATCTGACACTTAAATTGTGTTCGTCACCTTCCTAAGGGTGACATTTGAATAGTGGGAGCGTCACCTTTTTGAATCAGTATTCATTAGTCGCCTTTTTGAGTCACCTTCCTGAAGGTACCGATTGCACTATTTAAGAGTCACTAGTTTATTATAAAAATAAATTGACAATAATACTAATTTTTACCAAAAAAACAAAAGAGAGAAAAAAAAATAATTATTTAAAATAATAATAACAATAAAACAAATTCAAATTAATTTTTTTAAAACACTAATAAGAGGGTGGAGAAATTTTGAAGTTTTTGAGTGTTTGTGATTGTTATAACTTATAAACTCCAATTTTTTCAAAAATTATTTAGTGTTGTTTGAACAGTAAAACCATTCTTAGCAATTTCACCAAATTTTACTCACTAAAATAACCAAAAGTACATTTTTTTCTATTTTAACAATCAACTTTCACTATTCTATTTAAATATTATTTTTCAAAGATTTGTTTATTCTTTTTTTAACTATTGAAGGAAGAGAGAGAAACGAAAAGCAAAAAGGAAGAGAGAAAAATAAGTTGTTTATTCTTCTTTTAACGATCGCACTTGAGCATACACTTTTCACTTTCGATAGGCATGAGTGCACTCGATTGTACTATATGTGCGCTCGAGTGCACTACCTTAGGATCTAGCCAACTCTTGTGAAACATAACTTTGTAGATCTTTGAGTTAGCTTTCTAATGACACTAAGATCGCTTCAACCCCAGCTCTTAAACTCTAGATATGGCCTTTTTAGTAGGACTCGTCGGGTGCAAATCATCACTCAATCCAAATTTGCTGCCAATGCTCCCTAAAGTGTCTTAAGCCCTAAAATTAATGAAATGAGTTGGATTTTTTTCCTTTAAAGGCGTAGTTTTCCCTTAGCAACCTACAAAATACTAAAAACAAAGAACTAACACAAAACATCAAATTATAACACAGCTAAAGGATTTACAAATGTAATTTAAGAGGTCCAAATGTGCAATATTTTGGCACACATCAACGGTCTAGGTAATTATGAGATTTTACTAACTGCCTAGGATTTTTTTTAAAATTAATTTTTTATGTTGGTTTTTAAGAAACTAATGTTTTTTTTAATCAAATAAGGGAAAGTGGGTTATAGGGGATCAAACAACCATAAAGGGTTGGGCACCCCAACAAAAATGCCCAAACAGAAAATACAATACAGATATAGGAACAAGTCCAAAATGACCAAATAGTAAGCAATGGTTTTATCCATGGTCCCAGAGAAACCATAAACAAGCCACAAATTGCAAACGAATTCAGTAAGGAGTCTTATGCGGTAAAGGCAACAACCAATATTAAATAGTTGTTGTAGGGAAGTCACTGCAAAAAATCGAATTGGAGTGGTTGAAGGATGACCACCAACATCAAAAATCTCCACCACAAGATCAAACCACTTCAATACATGGAGACTATAACCGGCATAAAACAATGAATACAACCAAAAAAACCAACGGAAAGTACATAAAATACAAAAAAGCAACAGAAAAAACTACAATAGAAAAACACTGGTGGAGGAGAGGCTGTTGGAGGAGATTGAGGGGCGCGTGGCATTCGTGCGCCGATGCGCGTACACCACTCGCCAGCACATGGATGGTGGAGTAAAGATCGGCTAGCGACGACAGGAAGCTTGGGAGCCACTGAGGAAGGTGGACAGGAGCCATTGGCGATGGGATTGACAAGGGAGAGTAGATTGGGTTTTGAAACAAACCCAATCTAAACCCCAAGCCAATCCCAGGAGCGGCGATGGCGGCATGGCAGAAACTAGACTGCGGAGTTGTTCTGGAGTGGTCGTGGATGGTGAAAGGTGGGGAGGTTGAACGATGGCGATATAGAGGGTGGCAGAATAGTAGACGACAACAAGGGTAGAAAACCAAATGGGAAAAAACATGAAAGAAAGAAAAGAAAGTGAAGGGGAGGAGGATGGAGGCCATACCTCCTCCCCAAGAGGCACTCATGAGGAGGTGGTGAAGAACCACAAGAGGATCCAAAGGAGACCACATGGGTTTCAGAGCTTCTCTTAGGAGAGAGAAGCGAGCAAGGACCAATTTGACTATTGTCTTATATAGAAAATAAGGGTTTTCCATCCAACATGATGAGTGCCAAATATTGCATATTTGGACCCCTTAATTTGCATTTGCTAAGCCATTAGCTTTATTATTTTCTAATGTTTTGGTTAGTTTTGGTGTTTTAGTGTTTTGCAGGTTGCTAAGGGTAAATTGCAGATTTAATGTAGAAGATGCAAAGAAGTTGAAGAAAAGCACTTCTAGAGCTAGGATCAAGCGGACCACAGAAGCCTTACATGCGCTCGAGCATGGACAGCAGTGCACGAGCGCACCCTTGCCCTGAACCAAATACGCAGCGCCCATGTATTGCACCGCAAGAGCCCTGAAGCACTCCCGAGTACACTCGAGCACACCTAGTGTGTGATCGAGTGCACTCAGGCTGACTTGGTAGCGCCAAAGCCCTAAATTTTTAGTATTTATAGCATTCTTTTCTTTTGTAAACATATATTGGGAGGCGCCGTTTAGAGCATATTTTCGACCTTTTGTCATTCTTGAGCTCTGAGTACGTTTCCCTTCGTAAGTTATTCATTTTAATGTTTTCAATTGATCTAATTATGTTGTTTTTAGTCATGAGAGGCTAAAGCCTTCAACTAAGGTTGAAGATGAAGCTTTGTCATATATAAACAATTATGTTCTCGTCATTTGTTCGTACAATTTTGACTTTGAATAAAAGTGTGTTGTATTTCAGTTCAATTAGTTTATTAATCTCTCTTAATTGAATGTTATGATTGTTATGTGTTAAATGTCGGATATTTGATGTGTTTCATCCGATGGATACATAGAATCATTCGATTGAAATTGGATATCCATTGTGATTCGTAAATCAAACGGATACATTGGATGATTTGATTTCAATAGGGTATTCATTGTGATTTGTTAAAAAGGGTGGATTCATTGAATGATTTAATCTATATTTTTATGAAACATCGAACAACACATAGAGCTTTATAGTTTGTCGGTTGTATGAGCAAATACGAGAATATGTTGTTTAGATTTGGCGAAGTGAATTATGAAACCTTAGTGTTTTTATTCATTTGATTTACAATCAGTTTTCATTTAGTTTATATTTTTGCACGACAAAATCACACAAAATTTGGAACTAGGTTAAAATAGGATTAGTTTAGATAGAAATTGATTCTCATGATTCAACTCCATGTGGATTCGACCTCGCACTTGCACACACTATATTACAAACGACTTGTGCGCTTGCGAGTATATTTAAACTCACAACAAGTTTTTGGCGCCGTTGCCGGGGAATTGTTTTTGTTTGTGAAAATTGATTTTATTTTTCTACTAGTTTAGGTAGATTTTTGTTTTATTTTCTTTTCACAATTTTATTTTATTTTTATTCATTGCTGTGTTTGATCTAATAAAAAAAAAAAAAAAAAAAAAGCGAAAGCTTTTGGTGTTTTTTGTTTTCTATTGCAATCTTTGCCGAAGAAACCTAACGTAGTATGCTCGAGCGCACTTGAGCACAAGGGCAGCAAGCGAGCTGCACCTGCACTCGCCCATTCTACGCCTGCGCTCCAGCACACTGCACATGCACGCTCCAGCGCACACAATTGCCGCTCGGGCACACCAGCATAGCATGAGCACACCTGACGAACCAACGCACACCTATGCTCCATCGCTGTTCACCTATGCTCTAGCGCATCTCTGCAGCGCTGCATCAACAGACTAGCAGCAGCTAAGTAAAAAGTGTTGCAATTTCTTTTTGGTCCATTTGGTGAATATTTTGTTTTCTATTTTTTGCATTTTTGGTTCTGTCTTGTTTCTTTTATTTTTGTGAATATTGTTTGTGTTAGTTTGTTTTAGCATTCTTTTTGTTTGGTGTATGCTTGGTTGAAGATCGTTGAACTTAGCAGTGATACCTTTAGATCCTGAACTTGAAAGAACTCTTAGGAGAAATCGTAGAACACCTGCTGAGTTAGAGACTATTGAGACGGGAGACCAACCTGTACTGGAGAATGTGAACCTCACTAGATCTTTGAGAGATTTTTTCGCGCCTGTTGCGACAAACTCTCCTTCGTGTATAGTTTTGCCCCCAACTAATGCCACACATTTTGACCTTAAGCCACGGTTTTGAGATGAAAAACCCTTACAGTCACATGAAGAAATTCAAGGATATGTGTGCCACATTCAAGTTTCAGAACTTTTCTGAATAGTTTGTTCATTTGAGACTGTTTCCTTTTTCTCTTCACAATAGAGCCAAGGCATGGTTAGATTCTAACATGCCCAGATCTATCATATCATGGGAAATATTGTTGAACAAGTTCTACAATAAGTTTTTCCCGATGTCCAGAGTTAATGAGTGTCGAAAGGAAATCAATTCTTTCACTCAGGAGGAGGATGAGAAGTTTTCTGAGAGTTGGGAGCTCTTCAAAGAATTACTGATAAGATGTCCTCCACACAATTATGAGAAATGGAGACTCGTTTAGTTCTTCTACTAAGGATTGACTCAATCCAACCATAGTATGATCGATTCTAGGAATGTGGGGCATTTTTAAGCTTAACGGGGGATGAAGCATACAAAACATTGGATAAGTTGTCTGACAACTCGCAACAGTGGGATTTTTGAAGTTGTTGAGACAAATCTACCCGTATCCCAAAGAAAGGAGACATCAATGAGTTGAGAGAAGACATTGATTTAAGGATGAAGATAAATGCTCTCACCAAGAAAGTCGACACTCTCATTGTGAGCTAGTCCATTAATCCTGCCAACATATTCAATGTTGATAGATGTTCCATCTGTGTTAGTCTTATGCACTTAGCACAGAATTGACCATCTCTACTGTTTTTTGCCTAGAGTCCGATGGAACAAGTGAACACTTTCAATGATTACTGGAAGCAAGCAAGTGGACCATACTCAGAGACCTACAATCCAGGGTGGCGGAACCACCTTAACTTTTCATCGAAGCAGAACCAACCGTTGAACCAGGGAAGGGACCTCATCATGCCCAAAATTAATACCCTCCCGGATTTCTTCCACAGCAGCAAAATCAAGGTCGTTCAACTCATCCAATGCAACCTCCTGCATCTTCGTCACAATCATCTATGGAGGACGCATTGAAGGCATTTATTCAATCGAACAACCAAAACATACAAGAGTTCAAAAATTCCACTATCGTCAACAATTAGACCATAAATGACGTTAAGAATGCCACCATGGTCAACACCTAAGCAATTGCCAAGATGGAGAGTCAGATTGGATAGATAGCCAATCACTTGGGTGAAAGAAAGAAGGAAAAGTTCCCTAGTTAGTCCGTGCCCAACCCAAAAGGACAATATATGGTTGGAAATTCTTCAAATCCTACGCATGGGCAGGAACATGTGCAAGTAATTGTCACACTGAGGTTTGAGAGACAAGTGGACAATCAAGTGGTTCTACCAAAAGAGAACCCTATTGTGCCGCAAGGGCAAGAGAGTTTTAACAATGAGGAAAGAGATGTTGAGCCATCTAGAGCCACACCCACTGTTGAGGACTCCCCTTGGGTCGTTTGTGCCTAAAGCGCCTTACCTGAAAGATTACAAGCGTCTAAGAAAGGAGGAAAATTTGAGGACATTCTGGAGGTATTCAAGCAAGTCCAAATCAATATCCCATTTTTGGATGCCATCCAACAAGTGTCGTCATATAACAAGTTCTTGAAGGACTTGATTATTGTTAAGAGGAGGACGAATGTCCCGAAGAAAGTGTGTATGACCAAGCAGGTCAGCTCAATCCTACAATGTAAGCTACTCATCAAGTACAAGGACCCCAGGTGTCCTACTATCTCTTGCATGATAGGAATTAGTCGGATTGAGAAGGCTCTATTGGATCTTGAAGCAAGTGTGAATCTCCTTCCTTATTCTGTCTACCTGCAATTAGGGTTAGGAGAATTGAAGCCTACATCCATGATGCTTCAATTGGCTGACAGGTCGGTTAAGATCCACAGGGGAATCATAGAGGATGTATTGATTAAGGTGGATAAGTTCTATTTCTGTGTGAATTTTATTGGGCTGGATACGAAGCTAATTCAGAATGTTGGGATTCAAATATCGATGATTTTAGGGCAACCATTTTAAGCTACGGCTAACACTTTAATCAATTGTTGGACGGGGGTGATGAAGATCTCGTTCGGAAACATGACAGTGGAGCTGAATATCTTTGATATCAGCAAACAACCATTGGAATATGATGAGGTCAAAAGTGTATGCTTGATTGAGGAGATCATGGAGGAGACTATTGAAGAATCAAGCATAGAGGACCCCTTGGAAGCATGCGTTGCTCAGTTTGGAGATGATTTGGACTTAGACAAGTTACTTGAGCAAGCATATGCAATTTTAGAGACTGCTCCTCTGGTGAGTAGTGAAAGTGGGGAAACCACAGTGCCAGAGCCCCCCAAGACGGAACTTAATCCTCTACCGGACACCCTCAAGTATAAGTTCCTCGATCCAACTGAATCTTTGCTTGTAATCACAGCTTCAGATTTGGTAAGTGCTCAAAAGAGAAGTTCCTGGATGTTTTGAGAGAGCACAAGGAAGCCATCGACTGGACCATTGATGACATAAAAGGAATCAACCCATCGGTGGTAATGCACAAGATACATTTGGAGAAGAATGCCAAGCCATCGAAGGGGCCACAAAGGATGCTAAACCCAGCTATGCAAGAAGTGGTGAGAGCATAAGTGATTAAGTTGTTGGATGCAGGGATCATATATCCAATTTCTAATAGAAAGTGGGTGAGCCCGATACATGTAGTGCCTAAGTGGGCTGGATTGACGGTAGTGAAGAACAAGGACAACGAGTTGGTCCCAACTCATGTGTAGTCAGGATGGAGAGTTTGCATAGACTACTGCAAGCTGAATGCCACCACTAGGAAAGACCATTTCCCACTCTCATTCATTGATCAAATGGTGGAGCGCTTAGCTAGGCACGAGTACTACTGATTCTTGGATCGTTATTCTAGATATAACCAGGTCCCTTTGGACCTCGAAGATCAGGAGAAGACCACATTCACCTATCCTTTTGGGACGTTCGCCTACCTTCACATGCGTTTTGGGTTATGCAATGCACCTCCTACTTTTCAACGGTGCATGATCAGCATCTTTTTTGACATGGTAGAACGTTTCCTGGAGATTTTCATGGATGACTTCTCCATTTTCGGTTCATCTTTTAAGAAGTGTTTGCACCACCTTACTTTGGTCTTAGTGTGATGCAAAGAAAAGAACCTTGTGCTTAATTAAGAGAAATGTCATTTTATGGTAAAACAAGGTATTGTACTAGGGCACGTCATCTCTCATCATGGGATTGAGGTAGATAAAGCGAAGGTGGATCTGATCTCTAACCTTCCACCCCCACGTATAGTGAAGGAGATATTTTCTTTTCTAGGCCATGCAAGATTCTACAGGTGATTCATCCAGGATTTTAGCAAGATCGCCAGGCCCTACAAGTTATTGGTGAAGGAAACCCCATTTGTATTTGATGAGGATGGCAAGAAAGTATTTGGGGATCTTAAGAGAATTTTGACGTCCACACCTATTATTCAGCCACCCAACTGGGGTGTACCTATTGAGATTATGTGTGACGCTTCTGATTATGCAATCGGAGTTGTTTTGGGGCAGCGTGTTGATAAATTTCCCCATGTCATCTACTATATGACCAGGAACTTAAACGATGCACACTCAACTACTCCATTATTGAAAACGAGTTGCTTGTAGTCGCTTTTGCATTGGACAAGTTCAGATCCTACTCGTTAGGATCTAAAATCATTATCTACTCGGATCATGCGGCATTGAAGTATCTTTTCTCCAAAAAAGATGCTAAATCTCGTCTTATCTGGTGGATCTTGTTACTTCAGGAGTTCGACATAGAGATTCGGGATAAGAAGGGTTCCAAAAATGTGGTGGCAGATCATTTGGCTAGATTGATAGTGGAATTCACTGAGGACACCATTCCCATTTCTGAGACCTTTCCTGATGAGCAATTTATGCACATTGCTGACAATCCCGCACCATGGTTTGCGGATATAGTAAACTATCTTGTCACCAGCCAAATGCCTTTGCATTGGGGGCAGCAAGATAAGTCCAAGTTTATGGCCATGGTGAAGTACGTTTTCTGGGACAATCCTTATCTTTTCAAGTATTGTCCCAATCAGATCATTAGGAGGTGTACACCTAAGCATGACCAATCCAATGTCATCTCTTTTTGTCATGATCATGCTTGTGGAGGTTATTTCAATGCACAGAAGACCGCTGCAAAGATTTTGCAATGCGGATTTTATTGGTCTACCCTTTTTCGAGACTCACACATATTGCACTGCTTGTGAGCGTTGCCAGAAGCTAGGGAGTATTTCGAGACGAAATATGATGCCTCTCAACCCCGTTTTTATTGTTGAGATTTTTTATTTGTAGGGCATGATTTCATGGGACCTTTTCCAAACTCCTTTAGCTACCTCTATATCCTCGTTGTTGTGGACTACGTCTCCAAATGGGTGGAGGCTATTGCATGCAAGACCGATGACTATAGAGTTGTGGTCCAGTTTTTGAAGGACACTATCTTTGCTTGTTTTGGTACTCCTCGAGCGATCATAAGTGATGGAGGTAAGCATTTTTGCAACAGGATTTTAGCAGTTGATGAAGAAGTATTTCATCATGCATAAGGTTGCCACCCCATATCACCCACAGATGAGTGGACAAGTGGATATTTCAAATCGAGACATCAAAAGAATTTTGGAAAAGACTGTAAATCCTACAAGAAAAAGATTGGTCTCTGCAATTGAATGATGCGCTATGGGCTTACTGTACAACATTCAAAACCCCGATTGGCATGTCTTCTTATTGTCTTATGTATGGCAAAGCATGTCACCTTCCGGTGGAGTTGGAGCATAGAGCATATTGGGCCATCAAGCTGCTGAATTTTCATCTTACAAAGGAAGCTCCAACTCAATGAATTAGAGGAGCTAAGAAATGATGCATATGATTGTGCAAGGTTATACAAAGCACAAATGAAGAAGGCTCATGACCAAAGCATTTTGAGATGATCTTTAGAACCTAGACAGAAAGTCCTTCTCTACAATTCACGTTTGCATCTCTTCCCAGGCAAGCTCAGATCTTGATGGACACACCCATTGAGATTGAGGATCCAAAGAATGGTAACACTTTCAAGGTAAATGGACAAAGGTAGAAACCATTCTTGGAATTGAAGAGTCCAGAAATTGAGACGACACTGATGGAGGATCCTAGTTATCCGGAGTGATTATCGTCTACCGTGGAGAGTCTGCCTAAAGATTGTAAACTTAGCGCTTGTGGGAGGCAACCCTCATTTTTTTTCCTTGTCATTTGATTTTGTTTGTTTGTTTGTTTGTTTTTGTTTTTGCTGGGTGCTTTAGGACAAGTGTCTGTGATTCAAGTTTGGGGGAACGTTCACTTACGTGCCACCTGTCTCGGTATTATATTTTTGGCCACATTGGGGACAATGTGTCATTTTAGTTTGGGGGTGGGACAGACATTTCTGTCCATTTCTTGTTATTTTTGTGTTGTTGTTTGTGTTTGTGTTTGAGTTTTTTGTTTTTTTTTTTTTTTTCTAGAAAAAAGAAAAAGTTGTGTTATGTTGTTGATTGAGCATAAGTTACACTGTAACTGTGGTTTGCATGTCATTGGTTTGTTTAACATCTTGAACACATCATCATCATTAGGAATCTGAGTCTTTTGACTCATTTTTGGTTTAGAGAGACTTCACATGTTTGAGTTGATCATCACAAATACATTAGTATAGAGTTTATGAGGTATGAGATTCGAATTGATTAGGGTGTGTCATGAGATTTGTAGGATGAATTGTTGATGAAACCTTGGCTTGAAATATATATATATATCAAAATTAGTTTGAGTTTCTCATTGAGTAACCGAACCTCTTGCCTTACTAAGCATTGAGTGTTCGCGTAAAAAGATGTGAAATTCAATTTGGTTGATTGTATGGTTAGTTTGGCTTCGTAGTCTATTTGACTTAAGTAATTAAGTACTTAAGGGAAGTTTTCACATCTAGTACCCTAAAACCATCTGGTTTGGGAGTCACTGGCCTAACACTCATTACATAGGTCAATTAGAAAGTTTAAGGGAGCTGAACACTGCACAGCCTACAAAAAAAAAAAAAAAAAATGCATATCTTAACTTAAGCCTTGGTTGTTTTCATTTGAGAGAATTTCTATGAATTTTGAGGTACACACAACTTTGAGAAAATTGAAGCCTTATGATTGTATGTTAGTCTCACTTTGCACTTATTCGAGCATGTTTTGTCTCAAATTTCCATCTATGAGTGAATTGATTTTGGATGTTCTGATGATGTGATTGTGGTGTTCATTTTGTTAAGCATGCTTATGATGTAAGAACCATGTGTTTGTGTGGAAGTTCATGTTTGTCAATAATATAGTGCTAAAAATGTTTATGGGTTTCATTGTTGTTAAACCCTCATGAGACTTCACTCGTCCTCTAAGGATACCTAGGGGTTTAAAAGGCTTGTTGTATATGCTAAATGCAATCATCTCTCCCACGATAGCAAATTTATGTTTCATGTTTTGATGTGTTTTTCATTTTGCTTTGCTAAGGGACTAGCAAAATGTAAGTTTGGGGGTATTTGATGAGTGCCAAATGTTGCAGATTTGGCCCCTTAATTTGCATTTGCTAAGCCTTTAGCTTTATTATTTTATGATGTTTTGATTAGTTTTGGTGTTTTGCAGGTTGCTAAGGGTAAATTGCGAATTTAATGTAGAAGACGCAAAGAAGTTGAAGAAAAGCACTTCTGGAGCTGGGATCGAGCGGACCATAAAAGCCTTACGCTGGAGCGCATCTGCGCTCGAGCAGGGACAGCAGCGCACGAGCGCACCCTCGCCCAGAACCAAACACACAGCGCCCATGTGTTGCGCCGCAGGAGTCCTGAAGCACGCCTAGTGCGATCGAGCGTACTCAGGCTAACCTGGCAGCGCCAAAGCCCTAGGTTTTTAGTATTTATAGCATTCTTTTCTTTTGTACACATATGTTGGGAGGCGCCGTTTAGAGCATATTGTCGACCTTTTCTAGTCCTTGAGCTTTGAGTACATTTCCCTTTGTAAGTTATTTATTTTAATGTTTTCAATTGATTTGATTATGTTGATTTTAGTCATGAGAGGCTAAAACCTTCAACTAAGGTTGAAGATAAAGCTTCATCATTGATTAACAATTATGTTCTCGTCATTTGTTCGTATAATTTCGATTTTGAATAAAAGTGTGTTGTATTTCATTTCAATTAGTTGATTGATCTCTCTTAATTGAATGTTACGATTGTTATGTGTTAAATGTTGGATATTCGATGTGTTTCATCTAATGGATGCATCGAATCATTGGATTGAAATTGGGTATCCATTGTGATTTGTAAATCAAATGGATACATTGGATGATTTGATTTCAATGGGGTATTCGTTGTGATTTGTTAAAAAGGGTGGATTCTTTGAATAATTTAATCTATATTTTTATGAAACATCGAACAACACATAGAGCTTTATAGTTTGTCGGTTGTATGAGCAAATACGAGGATATGTGGTTTAGATTTGGCGAAGTGAATTATAAACCTTAGTGTTTTTATTCATTTGATTTACAATCAGTTTTCATTTAGTTTATATTTTTGCACGACAAAATCACACAAAATTTGAAACTAGGTTAAAATAGGATTAGTTTAGATAGAAATTGATTCTCAAGACGCAATTCCCTGTGTATTCGACCTCGCACTTGAACACACTATATTACAAACGACTCGTGTGCTTGCGAGTACATTTAAACTCACAGCACAACCTAATGGTCATCCCTAATGGAGGGGCTTAATTGCAACAAAATGGTTATTTGATGTATCCAAATGTCACACTTGTTAGTTCGTGGGTGATGTAGTGTAAGATCGTGATAGGCTAGAAACACAACAAGTAGAAGGGATAAATATTCCTAAGATTGTGAAACTATCAAGAAATCAAAGGAATCTTCTCTAAATGATAGATACTATCTAGGGTTTAAAGCAAAATAAAGAAGAAACTCAACTCTAAGTACTCTTATTGAAGAAAACCAAATAATAATCAAAAGTTGTGTTCTCAGGGTTATAAGCATGTACTTATAGCCCCAAGAGTTCTAAACCTAATAGAAAACATAATTAGAGTCAGTTTTGTGAATCTACGCCTGGTCGTCTGGACGGGATATAATTCCGTCCGGACAGTCAGAGGAAAAAAGCAATAAATAGCAATAACATAACATAGGCGTCTAGACGGGCTCCAGACGAGGCTCTCAAGTTTGGCCTCGTTTGGACGTGCGCCAGATGAACTTCAAACAAGGCTCTTGGGTTAGGTCTTGTTCGAACGTGTGTTAGATGAGCTTCAGACAAAGCTCTCGGGTTCACTCTCGTCTAGACGGGCTTCAGTCTCTGTGCATGTTTGTCACCTTGTCTTGATCTTCCTTGGCATGACTCCTTTGGGTACCTCTACACTTGCATCTGCTTAGGTCTTCCTCATGTAATCCCCAACACTCTAATCTACATCATCCTCCCCAGGTTGGAGAGAATTCGCATCCTTATCCGAAGAATCCCCTGTAAACGGCACAAGGTGTTTGATATTAAAGACATCAGACGTCTTGATGTGGCTAGGCAACTTCAACCGGTAGGCATTCAGATTGCTCTTCTCAACAATTTCAACCGGACCAATCTTTCGGGCAGCCAACTTGTTGTACTCCCCAACAGAAAACCTGTCTTTGGTCAAGACCACCCACACAAACTCTCCCTCCTCGAACTCTAGGGCACGTGGCTTCCTATCCACATCAACGTTATACCTTGCGTTGACTCATGTAGATTCTTGATGGTCAGCTTGTGGCCCTCTTGAATATGGGCAATGAGATCTTCTACCTTAGTACGTGTTCGCATCAAATCAAGAATAGGTACCAAATCCAATGGGGCGTGAGGATTATTTCCATAGATGATGGTAAATGGGCTAAGGCCAGTACTTCGGTTGGTAGACCAGTTGAAGGTGAACTCGGCTTCGTACAACTTTTGATCTCACAACTTGAAATGTTCCCCCACCAAACTCCGCAGTAGTGCTCCCAACGATCTATTGATGACCTCGATTTGTTCGTCTATCTATGGAAGGTAGGCGCTGCTGAAGTCGAGCTTCGTGTGAGATAGCTGCCACAAACACCACCAAAAGTGGCTAAGGAACCGTGTGTCGCAATCGAAGACTATGGATAAAGGTAATCCATGTAGTCGGTAGACTTCCAAGAAATACAATTGTGCCACGTTCATAGCATCAGTAGTCTTTTTACAGGCAATGAAATGCACCATCTTAGAGAATCTATCAACCACGACAAAGATGGAGTCATTACCTTTTTGAGTCTGTGGTAGCCCCAACACAAAGTCCATGCTCACATTAGTCCATGGCCCTTCCAAAATAGGGAGTGGCATGTACAACCCGGCATTCGTAGCTGCCCCCTTGGATACTTGACATACTCGGCAGCCCTTCACGAGTTTATCCACCTCCTTCCTTATGCTCGGCCAATAGAACTACTCCTCCACCAGTTTGATTGTCTTATCCTGCCCCATATGGCCTTCATTATGGTGCTCGCGGATATCTTCAATCGTAAACTGCCTTCGGAAATGCATAGTTGGGTGCCTTTGAATAGGAACCCATTATACAGCCTAAAGGCTTCCCATACTCCAAATTACACCTCTTCAACAATAGGACCAAAGAATCGTTCAATAATTCAAAACCAAGTACCTCTGAGTTCATGGTGGTCAATAGTGTGGTTTTTCGGCTGAGGGCATCGGCCACTTTGTTCAATGCTCCCGACTTGTGCTTGATGGTGAAGGAAAATTGCTGCACAAAGGCGGCCCATTTAGCATGCCGAGATGACAATTTATCTTGACTGTTCAGATGTTTTAGTGCTTTATGGTCCAAGTACAAGATAAGGTCGTTGTAGGCGAGGTATGAGCTCCAATGTTTCAATTATTGCACCACCGCATAGAACTCCATGTCATAGGTGCTATAGTTGAGTTGTGCACTCTTCAACTTTTTGTAAAATAGGCCACCGGCTTGCCTCCTTGACTGAGCACCCTTCCAATGCCTATCTTCGATGCATCATAATGCAACTCAAAGGGTAAGTCAAAATCTGGGAGGACAAGTAATGGGGTTGTGGTCAATTTGAGCTTGATCACTTCGAAGGTGGTGGTAGCTGCCTCACTCCATGAGAATTTCCCCACTTTCATTCATTCCATGATTGGCACCATGATGGTGCTAAAGTTATGAATGAAGTGTCGATAAAAAGATACTAACCAATGGAAACTTCGAACTTCATGTAGCGTCGTGGGAATAAGCCAATCTCATACCACTTCCACCTTCGATTCATCCACCGCTAACCCATCCTTGGACACCACTTAACCAAGGAAAAGAATAGAGTCTACCACAAAGGAACATTTGGCCGGTGTTGCATAAAACTTCTCCCTTCGCAATACAAGTAGTGCCTCCCATACATGTTGAATGTGTACCTCATGGTCGAAGCTATAGATGAGGGTGTCCTCAAAGTAGATGACTACAAACTTCTCAATGAATGGGCGGAATGCTTGATTCATAACTTGCATGAATGTGCTAGGAGCGTTAGACAATCCTAATGGCATCACTAACCATTCATAGAGCCCCTCTTGTGTCTTGAACGAAGTCTTCCACTCATCACTAATTCGCACCCGAATCTAATGGTACCCACTCTTCAAATCCAGCCTAGTGAATACCGTTGCCCCACTCAATTGATCCAATAAGTCATCCAATCAAGGAATATGAAATATGTACCTTACTATGATCTTATTGATGGCTCGGCTATCCACACACATCCTCCATGTCCCATCCTTCTTGGGAGTAAGCAAGGCTAGAACTGCACATGGGCTCAAGCTCTCCCAAATATGCCCCTTTGCTAGTAACTCCTCCACTTGTTTCCTCAACCCTTCGTGCTCCTTGGGGCTCATGCGGTAGTGTGGTATATTGGGGAGACTAAACCCAAGCACCAAATCAATTTGGTGTTGGATGTTGTGAAGAGGTGGTTGCTCCTCGGGTAATTCTACCAGGAAAACATTGGCAAATTCTTCCAATAATCCCCGAACTGACTCCGGCACCAACTCCATGGTGTTGCTTTGTTTCCTATATAGTAAGTACACACACTCCGAATCTAACATCTCCTTGACAAACTCTTGTTTGGCCAACAAGGTTTGGCCCGCTCCTTTCGAAGGTTTGAGTCCATCACCTAGGCTAGGTAGTAGTGTTAGCTTCACATTATCCACCAAGAAGCTATAGGTGTTCTTCCCTCCATCATGGTGAGCATTCCTATCGTATTGTCATGTCCTTCCTACCAATAAGTTGCATGTGTCCATGGCCACGACATCATACCATGTCATGTCTTTATATTTGGTCCCAATTGAAAAAGACACAAGGCAACGTTTAGATACTAGTACCTCATTTTCCTTCTTGAGCCACTCTAAGCGGTATGGTGTAGGGTGTTTCTCCGTCTCAAGGGCCAACTTCCGGACCGCTTCTTCCGCCACAACATTCTCACAATTGCCCCCATCAATGACGAGCTTTCATACCTTTGTTGGGATCGTTTGTGTAAATTTCAAAACTTTTCTTTTTACGCAGCGGATTAAAAAATATAATCCCCAAGAACTTTTGTCAACAAGATAAACATGCTTAGATCTAATAATATATAAGTAATATTACTTACATGTAGCTTCGGCCTCTCCTAGGAATTGGGGCATAGGAGTGTAAAACCGTTCTTCCTATGATGTAGGGCTGAGCAATTGTTATTCCAACGAACTTGCAAACTTATGGTATGAGTCAATACTCATTCCATGTTTTTTGCATTCTTAGAGTTCTTCGCGTTCATCGAGTTCTTCGTGTTCATCGTGTTCTTGATGAACTTGTAGTTGATCTTCAAAAAGATCTTGATGAACAATTTCATCTTCTTGGATTTCTCCAAGAACGTCAAGATTCTCCAAGAATTGAGGATTCAATTCTTCCATCAGATCTTTTCTTCGATGACTGAATATGACTATGAGTGTGGGCTCCACTGTTTTCTCAAGAGGCTAGAGAAAACTAGAAGCTAAGACCTAGAGAGTAATTATCTCCCTTAGTCGTGCATTACTTTCAGAAGAGAGAAAACAGTTTTTCAATTCTACTGTAAGTCTGATGTGTTTCCACACTCAATTCATTGTGTTTTTGCTTCTCCTTCGCACCTCTATTTATATTATTGGGATCTCAGGAGAAAACTGATTCTTAACCATGTGGGACTATCACTTGGTTTAGCACTTGGGCTTGGGTTTTATCCTCAAGCCCTATGCTCCTTAGACTTAACTTTAGCCTTTTGGATTTTATTCCCTTGGGCCCAAAGTTTACATACTAGGTACAAGAATTAAAACCAAAAAGCCCAAAGCTTATTTTAATTCTTTCGCCTGTAGGAATTAAATCATGATCCCAATTGCTCTATTTAATTCCCTAAGTCTAATTTCTCCAACTTGGCCCTTTAGATTAATAAATCTTTTTGGCCTATGTTTTATAAAATAAAACATCCCAAGTAAATACACATAAATATAACTGAGGCCCAATATTTATACTAGTCAATTTACATCAGTTCAAAGTTGGACCCAAAGGAAAAAATATCATTAGCTTAATAGGTCTGCGACTCTATTTAATCACAATTAATACCACTATATAACTGTGATTGAACTCTAATGAATATTTTTGATTTAATCAATTAATCGTCATGACGTACTTATTATGTATGTTACCCTTCCATGGAATCTTTCTGTAGTCGAACCAAAGTCTATGTATTGTCACTTTGTTCACTACATCTTTCCTTGAGTCACCGATTTAACTTCATGATTATCCTTATGTACCTTGTGAGAAATATTCTCACCTTGTACATGTATAAGTTTCAGTCATACCTATTGAAACACTCAGGCCCGAGTTTTAGGATAATCTTTCCCATTAAATCTAAAACAAGGGGAATGTTCCTTGTCGCTTTGTCTTAAACAAAGCATTTGGATTCCTTCTTGAAATCAGTGTTCCCACAATGCTACATGCGATCACCCAACATGCTGAGGTTAGATCGACCGCTAATAGGTCTCACTCTTTTAATACATGAAAGTAATCTACACTTCACATCCTAGTTCAAAGAACTTCTCAGGATTTAGAGTAAATACTATAAGCCGTCATGCACGTACATCATTGTTAAGATAGTATTAGTAAACAAATGATGACTCATGTGGTCCTGTTCGGTGTATGGCCCAAACCTACCAATACCCCAACATATCAAGCCGAAGCCTACCTACTTCTCCTAACCAAGACAAGTTGTTGAGGTTCGATATGTTATAGTCTAGATGGAGTTCCAAGTTCCATTTACGACTACGAACAATTAGTTTATAAGTTTCAAGGGCCTTTGAGTATGATTTTCTATGATACACACACCATCACTCAAATACAATGCATCTTAGGGATCTTATATACATATAATCGGACAATACACAATCACACATATATGTCATGCAAGAATATAACCGTAGATGTCTATTGTTGTTTATCATAATATTTAAAACATTATCCAATCAATTGGAGTTTTGGACACTATTTCCAACAACCTTGCCCCCTATGGTGCACGTTGAGTGGAAAAGATTGTGGTGTTGCCCATAGTCACCCTCTACCTTCAGGGGTGTAAAACATACCCTCCTAACCATCAAGAGAGGACTGTCATCCCCGGTAACAAATTCTTCATCGACCCCGTCATAGTCGTTGAAGTTTGCCTCTTGTTCCTTCTCGTCTCCTTGTTCATCAAAGGCATCTCCTGAGTCAATAAGTAGACCCTTACCGTATTTCTCCCCCTTGCGGCAATCCACCATCTGGTGGCCCGGTTAGCTACATCGAAAGCATTTAGGCCCACCAGTTGCTCCAACTCGGTTAGGTGGTCCCGTTGTGGTTGGAACCCTATTTTGACTTGTAGGTTGAGTGATAGGTTGAATGGTGCTTCAAGCCATGAATGGCCCACTCGACTGGTTTGTGCTCCCTCCGGCTCCATGGCCAAATAGGCCAGAAGGTCCTCGTGAGGTCGTCTTCTCTAGCAACAATGCTGGTTAGGTTGTCCCGTTGTCGTTGGAACCCTATTTTGACTTGTAGGTTGAGTGGTAGGTTGAGTGGTGCTTCGAGCCATGAATGGCCCACTCGACCGGTTCATGCTCCCTCCGGCTCCACGGCCAAATAGGCCCGAAGGTCCTCGTGAGGTCATCTTCTCTAGCAACAACACCCTTTGATGGGCCTTTGACACATTAACGGGATCAAAGAGGTTCAAATAATCCTAAATTTGTTGTCACAAACCTCCAATGTATTGAGACACTAGTTGCTTGTCAAATTCGCCTAAATCAACATGAGTCAACAGTTTGTAGAATTCCTATGTGTACTCATCCACGGACTTTGAACTTTGGCTTAAATTCTGCAGCCGTTGATACATGGTTCAGGTGTAGTTGTAAGGCAAAAAGGCCGGCCGCATGTGTTTCAACAGTTTCTCCCAACTGTTGATCTTCCCTTTGCCTTACTGTACTCTGGATTGCTTCAATTGTTGCCACCATTCTGCCGCTCTTCCCTGAAATTTGGTTGCGACCAAAGAAACCCATCAATCCTCGGGCACCCCCTTGAAATCAAGAATCTCTCCAACTACCGCTACCCAATCCAAAAAATTGCTTGGGTTCTAGACCCCCTTGGAATTCGGGAATATCGAGTTTGAAACTGGACTCCCACTGATTGGCATGAGCTTGCGCAAAGGGTTGACGCCCGTGTGTTCGGTGCTCTGCAAAAGGGTTCCCGGATCCATTCCAGTCACTTTGTTCATCTTCCTCCTCTGAGTCGTGCGGTGAGGGTTGATGATGACATCCTTTGTGACCACCCCTGTTGGACAATTGAATAGTGAGGCTTTGACATGACCCCTCAATGTAGTGACCCAAATAATCAATTAAGATTAAGACAACTTAATTAGAAGGTTAATTGGGCTTTGGGTCACTAAGGACACCTGGAGGGGCATTTTTGGAATTTTTGGATCTTGAAGTTACAATAGACGAACGCTCATGTGGGGGGCCACACACGAGCGCTCGCCTGGAAACCGTACACGAACGCTCGTATGGGGACCATGTCGAGCGCTCATTGACCACTAGGTTTTATTTGTGCGTGTCACCTGCCACCTGACCCCTCTGAGCAGCAGTACACGAGCTCGCTCCCTATACTACCACGAGCGCTCGTCCCTTTCCTGTTATTCACCTTTTTGCCCCCAGACTCATCCCCTAAAAATACCTCTCAACTCCATTCGATTTTCTCCACCCCAGAAGCTTAGGGAAACTCTGTCATTTTGGTTTTGTGAGAGTGGTGACATTTTGTGAGTGTTGGTGGAGTTTACTTGGAGGACTTGCTCGATTGAGGTAATCCTTACCATTTTCTTTAAGTTTTGTTCTAATAGCTTACTTGTTGTATGCCTTGTTGTTGGTTAGCGTTTCTTCTTGCTTCGATTTAATCTTACTATTAGAAACGTTGTTATGCTTAGAATAGTATTAGAAAGCCTTTTGATAGCATAAGAGACCGTTAGAAAGCTCGGGAAATGAGTGGGTCAAATGAGGTTTCCACTTAAACCTCACTCGACGAACGCTCGTCCCTAGGTTGAGCGCTCGCCTAGGGTTTAAGAGATGGCCTTCTTGGCTAAACACCCAACGCCCATTCTTTTCAAGCTAGGGTTGTGTTAGTAAACTTAGGACTAATGGGAGGATTTTTTACAGATTTGGAGAACCCAAATTTTATTGGAGGATTACTTGGAGGATTTAATCGACCTAGGTGAGTTTTAACTCACATAATGCTCGCCATTTATTTTTTCACATTTGCACATCTATTTTGTGTACCAAAACATGCATATTTGCAACTCTCACGAAAACATTTTTTCTGCTGCGCATGAACTCTAGCATTTGTGAAAAATGTCGTATTTAACATGTTAATGAAAGTGAGACTTGTAAAAGCATGCATGTAAAATACGGATAAGATAAATTGCATCGTATGACATGGTAAACCGGTACGTGCGGGATAACGGCCATGGGCTTACTATACATGTTAACTTTATGGTCAAATGTTTGTGTGATATATGTGCCTCAGATCCAATAGTTGTTTCATGACTGGCGTAGCCTTAACGAGTGGTCACTACAGGATGGATATCATTAGTGGTGTGGGTCATCCAAGGTTGGGCTCGGTTGTGCCACTAATGTTATGGATGGTAGCATACAATATTCGGCGCACCGGTGTTGTATTACACATCCCTCGGGACAACGCCAACCTTGCTGAGAATGAGTAATATCTCAGGTAGACTATACTGTTGAACTATCACTATTACTCATGATTACAAGCATGTATTATATATTTATATCGAACCTATGGAAAACTGTCATGATTATACTGTTGCATACTTTATCAAATCGAGTTCATCACTAAACTGGCATGGGTATTATGTGCATCAACATTCACTAAGTCTTTAGACTTAGCCCCTATTTTTACGTTTTTCCTCCTCCACTGTGAATAATTGCACCGTTTAGCTAGCCTAGAAGAGGATGCCTCCGGATCCGACATGGGTGATTGCAAAGGACCTGATCCGAGTCATTTTTGAGGCTATGGACTCTAAGTGGTTGAAGTCCATGTGGGATGATGGAGGAACCACCCGAGCAGACATGATCGAGATTATTAGCCCTACTTAATTTTAAGATTTGATTTATGGATCTTTTGTAAGACAACCACGATTTGGGAATGTAATATTTTGGTATGGTCTGATGACCGATTCATTTGGTGACTTACCTTTATATTATGAGTTATTATGTTTACTCTAGTGTATGAATGTGTGGTTGTTTTAGTTACTGCTCTCTATTCCTATAGTTTAAAAGTCTTCCGTTGAGCTCGTATAGGATAGGTTGTGATCCTTGAGTCTTGTCCCATAAGGGATAGGGTTGGGAGACGAACCGTGGGGTCAATTACTAGTTAATTGATTTTCCCATCGAGGTCGTTACACCCAAGGCTTCGAATTGTGCATCCATGTGGTGCGCTTGTGCTGCCGCTTGTTCTTCATGAACTGCCTCCTCGCGACTATAAACATCTTCCAAGTTTGCATAGCAGTTGCCCTTTCCCCTTGTGACTGGAGCCATGGAAATAAACTTGGGCTCTGATAGTAACTGATGCAGTGTTTGATCGTGATAGGCTAGAAACATAGCAAGTAGAAGGGATAAATATTCCTAAGATCGTGAGACTGTCAACAAATCAAAGAAATCTTCTCTAAACAGTAGATACTATCTAGGGTTTGAAGAAAAATAAAGAAGAAACTCAACTCTGAGTCCTCTTATTGAAGAAAACTAAATAATAATCAAAAGTTGCGTTCTCAGGGTTATAAGCATGCATTTATAGCCCCAAGAGTTCTAAACCTAATAGAAAACATAATTAAAGTTAGTTTTGTGAATCTACGCTGGCCGTCCGGATGGGACATAACTCCATTAAGATGGTGAAAGGAAAAAGGTAGTAAATAGCAATAACATAACATAGGCGTCCGGACGGGCTGCAGACGAGGGCTTTAGACAAGGCTCTCGGGTTTGGCCTTGCTCAGACATGTGTCTGACGAACTTCAGATGAGGCTCTTGGGTTGGGCCTCATTCAGACATGCGTCAAACGAGCTTCAGACGAAGCTCTCAGGTTCACTCTTGTCCGGATGGATACTCTCCTCGTCCGGACGGGCTTCAGCCTCCACGCGAGTTTATGACCTTGTCTTGATCTTCCTTGGCGTGACTCCTCTGGGCATCTCCACACTTGCATCTGCTCGAGTCTTCCTCATGTACAAGCACTCTGATCTACATCAGTGGGGCTTAGATGTTTAGCATGAAAATCAATAAAATTTTCCTTAAAAAGCTTAATGATGTTGAGAATGAAAAAGAGTCTTTGGTTATTAAATTGTTTAAATCACATGCCTTAGTTGAATCTTTAAAATCTGAAAATGCCATGCTTGTTGAAAAGAATAAATCACTTGATAATGAATTGGAAGACTATGGAGTTCTCACATAGACTCTCTATAGATAATTTGAAAAACTTGTTTTGTGTTCAAAGATCTGTTTTAACAAGCCTAGTATGATTGTTGATAACTTACGTAACTCTACTTTGCATGCTTCTTATTTTGAAAGAAAGACTTTGTTCATTAAGCTTGTGAAAGTTGAGATGTCAACTACCTGAGATATAACTCTTTCTCTGCAGAGTTGGTGTTGTCCTAAGAGACTTATAATAGAATACCGGTGCCCCGACTATTGCATGCTATCATTCATAACACTAGCAGCCCGACCAAGTTTGACCTCGGGTGGCCCACGCTATTAATGATGTACGTCATGTAGTGACCGGCCAATCAAACATGGCTACGCCAGTCACAAACAACCATTAGATCCAGGAACTATGGAAACACATGCATTTTGACCATAGAGTTAACATATATAGTAAGCCCATGACTGTTATCCCGCACGTACTGGTGTACTATGTCATACGATGCAATTAGTCTTATCTATATTTTGCATGAATGCTCTTACAAATCTCATCATGTTCATTATCTTGCTTAAGCAAAACACGTTTTATGAGAGTTGTAAAGATGCATGTTTGGTACACATAAAATAGTCGAGCAATGGAGGAAAAGTAATAACAAGTATTCATATGAGTTTGTATTCACTTGTTGTAAGGTTCCTCCAAATACTCCTCCAGGTGTTCCACACTCACCAAATATGTGAAAAAACTCATCTTCAGTCCTAAATTTGTGTTAAAATGAGTCCTAGGCTTAAAAAATGTTCAAAACAAAGTTTTTTCCAGGCCCTTGAATGTTCTTTCCAGATGGTGCGAACGTTCGGGCTTGAAGGAGAACATTCGGCCAGAAGGGTGTGAACGTTCTCTACTGAGTAGAAAACCCATTTAGAGCAAATCAGCCTCCTAACCACTTTTAAGCAAGTCCTAAAGCCACAACAAGGTTCTTAACATACTCCTTGTCCATAATAACATCTCCGTGCATAATAAAATATGTCCAACAAAATTGAAATGCTAACCCATGCTTAAACCAAGATTAAAACCTAAAACAACAACATAAGCTCAAAACCAAAAACCAAGCTATGGAAAACACTTACCCAACATAACAACTAGGTAAAGAACAAGCTAAGTTAAGAAGGTTACCTCTCTAGAACAAGAATCTCCATGAACCTTCCTCCTTCTTACAACTCACAAACCACTCAAGCAGAATTTCTCTAGGGCTTAGAAGGGAGAATGAAGTTTAGAAGGGTGTGGGAGGGGTATTTATAGGTTTGGAAAAGCTAAGGGTGCTATTGTGACAGTCTTGCAAGTCAATGAATGTTTAGCGGTCCTAGGTGAACGTTCGGTGCACTGTTTGCACAGTGATTCTAGGGTTGCAGGTCGAACATTTGAGCATCACCCAATGGGTCAAAATTTGGTCAACAAATGTTTGGTGGTCTCCCTGTGGACGTTCGATGTACTTTGGCAGAGCGAACGTTTGGTGGTCTGATGTGGTCTTTTTTTGTGCAAAAATAATCAATAATGAAATTACCACCCGCAATAGGATGAATCCTTGTAGGATAGGGCTATATAGAGGTTGTCCAACCTCAATGACTGCACTGGTGTTTTTATCAAGTTTTCCAAAATTAAATATAATTTAATTAAAAGATGATTGTTTGTTTTCGTTCGGAACCTAAATGCATAAAAGTAAAAGTAAGATAGATTGTTATGGGAGAGAGAATAGGGGGTTGATTTCACCACTAACTGCATAACAATGATCAATCATAAATTAATAAGGAAAATTCTTACTATGCATGATATAAGGCCCATCTCACTCGAGTAGTCAAGAAAATACCATCATTATGAAATAAGTATAATCCATCTTCAGTTGGCACAGATCGTCTGCCTAACTTCTAGATGCGGTACTGTCCGTCTTCACTAGGTATGGACTATCAAATATCTTAACCAGTTATATACAATCAATGGATAAGCATAACTTATCTTAAGTTAGTGCGAATTGTCTATCTAAATTATATTAAACTAGGGTGTAAAAAAATTCGTCTTCCCTAGGCATGGCCTATCAAATCGTATTGATCATGTGTCAGTTAAAATCATTGTATAACAATCATTCATATAATCACAGAAAAATATGAAGGATGAGTTCAATCAATATAAAAAGCTTTCTAAGGCAATAGAAGAATTTCATAATCATCGAATATAAATATTAAGATTAATTCTCACAGTTATACCACCATCATGCATTAGAAAATCCAAAATTAAAATACAATTAAACCATTTTACTTGGAGAGGGCTGCATCAACACGCTATTACAAAATTAGTTGCTTATGCTAGTGCTAGGATGGCCACCTGCCATCTTCATCTTCTCTTCAACTCCTCAAGCCTCCAAGAAGATATTTTATGTCTAAAACTAAGCACACCTCTCTTCAAGGCTTAGAGGTCTATTTATAGGGAGTAAAACAAACCCTAAGAGCCCTAGGAATCCCAGATTGGGAGACTTAAAAAAGCTTTCCTTATCAATTTCAGCACCTTCCGGACTTTTCAGCATGAGTGCACTCGAGCTCACTTGTGGTGTGCTCGAGTCCACTTACGCACGTTGGCTAATTTGTGCTCTATCCCATGTCTTCAGCATCAGTATCTCAAAAAAAAAAAAAAATCATGTTTTAAGCTCGAATTCAATGGAATTTCTCTTATTCTCCCCAAGAACCTGAAAACATGAAAACAACGCAAAATAAAAAAGATAACAACACTAAGGAATTAACATATGCGACTTAAGAGGCTTGAATTTGCAACATTCGACGCTTATCACACCCCTGCGAACATTCAGTGGTCCCCATAATCCAAAATCCCAAAAAATCTTCCTTCCAACAAATCCTAATAGACCGGGAAGTTTTGCTAACCATCCGACTAAGCTAATCACAACCTAGTAACTACTCGGGGCACTGCACTATGCAGTAAAAGTTAAGGTGGTCGCTTGTCTTATGCAAGAGAGTATAGGTTTTGTAAGTGTGAACTTGTAATTCTTATTCTTTTACAGTTGATTGATTTCCTAGTTTAATGCCCCACTATTTGAACCAGCAAAATCCTAAGTAGAAATATCAATTTCTCATGTGACGCTACTACATCAGATATATAATCTCATAGCAGAATTGTTTTTTGATTCTATATCTTAGGAATAACTTTTACAACACATATGAGTTGATTGAAATACCTTGAGGTGATATATATAAAGGAAAACAGAAATATGGTTTTCATTAGAAAACATGTACACAATAAGTGTACTAAATAAGCGGCACCAAATCAACATCGTAATATTTATCAAGATTTTACATTTCAAAATATATAATAAATGCTGTAAACATAAATGAGACTTGCTTCTTGACGCAAGCATCAATCCTGTAGCAAATGGTCTAACAAGCATCAAAACTAGTGAAGGGATCATCTCCCTCAATCTCAAATCCTGCAACGAGATCTATGTAAAGATGACATGATCATATTTACATAGACAAACAATTGAGTTATCTATTTTCGTAAAAACAAATGTTAAAAGATTAGGGAAAACTTAACTTTAGACCCCTGAACTACCGCTCGTTTGGAGAAGACCCCCTTGGAAAAATTTCAAAACTCTCAATTTGAACCCCTCAACTTTCAATTGCAATTAATTTAAACCACTCCATTAGTTTTAATCATTAACCTCAAACAAAATAGCCGTCACGTGATTTTTTTGCCTTATTATACCCTTATACCCTCACCCATTCCAAGATACAGACACGTGATCTTCCCCATTTTACAAAGAAAAAAATCAATGAAGAACTTGACCCATGCTTCAATGAAGAACTCGACCCACACACACTAAGCTGAAGATCTCGATCTACACAAAGCTGACACACTACGGGCTATTGATCTCAAGCAGAGTTGAGACTCATTCCCCACTAGCTGCGAGGTCACAACGATGAATGATGGAGCACTCTGACAGTGAGGTGAGCGAGTCATGATCGAGCTATCCAATTTGTAAATGTGGGAGCAAGACAGTGATCAAAACTGCTTTCACGACTAAAAATCTGGGCAAAAGGTTTTATGCATGTGTAAATTATGTGGTAAGTAGTGTTTGCTACTTTAATTTGAACTGAAATTTCATTTTTCTCAGTAGATGCCTAAGTCATTTAGTGATGGGTTAAACCCTAATTTGTGTGATTGTGCATAATGAAAAAAACTGTGATTGCAATTTTTTTTTAAATAGGTTGAACCTAAAATTTATGTGTGCGGTGATCGTGTGGTGTCGATGTTGATGGAACGGTAGCAGGATTTAGAGTTTGAGACGGAACTAATTGAAACAACCATCTTGAAATGCTGAACTTGCTAAATACAAGTCAAAAATGGAAGTTGATGCTACTAATTTTGCACTGAAACTAGAAAGGCAGAAGAACAAGTATCGTTTAATTTAGTTGAAGTTCCAAGTTGTAGTTGCATGTTGTTGGTGCCTTCTTGCTATCTTGATGTTTTTTCCTTCTTCTAATGGACTTGCATCAAAGCTGATGTTGAGCAGCTGAAGAATTGAAGACGGATGTTATTGGTGTCAAAGATGTTGTCGGTATTTGAAGAATTAAAAATTAACATATTTGTGTCCAGGGTTGTTGCCTTGACCATTTTGTAATTTTTTTTTACCTACTCAATTGTACAATGTTTCTAATGTACTGGCAAAATGTTAGGCATAATATGTTCTTAATTGTGTTTGGCGTTAACCTTTTGGATTAGGATTTGGATTTGGCATTGGCTTTGGCTTTGGCTTTTACTTTGGCTTTGGTGATGCAGTGATGCAATTTTCATAATGCCAAAATCCATGGTTATTAGATTTTGTATAATTTGTGTGGATAAATTATTGGTTAAGTGTATGAATCTCATCAGTGATGATAATGCTACTAATTTTAGTGACTTAGGTTTAATTCTAGAAAACTTCCATTTTAGGGTTGTATGTTTACAATTTAGCCAAAAAAAAAAAAGCATATATAACTAGCAATTCCAACTAAGCACAACTAATACATAATACATTATCCCAAATGTAGCACAAATTACATACATAGATGAATCCCAAATGTAGCACAAAAGGTTACACTATAATATGTATTCATGATCACCATTGTTTCCAAATGTAGCACAAAACAAAACAATTGTTTCCAAAAATAACATTACAAACTATCAAACAGAACATGATCACCATTGTTTCCAATTGTTTCCAAATGTAGCATAAAATAAAGCAATTGTTTCCAAAAATAACATTACAAATTGTCAAACAGTATTGGTCAACACTTGATGCCTTCTTCATAAGTCATATTTGACACATTTTTTTTTTCTTCCCTTTGTCCTTAACAGTTGTAATGGCTTCCCTTTCCCCTACTCCATCCTTTGACCTCCTTTAAAATTGGGTGGAGGCTTCTCACCTCAATAGCATACTGGTCTACCACCTAAAAGATGGTAAACTCTGAATAGTACTAGGCTTAATCTTATAATGAGCTGCCGTAATGTCCAGCAGCTTGAGACATGTTGGGGATGTGTACCTGGTAGGGAGATAGTAATCTCTCAAAGCCATAGGGTTATCGTCGCCCATGGTCTCAGTGGGACGCTCTCCTAGCAAATTAGAATTCCTTTCAGCTCTAAGTTGGCTAAGAGTGCATTCAATGTTGAGGTCACAAGTAATTAAAGCTAAAGATAATGAACAGCGACCCAACATAAACTAAAAGGAAATAAAAATAAAAACAGGAACTAAAAGCTCACAAACGGACCGTAGGAGTGTTGGGATTCAGGTGTTGCAGTTGCTGGAATCAGGCAAACTGGCGCTAGTGCGCTCGAGCGCACTATTGGCAGGGAGGGGCTCGAGCGCAGCTTGCTGGAAAACTTGGCAGCTACGGACCTGAGTGAGAATAACTAAAAATGAAAAAAAAATTAAAAATTAAAAATTAAAAAAAAATAAATAAAAAAAAACCAAAATTAAGATTAGAAAAAAAAAAAGAAAAAAAAAAAAGAAAAACAGAAAATAATTAAGCTAAATTTAATCTTTAAAACTTAATAACACAATTGTTCAATTGTTAAGCAATCCACAGCAACAGCGCCAAAATTTGATGTGATCTTTTTAAATCAAAAATAGATCAATAATAAAATACTACTCACAATAGTACAAATCCTTGTGGGATATGGCTATATTGAGAGTGTCGAACTTCAAGGACTGCAAGAAATTGTTATCAAGATTAAAACTAACTTAAGGAAAGAGTTTGTTGAATTGTTTTGTAACTAAAGTGCATAAAAGTAAAAGAGAATTGAAATATAAGAGAGTGAGAGTAGGGTATTGACTTCACCGCTATTCGCACGTGAATGGCTAATCATATTTATTCAAAGAAATTCATTATATGCATGTTATAAATAAACAAGAAAATACCTTATTAAAGAATAAGTATAATCCATCTTCAATTGGCACGGACCGTCCACCTTACCACTATGATGCGATACGACCCATCTTCCCTAGGTATGGATTATCTAATTCTTTAATAGGATACATACAACCAAGGGAATAATATAACCCATCTTCGGTTGTCACAAACCGTCTACCTAAATTACACTAAATTAGGGTGTAGTACGATCCATCTTCCCTAGGTATGGCCTATCTAACCCTTTTGATCATATGTCAATTAAAACCGTTGTATGATCATCATCCCCATAATCACAGAAAATAAGTATGATTTGAGTTCAATAAAGGTAAAAAGCTTTCTAAGACAAGATAAGGATTTCACCAATATTGATTTTGAATTTAAGAACAATTGCATTAAAACATTAAGAACAAAATCAAATTATAGCAATTCTCATAATTATACAACCAACATGCATAAACTGAAAATCTATAAATTAAGATACAATCAAACAATTGTGCTTGGATAGGGTTATATAAATACCCCACGAAAAGGTTTTAGCCGCTCATGACTCCGCTAAGCCTTTCAGAAGTATTTGCTGAATTTTTGCTCTAGGTAGCAATGTGTCTTTCTTTAATGTTTAGGGGCCTATTTATAGGGATTAGGAGAATCCTAAAAGCCCCAGAAACCATAGGTAAATCATAGGTCAATCTCATAATCCAAGTAGGAGACTGAAAACCCAATCCAAGTTGGAAAAGTATTGTCGTGTACTGTATGCCCGAGTGCGATCGAGCCCAAGGGAAGTGCGCTCGATCCCATAGCTACCAGTATGCTTCCAAAGTGTCATTTAAGCCCAATTTCCACTGGAATTCTTGCATCTGTCATATAAAACCCTGAAAGACAAAAACAAAACAACATTAAACAAATAACAATGCTAAAGAATTAACTTATGCGAGTTAAGAGGCTTGATTGAGCAACATTCGGCGCTTATCACACCCCCAAATGTCACACGCCCTTAGCAAGGGCGTGTGACCTGCTCTCTGGGCGAGCACTCACTCCCTAGGGCGAGCGTTTGGCCAGAGAGTTATGGCTCGGCCAAAAGTTCCCAAAATGTGTTTTAGGCTCCTATCTACAGCTATGGGTTGGTACTTTTCTTCCTATGCTCAAAATACACACATGTATCGTAAGAAAACACAACACAATGAATCAAAGAGTTGTTTAAAGCCTATTGAAAACATTTCTTGGTTTTGTAAGAAAATGGGTAGAAGAGCTTGTCATAGCATCTTTAAAACTTGTAACACTAGGAAAGTAGTAACAACAATTAGAAAGGCATAAAAGAAGGGTTAAGAAATCACCTTAGAAGATAGCTAGAGCTCAAAACTCTCTCCTCACACTAGGTTAGGTTTTATGAGGTTGAAGGTGGCTAAAGGTCGAATAGCAAGGTTTAGATAGAGGGTGGAGGCGTGCTTTGGGTCTGAAAAGTAGAGAATGGGTTAAAAATGCTTTTCAGAGTTGACAGCGAGCACTCGAGTACTATTAAGTGAGTGCTCGTGTACTATTCACACAACAAGTAAAAAAGTTCAGTCGTACGATTGGATTTTGCACAATGGGTAAAGGCTGGTTAAGTGAGTGCTCGTGTGGTCCCTGGGCGAGCGCTCGCACCTAGGCCAAGAGCGAGTGCTTGTGTGGTCCTGAGGCAACTGTTCAGCCAGTGAGGGTGGTTTTGGGGTTTTTTCTGCTTCTAAAAGTTCTCAAAGGGTTTAGGTTACTGGAAGAAGGTTTAGGGCTATTGGTTTAAGGCTTTGTTTTAAGGAAACATTAACCGGTTAAGAAATCTTTAACCTTTTTAAAACAGGTGTTTTGTCAGGGTATTACAGTAAGACGTTTGTTTAGCTTTTTGGTTATGCGAGGTATCATGAACTTCCCATAAGGTGGTCGAACACCTTCTTGTTGGAGACACATAAGAACTTGGAGTAGTGTCTCCTTATGCTCTAATTCCCATTTCATATTGTTGGTCGCTTCTGGAACCTACGAAGTTGATGTGGTACCCTTACCCACATTCTACGGGGACTTGCGTGGTGTGGTAAACAAATGACATCTACGAATACATTTATAAAATATTTGACAAGTTGCTTAAAAGTGTGTATGTTAAAAGTCTAAGTCGCTATCACAAAACTAATATACGGAAATTTAAAAATCTATTTGAGCGCAAACAAATGCAATCAAAGAAAGATGATGATTTAAGAAGAATGAGCAACCAACCTGCGATTGTTTAATTTGGTGTGGTCGTAAATTATACCCACAGTACTGAAAGATAAACGATATCCATATTTGTGTTTTATATTTATTAATTCCTAATCCCGCCCTATATTAACGAGATCCTAGCTTTGCCTTGTAGATGTTATCAGAGGCGGAGCCAGAACATCGTTGTTGTAGGGGCCAAACTAAAATATGATAAACATAATCTAAAACATAAATGAAGGGCAACCTAGCACAATTGAACCAAAAATAAAAAAATGAAATGCATAAATGGTTCAAAGGTGTGTAAACAATGCTTCTAAGAGTTCATGACAATGTGTTCAAAATTTTTGGGGTACCGATTGATATTGTGCCTATTTATGTTTGTCTGTGTTTATATATATAAGTACACATGTGTCCCTATTTATGTTAGTGATTATTTGTCTAAATTTCTTATGTTTCTAGGTTTATAGATTGAGATTTCTGTAAAACCAACTGAATGAAGGACATTGGAATATAATTTGTTTCCTATTGTGTTTAGTAAGTATAATAATTTTTTTTTAAAAAAAAATAGAAAATTATCATATATTACAAATAACAGAAAAAATATCTATTAAAAAAGAAAGAATGACAAAAAAAAAAAAAAAAACACAAGGCTCGTATCGAAAACCATTTTTCCACTTTTTTATTCAATTGTTGTTGTGGGATGTCAAAATTCAAACACCAATTTTCCTCTATCATGTCCTACACTATATATATAATTTAAAAGGAACCCTAGCACAACTACATCCCTACCCCACCAAAAATCTCAAAAAAATAAAAAAATAAAAAAATCTAACACGATTAGAAAGAAGAAGAAGGAACTGCGCAGTGGATACAAGACAAATGAACTGGGCCCAAAATTCTAAAAAATTTCATTTACAAGTTAAATTTTTAACACACCCTAAAAAAAAACGGTTACAAAGAATAGGAAGGAACTGTGCAGGGTCCCGGGTGTGTTTGCCAATGGCCCTGGGACGGTACTGTTCCAGGGCCTCCCTCAATCGAAAAAAAAAAAAACATCTTTTCATCTCAAAATTAATTATAACATTAGCAGAGTTTAAGGAAGTGCTGCACAGCTGAGGGGGAGGG
>NC_081542.1:31939870-31942370 GCF_901000735.1 Corylus avellana
TGTTATTCCAACTGAAGATTAGTTATAGGTTAGCGGATGTTTGGCTTCTTTGATGTGTAATCTTTTAGTTACGACTTTGATCTTTTAGCTTCAGCTAGGATCTTTCAAAACGTTATGTTCTATGATTGTAAGAGTTTTAATGCTCTTGATTCATCTATTAATGAGATAAGAATGATTTTCCTTCAAAAAAAAAAAAAAACTATGCAAGGTCCCAAAATTCTCAACACTTTCATTTACCGGTAAAATTTTTAACACACCTTGTCAAAAAAAAAAATTAAAAAAATTCATACACTGTTAGAAAGATTAAAAATGAAATGTGCCCAAAATTTCTGCAAATTTTGAATTTACAAGTTATTTTTTTAACACACCCTATACGCTTCGCCGCTGGATTATGTTGTGAATGTCAATCCAGCGGCGAAGCATACAAGGTGTGTTAAAAAAATAACTTGTAAATTCAAAATTTGCGGAAATTTTGGGCACATTTCATTTTTAATCTTTCTAACAGTGTATGAATTTTTTTAATTTTTTATTTTTTTTGACAAGGTGTGTTAAAAATTTAACCGGTAAATGAAAATGTTGAGAATTTAATTGTCAATAAACCCAAACATGAAAGTCTCAACAATAAACATTAGAATGATGATATTCCATATACAAAATATGATATTCCATGCCTCCCCCTTCTTTTTAATTTCTTGTATTACAAAAATATATTTCAAACAAGTATATATAAAAAATAATAAAATAGACCGTATGCCAAACCAGAGGAAGGTTAAAACACTCACCTTGGTTTTCAATCAGGTTCGGGGAGGTATCCCGATTTCTTGTCTCAAACTTTCCTGAGGCATATTACAAAAATTCTAGTCCTTCTATTTAGATGGGAGTGAGAGGAATAGAGATCAGGTTTTGTTTTTTTTGTTTTTTTTGTTTTTTTTTTTTTGTCAATGAGATAGTGAAACATTGTTTCGCAAGAGAGAAACTCATCGGCGGTGCACAAGTTCAAATAGAGAACCCAGTCACCAAGCCAATGAAGTTGTGGCGTTTTTCAGTGAGTGGCTAAGGTTGAGGTGTTTCTCTTCGTATATGCTGAGACAGAAAATGGGGGAGAGAGAAAGAAAATGGGGGAAAGAGGAAGGAGATGGGAGGAAATGCTGATGGAGTTTGTGGGGAAAAAAAAATGGGATCGAATCTGTGGAGAAGAAGAAAGAAAACACTTATGTGAGGGAGAAAACGCTTTTGTGAGGGAAGAAACGTTGGTTTTGTGGAGAGAGATAAATTTTACTTGCTTTGGTTCTCTACGCTGAAGGAGAAATGTGTAAATTACACTTGCCAAATTTTCAAACTGTAGTGAAGACCTGTCACGTCACCCATAGTCAGAGCAGACTTTATAGAAAACCAAGGTCTGCATCAAATATGTACCATATTTGGGTATAGTAGCACAGTGTCATGGCGATGGATGTTGTTTGCCAAACACACACTGAGTTTACAACTCTTCCTTTTTCATATAAAATAGTAATAACAATATCCATACAATAATACATATCAATAATTTATTAAAAAATAAATACGCACCACACACACACATCCATTTATTTTATTTGAAACGATCACTTATAATAACCTTAAAGCCTGGATTCATATTTGGTGATGAGGCTAATGGTCAGTACCACTAAATATAAATCTTGAGGATTTATATATATATATCATCACCAAATATAAATCCAGGCTTTAAGGTTATTATAAGTGATCGTTTCAAATAAAATAAATGGAATTCGAAATGAATAAAGCTTATAAAGAGATGAAGGTCTCTCTCTCTCTCTCTCTTCCTTTCTCTCATAAGCTTTATTCATTTCATATTCCATTTATTTTATTTGAAACGATCACTTATAATAACCTTAAAGCCTGGATTCATATTTGGTGATGAGGCTAATGGTCAGTACCACTAAATATAAATCTTGAGGATTAAGATATATCATAAGGACAATAAATGATGAGAATCAACAAGCACCATTAAAGGATCCATTGCATGTCCCAGTTGGGCCTATTACTAGAGCAAGATCCAAGAAGATAAAAGAAGCATTTAATGGATTGATTCAAGAGATTTGGGCTGCTTCTAAAATTGGGCATTCCAAGCTTGGCCCAGAGGAAGATGAAGGCGTAATAAATTTAATCCAAGCTATTGATGGGGTTGATCTTGCTTAATTGGGCGTAATTTCCTTAGTAATGGCGTGGATTAATGGTGATTAAGGCTTGAGTGGGCGTGGAATTAGAAGGATTAAATGGCTAATTGACTTTCCAGTTCCATACCAATTAATTGGCTGATTGACTTGCCTATTTTAGGTCTTCCTTAGGCGTGATTTCCTTGCCCATTTCAGTCTATTTTTGGCATAGAGGAGTTGCTAATTTCAAACCCAAATTAGCCTTAATTTTAGGCTTCTATTATTTAGTCCTTTTTTTTATTTTTTATTATTATTATTTTTTTATCTACTTTCCTATGTTGGAA
>NC_081542.1:31949870-32027439 GCF_901000735.1 Corylus avellana
ATCATAATTTTAGTTCATACCTGGTGGTACCGACCATTAGCCTCGTTAGCAAAATATGAATCCAGCTTTAAGATTATATATATAATTTTCTTTATTTATTTTAGTCCTTAAGCTTATTGGGTCATATATAACAGTTTAATCAATAAGAAAATTTAAACAATAAGTAGGTGCTGAGTGAATCATAAGATAAAGCTTCACATTCGAACCCATATTATTTTGAGCTTTTACTCTCAGTTATGGTAGAAGTGACTTCTAAATGCTTTCTAAACAATATCTAAGAGACGACTCCATGCACAAGAGCATAAACTAAACAAGTTGGAAGCAAAACTCACCAAATACACTCTAGGTGACCGAATGGTGTTATTTAGAAATGGAGAGAATTTTTGACACTAAACAAGGGAGCTTAGGCCATATGCTAGAGCTTTGGAACCCCTTCAAAATAATACAAATAAGGTGCTAAAATGCTGGTTGGGCATGCAGCAGAATTTCATGAAAGAAAAGCAAGAGTCGTCGTGTGGTGCATGTATGAAAGAAAAGAAAGGAAACGCTTCTATTTATAGAAGGAAAAGAGTAATACAAATGACCATCCAAATCTTTGGAGTGTCCGGTCATATAAGAGGAAGAAGGGTAAGTTTCAACAATTTACAAGTCTTGGTCTTGGTCAACCAATGATGACCTGTGTGGAAAAATCAGGTCAGCTCTCCCAATGAATTTTGTGCAGGATTTAATGCAAAATGAAGACTAATATTCTCAAGTAATTCAGCAAGCGGGCCGGCCATGTAGGGGATTTTAGGGTTTAATAAATTTTCAAGCCAAAAAAGCCTCCTTTCATTATTACTTTTGGTGAGAAGTGACTAAGCCATTTACTGCAGTAATTAGAGCTTGTTATTCACAAGAAAACAAGCTGGAGAGTGATGCTAGCCGGCCCTAGAAGGAGGTGAGATCAAATTACAAAATTTTGTTGACAGTTGGGAGTCTTAAGGCACCACTTTTTAGGCCAAAATTAGGAATTTCTCATAATTAAATAATGACTTCACTGAACTAAAGTAGAAGTCATTTATTTACTAAAATGGGTCATAATATGTTAAGAAACATATTTGGTCAACACCAATTTTAGAATTAACAAGATTATAGAAAAACGTAGTTTTAACGGGTGAATAGTGACTCCCACTCAAATCTGGGATTCTGACAAACTTGAAAATTTGTGAAATTCTACCAGATTGTAGAGGACTAAAAGACAAGCAAAACAGGATTTCGTTTGACTCATATAGAGTTTGTATGTTATCAATTTTAAGTTCCTAAGGTAAAAGCCACTTTTGACCTCAGAACTTGTTTTGAAAGTTCCCTTAATTTCTAAAACAACTATAGAATCCATAATATCATTTATTTTTATAGATGAATTTAAGAGACGTGAAATTCCCGGGTGTTACATCTTACCCACCTTATTGGAATTTTGTCTCCGAAATCAAGTTCCATTTTTGAAAAAAAAAAAAAAAATTTTAAAAAAATGCATGTTTAATTGCTCGGAGTAGAAGATGAAGATTTATTTAAGGAAAGTTTTACTTACCTTAATCATCCTCAGAATCACTGAAGTGAGGCTCGGATGGAGATTGTGGAAGTTCTTCAGGTCTCCACTATAACATATAATGGATTCATAACCCGATCTAGCCAACCTCGCTGATGCCCTACATTCCAAATATCCTTCCATTACTTGACCTTGTTCACCAAGGTTGATGTCAGGTTCCACATACTCAACCTCTAAGATAGGATCTAGAGTTAGAACAATGTTTTATGGAGTTGGATGGTTACTGGAACACTCGATCTGGTTGTTCCACCAAATTTTTGATATCTACTTTTGTCTTACCTTTAGAAGCCATGTCTCTTTCAAGTTTCCTAAAATGGTTAACTGGAACACTCTGGTTGTTCCACCAAATTTTTGATATCTACTTTTGTCTTACCTTTAGAAGCCACATGCATGTCTCTTTCATGTTTCCTAAAATGGTTAGCCCAACGCTTCATCGCTACCCAATGTGGTGGTCTAGGATTTGGTTGATATATGTTGACCATGTCAACTTCAAAATATATGTCTCGTCTAGTACAAAGCAAAGCATACACTACGGCCGAAGCATAAGGACCAATCCTCATTTGTTCTTAATTCCTCTTGAAGTATTTTAGGACGTTGCTCTTTCACTACAAAAAACCTTCTGATTAGTAACGACATATTAGTAACGTGTCAAGCCTATTGACACGTTACTAAAGGTTAGTAACATGTGCGGCATGTTATTAATTTGGATGTTACTAAATTCCTATTAGTAACGTGCCATCATTTTGACATGTTACTAAATTTTAGTAACGTGTCAACTAAAGTTTAAAAAATTAGCAAAAAAATAAAATAAAACCCTAAGCTCCACTCCGAAATAAAACCAGATCTAGATTCAATATGATCACATCAAAATCTCAAAAGGAAATCTCAGCAACTAACAACAACAATAGATGCAGAATAATGGCAATCGCCACCAAAAAAGCATAAATCAGAGCAAAATTTTCCAAAAATTAAGAAATAGGCTTAGTTTTAACTCTAAAACATACCATTTGCTTAGACCAACACACCAATATTAGCCAAAAATTGCTATTAAAGACAGATTCGGATCTCATATTACTACTACTACAACACTTTCTCACCAATCAAACAAATCGCAAAATATGTACAAATCAAACAAAAAAAAAAAAATCAGAAGCAAATTCAACCAAATTTCATCACCACAAATTAATTAAATTAAACAAACAATAAAAATTTGTATTCAATCACAATTCCCATTCCATTTCCAAATAATAAAATAAAAAATTAATTTAACCTACGTTTGCCACCATCGAAAACATTGTGCACTCGCCTTTCTCTCCCAAAGATGTCCGTTCCCCAAGTGGATTCAACCTGAAAAATCAAACAAAATCAACCAGAAAATCAGAGCCAGAAAAATTTCAAACACCCAAAATCAGCAGAAAAATTTCAAACACCCAAACCCAAACCCAACAGAAAAATTTCTCTTCTCTTTTTCATTTTCTTCTTTTTCTCTTCTTCTTTTCTTTTTCTTCTTCCCATCTAAGAGAAGAGGGAGCTACCATAGGGGTATACTAGGCGTGAGAGCAAAAGAGAGAAAAAGAGAAGAAGAAAGAAAAAGCACGGCCGGAAGGAAGAAAAAAGAGGGAAGAAGAAAGAAAAAGAGAAAAAGAGGGATGTAGCTGGTGCGTGTTTCCAATGCCCGTTAGTAACGTGTCAAATTTGACACGTTACCATTTAGTAATGTGTCAACTTTGACATGTTACTAAAGTTTTCGAATTTTTAATTTTAATTTTATTTTATTTTCAGTTTTCAAATTAGTATCGTGTCAAATTTGACATGTTACCATTTAGTAATGTGTCAACTTTGACACGTTACTAAAGTTTTTGAACTAACATACAACACCAAGAATGTTACTATTTTATCCTCACATTTGTTCAAAACAAAATTGTTTGATTGTCTCATCAAACCTAATGTTCCATGCATGATCTAGATGCTTACTTAAGTCCATAAGTGGACCTTTGCAACTTCCATATATACCATATTTTTTTGGTTTTAAGTTACAAGATATAGAATCAATATCATAATAATTATATAAGTTATAATCATTCATTTTGACAGTGTTTTAAAGGAATGATAACTTATGTGGTGCATTGTATCCACACCAACATATCAATTTGAAGTCACCACTCACTACAAGAAATTTGCTCATTAGCGGCGACCCAAAGTCGCCGCTAATGAGCAAAAATGTCGCCGCTATTTATCAATAGCGGCGACCCTTGGCCGCTATTCAGTTGCTGGTATTAATCCGCCATTGATGATCAATAGCGGCGACATTTGGGGTTGCCGCTAATGACTTTTTTTTTTGTTGCCGCAAAAAAAGGTTGAAATGAGCCGTGTGCCGCCCGCTAATGATGGTCAATAGTGGCGACATTTTTGTCGCCGCTACTGATGTTTTTAAATAGCGGCGACCAAAATGTCGCCACTAAGGACCGCCAATAGCGGCGACATAATTGTCGCCGCTACTGATTGTCATTAGCGGCGACATTTTGGTCGTCGCTATTGATGGTCAGTAGCGGCAACCAAGATGTCGCTGCTATTGATCATTACTAGCGGCAACATCTTGGTCGCCGCTAATGACGCGACTTTGTTGTCGCCGCTATTTAATTATAACAGTAAAAAAATCATCAAGGTCGCTGCTAATGATTAAAAAAAAAAAAATGCTTATTATAGATGTTGTTATATAGCAGTTATGGGAATTACATCAAGCCTATTTATAGTCAAATCGCTAGAGATAGCTAAACCATTAAAACAAGTTGGTGCAAGCATTGCATATGGAAGGACAAGTGGATTCAAGGATTCACTTCTTATCATGAAACAAAAAGTGAAAGTGGGAAACAATAACACAAAATAATGACATGTTGGGGACGTCCGGACAATAAGGTTATAATCAAAAGTAAACTCATGCCAAGTCAATCAAACTAAACCACCCAATCCAAGGCTTGCCTTTGAATTGTGGACCCTAAGAGCAACAAATCTTACATATATTGAAGGGTTTGAGTCCTCACCTATGAGCACAAACTATGTCAAAAAAATAAAATAAAGGACTTCATCTCATCAAGCAAAGGAATAACACTATCTTTTATTCAAATGCTTTTAGTATTTGCTATTTACATACTTGCAAATTCTTATAAAAAGAAGAGCAACTCACATAACGGTGGAACATCTCTATAACCTTTACAGAAGTTGAGAGAAATCTTTGGCCGAGAAAGAAAGACAAAAGGGAATCTAATATACATGTAAAAAAAACAAGTAAAAAGCTCATAAAAGACAAACACCTCATACCAGTATTCATCACAAAGCTAGCAAACAAACAACACACAATCGCTTCAAAGAAACTCCACAGAAACTACCCACACTACCACCAACTAAAGGCACAAGACCAAAATATTAAAATTAAATGAAAAAGGTTGCAATACAACAATTTCATTACATATCATTATGAAGACGTCTTTCAACTTTTTTAATCTTTTTTCTTTTCCTTTCTTTTCACTCCAATACTTTTAGTCTTATACTATGGACAAAAAACATACTTGTAGCAACTGTGGGCCAGAAGCAAATAACTTACAATAATAACCCCTGTAGGATTACACTGTGCTAATTACAATTGACATTAGTGCTCATGACATAAATCAGAATCATTTTGATTTTTGTGTGCGTATGTTTGTTCAACCCAATAGAGCACAAATAGGCAACATTTCTTTATACATATATTGTTGAAAATTATGACCAAGAACTAGAAAAAATAATGGAGTTAGTCAATGTTTATTGATTCCAACAACCACCCACGAAAAATTTTGTTGCATGAACACTAACTAGTGAAATAATCACTGCAAGTTTAAATCGGATAAATCCGAAGAAATTCACAAAAACTGAAATATCATTTTGTAAAAAATAAATGTTGAAAATAAAATTCACCAAAAAACAGACAAAATTTTTTTAAAAAAAGACCATCCAAATGAGACCTTCTTGGGGTGTCAAACTAGTTGTTAGATCTAACTACAAGCTGGGTCTAGCTCACTGATCTGAAGCAAACAATCACATGAACAAACTAAAAAAAAAAAAAAAAAAAAAATTAGCTAAGACTAAAAGCAATTCTTTTTTCCTGAAACAAATAACTTAAGACAAAAAAAAGATCGTCGGCGTTAATTACCACAATCAAACACAAACACAAACTTATATGATTAATGAGGTCACAAACGCAAACCAACAAACAAATATAATCAAAAACCAAACACTCCAATTCACATTCTACTCATCCTTATAACTCCATGCAAGCCTCCTGCTCGCTACATTTCACAGTACTTCCACCAACAAGTGAGTGACAATAGGTTTGAAATAACTTACCATCAATTGAGTCCTTTAGTGCAACAATTTCTTGCCTATCTTTCTCTCTGCCATTCTACATACACTAAAAAAAGAAAATAGTTTTATATACTTGTATTAAATGGAATTAACTTCCACCAACAAGTGAATGACAATGGGATTGAAATATCTTACCCATTGTTATTTGAGTCCTTTACCGCCACAACTCCTTGCACATCTTCCACTCATGCCATCATGTATACACTTAAAAATGAAATATTGTTATATAATATTACTCTCTTGCATTGTTTACTCATCTTGTTAAACATGTCAAGAGAGGTTCACTAACTCAAAGTTCTTAAACAAAAAAACTGTTTGAAGTTCTTACCTTCTAACACAAACCAAATTTGTTATAATCTTTGTAATTTTAAAACTTCTTCAACAAAGTACAACTAAAGCACCCTCCAAGTTCTTAAACATTCAAACTATTTAAAGTTCTTACCCTCTAATACAAACCAAATTTGTGACAAATCTTAATAATATTAAAACAAAGTCTTAAACAAAATACAACAAAAGCTCTTTCAAACGTTGCTTCCTCTTGCTTGAGATCCATAAGAGCTCCCTCCAATCCTAGGAATAATAGAATTCATATCATAATCAATGATCTTTCTAACAATTACTTGATATGTGTGTGAAATAAAAAAATGAAAAAATAAATAAAAAAGTGATAGGCAAGATTCTTTTACCCTCCCATATGTTTTAGTAGCATTTCCATTTGTGCTTGCATAGCAGCTTGAGATGCTTTTGACTCCTTAATTTGGGCCTGAAATGCTGCCTCCATAGCAGCTTGTGATGCTTTTGACTCCTTAATTTTAGCCTGAAATGATGCCTCCATAGTAGCTAGTTCTCTTCGGTTTCTAGCTATTTAGCTAAGCATTCATCATGGTTTTGTTGGTTGCATGCTGATGAGGAATTTGACTTGGTAGGTATGGCACCACAACCTTTTCCTCTGACATGTCCTGAGCGGTGTCCACCTAGCACCTTTAAGACAATGTCTTCTTGGCTGGCATTAGTGTTGTCGAAGTTTGCTGCTATTGATTCCATTTCATTCTGCACAATCCATATTAACCTCAACTAAATAAGCTATGCAAGTTCATTAGACATGTTCATCATGAGTACCCATTTCATTCACTTACATATTTACTCTCAGCGTAGTCACTCACAAATTTCCCATCCTTGTTAGTGTGCGTGACCTTGTATATTTCTATGGGATTGGGTGCGGCATTCGTTTTCTTTGCCTGCACATAATACACATAATTAACTATTACACTGAAGAACATTATTATAAAAGCCTAACACTATATATTCTTACCTTCTTGTGAATGATATTGACGAACGTCGTGCTGCCAGCGGTATAATTTGTTTCCATCTTAGCTCTGTTTTTCTTATTTCGCTCAGATTTTTTCTACAAAATTTCAATCAAAAAACATATTCATTTCATTTTTTATAGCTGAATACAAATCTTAGAAATAATAATTGACTATTTATTTGAATAAGATGTGTTTACCTTCCACGTATCAACTTCGAATGAATCACATATAGCAGGCCATTGTTCCGGAGAAATACCAGTTGGAACATTGGCCCTCGCCTCGGCTTGAGCATTGGCCACCGCTACTGAATCATCGCTCTCCACATTTTTGAAATAAATTTTGTAATTCTTGAGGTGCAATGCGGAGCGTGTCCTATTATAAGCCTTACCTAGTTGATGCTTTAAGGCATCCTTGTGCTTCTGAAGCTCCATATCCAAAACGAACTTACCCTGAGACATAGTAATTACGAAAACAATGGTCAAAAGTTTGTCACATTATTTGTAGCAAGTGACATAATACACATACACAATGAGATTTATACCTTCACTCATTCTTCCAATCTCTTCACCATTTCATCTGGGACCATGGTCCAACTCTGATAATGGAGGTCGCAATGATTGAGGACAATCTTAGAAATTATCCTCGACCATGCCCCGGCATTGTCGCCCACAGGTACGACATAGTCATCCTTGAATTCCAAAGTGAGCGGACCATCCTTATCTATCGTATCATTAACCTTGGAATTCTTGTTCTGACCCCTTGGCCGTCTAACAGACGTGATAGCTATTAATCAAAATATAGAAACATAGTTAGTTGTATCTGGAAAAGTAGTTCGCACAGTGTATGCAACAAATTAATAGGAAAAAGATCTTATATTCACTTACAGCTTACGGTGGGTGCGACTCCCGATGAGGGTATGTCATTAGATCGCTTATGGGAAGAATGGCCATGGCCCTCCGCCGAATCGAGGGTCACCGGTGATGGCATGTCCATATTGTCATCAACATCAACGAAAGTCGGCCTATCACGATCCTCAACATGACACAGGCCTCGGCCTTGACCTCGGAGTTGACCACGGCCTTGGACTCGGCCACGCCCTTGGCTTTGCCCTATCACCATTTCTAGTTGCTCTGATAGATCTGCAAACAACACAAAATAAATGTGGATCAGTCATATAACCATAATATTGCATGTTATATGGTTTGGACAAAAAAAATTGTTCATATACTTAATTTAGTTAATTGCACATAAGTGGTTAATATGTAGAAAAAGCAAAACCAAAAATAAAATATGAGTAGCAACACATCATACAATTTGTTAATCCAATTCCAACTTGATCATTCTGTATCATAGTCTGTATCATTGTTGCTTGAGGATGACTGTTCGTGTTTAGAATTCTCTGTGTGTTCAGATTCTGTGTCATAGTTGCTACTTAACTCTTCTTCATTATCGGAGTTAGTATTATGCTCCTCAATCGAAGGGTTATCGTCAATGAACATGCTTGCATCAAGTTGCACATATAATTCATCAATAGGTATTGTCGAAGCATCTCTACGTAACATAGTAGAGTTTTCAACAATTGCAATATTACCCCCAACACATTCATTTTTCTGGTATACCCCATTGTTGGTTCCTTGGTCACCATTCTCATTATCTTTCCCTACCACTGTTGGATTATAGTATGTGTTTCTATTGGTCAGCGTCTGCGCTACTTTCCAACTGTCACCCAATTTAGGATCACTCAAGTAAAACACTTGTGCAGCTTGGCATGCTAATATGTACGGATCGGACTCATACCATTTACGAGAGGTATTCACAATTGTAAAACCTTGTTCTTTTCTTATTCCCCGCGTATTACTCCCAGTGTCCCACCAATCGTACTCAAATAGATACACCCGATTTCGGCCATGGTAACGTAACTCAAAAATGCTCTTCAACTCACCATAGTACTCATCGTCTGACGTGTTGTACCCGCCTTTCACAACAATACCACTTCTCTGGGTAGTACGAGTTTCTGCACATTCTTTTGTATGGAACCTAACCCCATTCACAATGCAACCTCTATATGATCTAACTTGATGATTAAGCCCGAGTGAAAGATAATATAATTGTTCTAGGACATTTTCTGCATTACGTCCACCACTGTATATATTATCTCGAAACTAGCGCTCAAATGTGGCCTCATGCTTCTTCTCAATGTCATGGCCACCTCCCCGTTCGATCATCTGATAGTGTTCACTGTGTAGAAAAGTGTTTGTCATTAGTAATCATCTAGTGTCATGATTAAACAAAAGAGAATCGGATCAGGAACCCACAATTATACACTTACTGCAAGTATAAAACTGTTTCCTTACAGTTGCTAAGTATATACCATCGAGCCCTCGCAAAAATGTTCTCATCAAGTGTCACATATTTTGCCGCATCCAACGGTCGAACTCGCTGAAAGAACACATCGAGGTCTTGTTCTGTTTCTTCCAAACAGCCGCCAGCATTTCGCTCTTCACGGCTCCATCTTCTCTCAATCCCACAAAGATACATGGAGCAAAACGTCAAACACTCATCAACTAAATAAGCCTCAGCAATTGAAGCCTCCGGTCGCGCTTTTTTTCGCAACTTCCTCTTATGTTTACCAAGCGTCATTTCCATTAGATACAGCCAACGGTTTTGTACTGGTCCCCCAAGCTCAGCCTCACGAGGTAAATGAACCGCTAGATGGACCATAACATCAAAAAATGCTGGTGAAAATATTTGTTCCATCTTGCATAGAATCACGACAATGTCGACCTTCATTTGCTTCAAGATATCTACTTTTAATGTCCGTGCACACAACTGCGTAAAAAATTATTCATCTCAATCAATGTTTTTTCTATTTCAGGCGTTAATTTTCCACGAATCGCAATAGGATGTAAGCGCTGTAAGAAAACATGACAATCATGGCTTTTCATTCCCGATATTCTGCCAGGAAGCTTGTTCACAGATCGACCAATATTAGACGCATACTCATCAGGAAATTTTACACATTTCAGCCACTCACATAACTGGTTGTTCTCATCTCTTGTCAAAGTGTACGCCGCAAGTAGCATCTTGGTGGTTGCACCATTTGCTTGCAAGTGTAATTCTTTACGTATACCCATCTCACATAAATCTCTTCGTGCGTTTGCTGTGTCCTTTGTCTTCCCAGAAATATTCATCAATGTACCCAAGATACTATCACATATGTTCTTCTCAATGTGCATGACATCTAAATTGTTGTAGTTTCAATGTTGACCAATAAGGCAACTTAAAGAAAATATTTTTCTTCCTCCAATTCGACACATTTATATCACCATCACTTGTGCGATGCTTTCTCTTGTTCCTAATATGTTTCCCAAACTACACATGTTCAACATGTATTAGTTGTTGCAACAGTTGATCTCTGGACATTTCTTCAGGTTCCAATCTATGCTCCTCTATACCATCAAACAATTCTCTTTCTTGGCGCCACACATGGTCTTGAGGAAGCCACCTACAATGACACATGTAACACTCTTTAGACCCATACTTCAACCTATAAGACATTGTATCTTTGTTACATACCGGACACACCAGCTTTCCCTTCGTAGAATAACCAGACAAGTTTCCATACGCGGGAAAATCGTTTATAGTTAATAGTAATGCTGCATGCAACTGAAATGTCTCTTTAGTCAAAGAATCGTAAGTGGTTACACCTTCATTCCATAATTCATGCAAATCATCAACCAAAGGTCGCAAATACACATCAATGTCATTTTCAGGTGCTGTGCGACCAGGGATAATTAAGGACAATATCATATTTGGATCCTTTATACACATCCATGGAGGTAAATTGTACGGCATTAATACTACTGGCCATATGCTGTATGTGGTACTCATATTACCAAATGGGTTGAAACCATCACTTGCCAAACCAAGTCGCACGTTGTGGGAATCACGAGCAAACCATTCATGTTCTTTATCAAACTCTTTCCATGCAAGACCATCCGTTGGGTGTCCTAGAGTGTTGCCGTCATTTTTTCGTTCATCTTTGTGCCACCTCATATTTTTATAATAAAGATCATTAAGTTGATATTTATCTTATAATTAATTATAAAATAATATAAAATCCAAAGATAATATAAGATCAATATAACTAAGGCACTAATTAAGATAATATAAAAAGCTTACAGTTCAATTGAATGTTCCATTGAACCTTCAATTGTATCCAGTTTGATCTATCAATTGATCATATCACGATCAATCGAACTAATTCACTAGGATCGATCGGATGTTTGTTTTTTTAATTTTTCTTTTGTAATATGTTTTTATTATTATAATATTAACTAAAAATTTCCGTTTAATAAATTTTTATGATAAAAATCATTAAGTTGATATTTATCTTATAATTAATTATAAAACAATACAAAATTCAAAGATAATACAAGATCAATATAACTAAGGCACTAAGATAATATAACAAGCTTACAGTTCTATTGAATATTCGATTGAACCATCAATTGTATCCAGTTTGATCTATCAATTGATCATATCACGATCAATCAAACGAATTCACTAGGATTGATTAGATGTTTGATCGAACATTTAATCCTATCACGATCAATCGAACTAATTCATTAGGATCGATCGGATGTTTAATCGATCATTTGATCCTATCACGATCAATCGAACTAATTCACCAGGATCGATAAGATGTTTGACCGATTATTTGATTCTATCACGATCAATCAAACTAATTCCTTATGATCGATTAGATGTTTGATTGATTGTTTGATCCTATCACGATCAATCGAACTAATTCCTTAGGATCGATCAGATGTGTGATCGATCGTTTGATCCTATCACGATCAATCGAACTAATTTACCTGGATTGATCGGATGTTTGATCAATCATTTTATCCTATCACAATCAATCTAACTAATTCATTAGGAGCGATCGGATGTTTGATCGATCATTTGATCCTATCACGATCAATCGAATTAATCCAGTAGGATCAATCGGATCTTTGATCGATAATTTGATCTTATCACGATCAATCAAATTAATTCAGTAAGATCGATCGAACATTTGATTCTATCAAGATCAATCGAACTAATTCATTAGGATCGATAAAATGTTTGATCAAACATTTGATCCTATCACGATCAATCAAACTAATTCATTAGGATCGATCGGATGTTTGATCGATCATTTAAACATATCACGATCTATCGAACTAATTCATTTAGATCGATTGGATGTTTGATCGAACATTTGATCCTATCACGTTCAATCGAACTAATTCATTAGCATCGATCGGATGTTCGATCAATCATTTGTTCTTATCAAGATCAATCGAACTAATTCACCAGGATCGATTGGATGTTCGATCGAACATTTAATCCTATCATGATCAATTGAACTAATTCATTAGGATTGATGTTTGATCATCAATTGATCATATCACGATCAATTGAACTAATTCACCTAGATTGATCAGATGTTTGATCGATCATTTGATCCTATCACGATCAATTGAATTAATTCACCAAGATCGGTAGGTTGTTCGATCAAACATTTAAATAAGAATAAGAAATAAAAAACTTCAATAATAATTAATAGGAGAATTTGTTTTCTTTAAAAGAAAAAATTAATTTTGATTTTTTATATAAAATAAGAATAGAAAAATTTCACCAATGATTAATATAAAAGAAATAATGACATATTATTGGTGGTGAATTTTTGGTAAATAATTTTTTCTATTATATATGTAGGGTCAATAGCATCGCCCCAATATTTATTATTTTTTTAAGTTTTTTAATTTTTTAATTTTAATTTTTTTTTTTTCAGGGGCATTAGCGGCGACTTTGTGGTCGTCGCTAATGAGTTTTTAATTATTTTAATACTGTCAATAGCGGCGACCCATAAGTGGCCGCTGTTGACCCCCATAGAGTCGCCGCTAATAAGTTTTTAATTATTTTAATACTGTCAATAGCGGCGACCCATAAGTGGCAGCTATTGACCCTCATTAGCAGCGACTCTATGGTCGCCGCTAATGAGTTTTTAATTATTTTTATCCTGTCAATAGCGGCGACCCATATGTCACCGCTGTTGACCCTCATTAGCGGCGACTTTATGGTCGCCGCTAATGAGTTTTAAACTTTTTTTAAAAAAATTTTCTTATGTCAATAGCGGCAACTCTATAGTCGCCACTAATGACCACTAATCAGCGGCGATTCTCAAGAGTCGCCGTTGTTGACCCTCATCAGTGGTAACTTTATGCTCGCCGCTGTTTGGGGTATTATTAGTGGTGACTTGTTGCTGTTAAATAATATTTTTTTTTTGTTTTAAGTGTCCACTATTAGCGGCAACTCAAAAGTCGCCGCTATTGATGGGTCATTAACGGCGACTTAAGAATGTCGCCGCTAATGACCCCTCAATAGCAGCGACTTTTGAGTCGCCACTATTTGTTTGGTCGCTAAAGACCATAATGCTTGTAGTGACTTCACATAATCAAGATAGATCATCATGATTGATATGTTACTGTAATACCCCGATAAATTACCCTTTTATTTAAGTGTTAAAGATTTCTTAACCGGTTAATAATTCCTTAAAACAAAACCTTAAAACAAGTGGCCTAAACCTTCTTTGATTAACCCGAGCCCTTAAGTTAAGACCTTTTAAGAGTTTACGAGGTTTGTGAGTGTTCTTCGAGAAGGAGGAGGTGTGGAGCTCTAGCTATCTTCTAGAGTGACTTCTTAATCCTTCTTTCAAGATGCCATTAACAAGTTCTTGTACCATTTTCTTGTAAAACCAAGAACGATTTCGAGAGGTTTTCAACCCACCCTCGTTCTTGTTCTCTTTAAAAGTTGCGTGATAACATGTTTTGCACTTGGATGTGCCTATTTCTTAACAAAACAAAGAATGTTTTAGAAGGTTTTTAAACACTTTTCTTTGATTCTTTTTGTTGTGTTATCTCGTGGCATAGGTGTTTATTTTGAACCTAGGAAAGAAGATACCAACCCATAGCCTTAGATAGAAGCGTAGAAGCCTTTTTGTAGATTTCTGTTAAAACCTAGCCCTTGGCCAAACGCTCGCCCTAAGGAATGAGCGCTCGACTAGAGAGTGGGTTACACGCCCCTTAGCCCCGTAAATGTGTACAAAGGTTTTAGCAATCCCTTTCGTTAGATATAACCTCGTAAAGTTCTCTAGTGCTACTTATGACAATGAGTCGTGTTTCATTATAGCAGCGATTCGTGATGTCGAAGGACTCGACCGTGTATACGAGGCAAGTAAACACTTACAAACACTTTCTTTAAAAACGTGGGATATGTTAACTAACTGACCACGCGTATGATATGAGCATGTCTACTTTTTGTAATAACTTAGTAACTGCTTTAATAACTAGTTGATAAGATACATTGTATGACATGGTAAACCGGTATATGCAGTATAATGGTCATGAGCTTACTATATAGACTTGATTCTATGGTCAAATGTGTGTGTTATTATATGGGTCTTAGATCCAATAGTTGTTTCATGACCAGAGTAGCCTTAACAGACAGTCACTACAAGACGTACATCAATTGTAGTGTAGGCCACCCGAGGTCGGACTCAATTGGGCTGCTAGTGCTATGGACGGTAGCGTACAATGGTCGGGGTACCGGCATTGTATTACAGGTCCCTCGGGACAGCGCCAACCTGTTAAGTGCTAAAATATTCATATTTTAAGCCCTTAACTTACATGTGTTAATCCTTTAGTTTGGTTAATTTATGTCATTTTACTTCCTTTTTGTATTTTCTTTGTTTTATAGGTTTTTGGAAGAAAAGAAAGCATTTCCGGAAAAGTTCCAAGCTTAAAGGGCAAATTGGGAAGACCTAGAAGATATGGTTAAGCTTAACCAATCATGGTTAAGTTTAATCAAATAAAGGAAATGATTAAATCGAAATTTCTCAAATTGGAGTCAAAATCTGATTGGATTCAAATTTGGATTCTGCATACCTCTTGGTATTTTAATCATAACTTTCAGCTCAAATAACTGATTGAGGTGATTCGCGGCATTGGAAAGCTAATTCAAAATTATACAAATCATTGTGAAATAGAATTTTCCTAATTCAGAGCGCTGCAATGCCAAAATCGCTCCACAAGATAGGAACACAATTCTGAACGAATCCTATTCCGATTTGGACTTGGGTTTTCTCTATCCTAATTGGACTATGACTTAAATCTCCGAAATTCCTAAGATTACTAGGGTTTCTAGGACTCTCCTAAGCCCTATAAATAGACCTCTAAACCTCACAATTCAATACACAATTTGAAGGAGGCAACTTTGAGAGAGGAATTGGAGGCTACTTTTAGGAGCGATTTTCAGTTCTTTCTTTTCCTTTTCCTCTTCTTTTATTTTTATTATGTGTAACTAACTCTTAAGGAGGGCTAGATTGAAGGCCTAATTATGTTTATTTAATATTTCAATATTGGCGCCTTTGTGATAATCATATTGTGTTGCTTAACTTGATTAATTCCTATTTTCTTGAATTCCTCATATGTATGTGACTGACCATTATATGCATGTGGTATGGACTAGTTAATTAAATCAATTTTGATGATCGAGTCCTGGGTTTAATAAGAGTAACAAAAGAAATTCACACCGGGTTCTTGGGTTAATCAACATGGAAAACCGGGAGTAGACGCCTATGCCCTAGGCTTCATGTGTTTGTCAATTTTCACAGATTTATACTTTCTTAAAGAACAACTTACTAGACACCCATGCTAAATCCTTTAAGAAATAAAAGAATTAGAGTAGACACCCATGTCTAATTTGTTACTTAGGGAAATCAATAGCTTAAGGAGTAGATACCCATACTCTTAAGTTGGCAAACATTAAGTATTTATAATATGATTGGAACATTGGCATATTATTATATTATCTAAGTATGATTAGTGGTGGATATCAAAGCCTGTCTTTACCTTTTTCATTTATCTTTTTATTTCCTTTTTCACAATATCAATTCAGTAACAAGTTGAAATTTTTAATTAATTCTAAATAAAATCAACAATCTCCGTGTGATCGACCTCGTACTTGCTACACTATACTATTGTTTGATCTTGTGCACTTGCGAGTTAAAACGTACTAAATATTATCTATTAATTTAAGTTGTGTTTGGCACGACACAACCCTATTGAGAAGATGTATTATTTCGGGTAGACCATATATGATAGTTATGGCCTATAAAACATTAGTTTTGTTGCATTAAAAATACTTAGGTGATTGTCGCCGGTCTTTTATTAACCAAACAATGCTTTTATGGTGTATTAACGGAGACAACACCTCCTTTCCAATATTTACCAAAAACTACACGTTTATTTCTGCATAATAACAATGAGCTCATATCATACTCAATTGTGAGGTTTACTTACTAAGTTGTTAGACTTATGCGGTTATTACTCTTATAGGGAGTTTGTTCCTAGAGTCCAAGAGTGGTATGGTTGCCACTACAGACCTTGCTTTAAGATCTTCATGTTGTTATTCGGTTTGCCCTATATTATTGTTAGTTGTTTCATGTCTTTAATTTGAGGATTAGTTAGTAACTTGGCTAATTAAATTATTGAGCATACGAGAAGGATGAAGTTTGAGTCAATGGAGATGGAAAATACTCAACATTCCTCAACTTACATAGTTGTACCTGGATGATGATGTCTAATGTGAGGATGCTCAATGAATTACAACAATCAATGATCTTAATCCATATCACATGTTGAGATATTTGGACATTATGAAAAATAAATTATATATATATATATATATATATATATATATATAATAGAAAATAATGTATATATTAAATAAAACTAGAAAAACTAACTAATAACTAAAAATAATCATCAGTGTCCACTTTTGAGTCGACGCTCATACTTTTCGATTTCAATTTTTATATTTTAATTATTTTACGGGAGGGTCAATAGCGTCCATCAAAAGTGGACGTTGATGACCTATTATCAGCGTCAACTATGTTATGTGGAAGCTAATGATAGGTCATCACTGTCCACTTTTAGATCAACATTGATACTTACTTGATTTTCAATTTATTTATTTATAATTATTCTAATGGAGGGTCAACAACCTACACCCAAAGTGGACGTTAATGACCTATTACCAGCGTCCTTTTTGGTATATGGAAAAATAAATAAACAAAAAAAATAGTAGCCTCAAAAGGTAGAGTGTAACTTCTAGTCAAATAAAAGGTAGGTTCTTAACATCTACCTACACCTTGAAGAGATTCATATAATTTAGTAACTCTTGCATAAACTCCAAACAGAACCTTATGATCAATTGATATCTAGCTATATATATGCTGTATGATAAATCCTTGACTATTCTATATTTTTTATTTTTAAATTCTTCTATAATCAAAAGGGAAGTTTATGATTAAGCAGAAAAGATTACAAGCACACAAAAGAGAAACGTGTGTAACACAAAGGTTTTGTTGAACTTGAAATACACATAAAGGGGGGTGCGGGGTGGCATTGGGATCTCTAAGCGATCCCGCAAATAACGCAAAAATGCCTCTAAACAACTTCTCATTAGAAGCAAAGTCATTTATTTCACATGGGAAAGGGCCACGTCACACACATTTCAAGGCCTTAATAAATAATCCTATCATTAATTAATTTATTACTCAGTTTCCAATGTATGTTGTACTCTATAGTATCATTTATGACGCTTTTTCACATTTCCCTCCAAATTTTTCCCTTCTTTTGAAACACTATATATATATATATATATATATATATATATATATGCATGCAGATTTATGTTGAAATTTCTTCGTTAATACTAAACCAATGTAATTAGCCATATATATATGAAGTTCTGTAGCAATTCTTGAATGATCAGAGTTCATCCAGATTAACCTTAAAAATTGGGAAACTCGAGAACAGAGAGATAGATAAACTCGTTTACGTGTGGACCCTCCAATTTGATTTATATTAATTTATGTGATAATTTAGGACAAAAGACAGGTGTCATGGTGATCATAGCCGTCCATGTATGTAGATGAACGTAACCGGTGACGTTGCCGGTGGACGGCTGACGTTGAGAGGCGTCAGATGCTTAGGCAAGTGTCCCGCGTGCAGATCAACACCCAAATATATAAATATATAAATAAGTGGGGGGTGATGACAGTTAGGAGGGACTTGAGACAAATATAAAAACAGGACCAAGAAATATGAACATCCTGTGTATGTGTTGTTTGTTAATTTAATTTAATATTTAATAAATAATAAATAAATAATGGGATGGGCAATCGTGGACATGGACAAAGGGTGGGCATATGATCAATGAGAGGCAAAGAAAATGATTAGTTTAATTAAATAAATAAAGTCCAGCTTCACATGGATGGATTGGAAGACAAAAACCATGTACAATATTGCTGGGAGAATCCCAGTTTAATTTTGTTCTCTTCTGGGGAGTGTCATAGGCTAGCTTGTCATGCACGAACGTGGGGCAACTGTCTGATTCAATTATGATTCCCATACTAAAACTAGGGTTTTATTTTTAAGGGAAGCATGGACCACCAAAAATCCCACTCTTGCTATTCTTTTTTTTTTTTTTTTTGCGGAGCAGTACATGTTAATAAATGTTTTTCTCTCTCAGCCCTCAGGGAGTCTTTCTTTAATATATATATAATTTATTTATTTAGTTTGTCCTTGGCTGCAATTTGAATCAACATATTAGCTAGCTAGGCTGATCGATCGATATATATGATATATATTTAGGCCACTAGCCATTTGCACTATTCCCAAATTCCCAACTTCATGTGGAGAATTTATTAGGGTGATATATATATATATATATACATATATATATATATATATATATATATATATATATATATATATTCTCCTGCTGTCATCTATCATGTAGGTTTTGTTTATTAATGTGTTTTGAGAGATAATTTTTTTCTTCCTTTTTTAAAAAAGTGTGAATCTAATGTGATCTAAAGGTAAAAATTGTTCTATCTTACAAAAAAAGAAGGTAAAAATCGTTTTAAATGTATTGTGTTTTTGGTTGTATATTAAATTAAACTACCAATACATCAATTAAATAATGATCATCTCAAATTTAATAGTAATTTTAAAAAACACGTCACACTTGAGAAGAGTCTAAGGGAACTCTAGTCCTCTTTATATTATTACTCTTATAAATAACATGTATTTTAGTGAAATAGAGACTAAAAAAAACTTAAATGGGACAACAAGATGTGTTCATTTATGAAAAAAATGAAGAAGAAGATGTGAGTAGAAATTTTGAAAAAAAAAAAAAAGGTATGGGTTCATATTTGATAGGATATAAAAAGTTAAAGAGTGATGTTAGGGACCATCTTTTTATCTTCTTAAAGCTGATGTGACTTTTAAAATTACCATTAAATTTTAGATAAATCATACTTAAATTTTGATCCAATGGTGATTTTGAAAGCCACATCAACTTTAAGAGGATAAAAGAGGATAAAAAGATGGTCCCGAGCATTACTTAAAGTTAAATAGATAATAATTTCATATTTAGATAATTTCATCTATTTTAAGAGAGGGCAAATAGATATATATATATATATACTATATATATATATATATATATAAAATGAGATACATAAAATGAGTAGATATAATTCAATACTGTAATATCCATCTCCCATGATAGTGAAAGTGTAAAACCGACAGGATGCATGGCAACTCCAACATATGTAATGGTTTTTTTAGAGCACTAGCACAAATTTCTCTTAAATTTTCAAGAATTTTTTTTTTTCTATTCAAATAAAATTTACAATAACTTTATTTATCATTTCTTTATACCATTTAAATATTCTTTCAAATAAATGATTGAAGAAAGAGAGAGGAAAGAGAAATCATTATTTGTTAAAATAATAGCAAGGGAACCAAAAGTACGTGCTACCCTTTAGAGTTTAGAGCATTTTCATTGAACTCTCTATTCTTTAGTTAAAATTGGCTAAAAAACTCGCTTTTGAGTTCTTCTTAACTTTAAAAGCATTATGCAATAAACTCTCTAAATCGACTCTATTATATCTAAATATAATTTTGGGTAGTATTAATAGCCATCAGAGCTACCCATTTTCAATTAATGATGTCCCCGAGGCTTTCAATTGTGACAATGTCTTCCCTAAACTACCAAAACATTGTCAATGTTCCCCTCGAAACTAACAAAAAATCAAAATGCCCTTATATATTTCTTAATAAGACAAAAATACCCTTATAAATTAAAAAAATAATAATAATTTCAAAAGAACAATTTTTTTTTAAAAAAAAATAGTTTTTAAACGAGATTTTTTAATTTTTTTATAAGAATATTTTTTTAAAAAAAAAAACGAATATTTTTTTTCTTAAAACAGAAATTTTTATTTTAAAAAATTTATAAAACAAAATAAAAAAACGAAATTTTTATAACAAAAAAAATCTAAATTTATTAATTTTTTTCTTATAAAAAGTTTTTTTTTTAATTTTTAATTTTCTACCCTTTGGATTTTTTTTTTAATTAGTTTTAGGTTTTTTCTAGAAGTTTTATTATTTATTATTTTTATTTTATTAAGGGTAGTTTCTTCATTGGGGGGAACATTGACAATTTTTGGTAGTTTAAGAGGGACATTGTCAATTGGGTGATAGTTTGAGGGGATTATGTGGACTTTTCCCTATAATTTTTATTCTATTTTTATCCTGAAAAGCACCCATGTGGAGAAAGAGAAATTAAGAGATGGAGATTGGGAAATGAATATAAAAATGTGTGAAAATGAGATAGGGAGGAAGATTATTTCTCCAAATATAGAGTAGAATTATAATAGAGAATGAGAAAAAAGCTTGATAAATGAAGGAACACAAAGGAAGAAAAAGGAATAGGATTTAGTGAATCTGTCGCTAATGACACGTCAATAAAATGGTGGTGTGGCAAATTGGCAACAGTGGTATAAATATGAAATTCGATTTATTAAATTGATATATGTCTTGAAAGTATATATATATAATTCTACTATGTACTTTTAAAAATATATACGAGTGCCACATGCTCTGAATCACATAATGTAAAGATAAATCCCTCAACCCAACATAGAATAATTAACAAGTTAGGAAGAAGAAAACAAGGCATATTGGCGAAGAAGAAAACAAGGCATATTGGCAACAGTGGTCTTTTCAAGAATTCCAAATGCTATGTGTTAATTTGCAATGGTAGATTCCCAAAATGTCTCATCAACCACAAGGTCGGTGACTCCACTGATATCATTGGCCCATTGAAACATTCAATCCTTCGTATACTTACAAAAGCCATCACCCCCACTGTAACATCCCCACATAATAATAATAATAAATAAATATTATTATATCGAGAGAGAGACGTTTCGAAACTAGTTTTTCTTAAAATTAGAAGAAACGGCTGGATGGACATAAAAACCCCATCTTTGAACAGGTCTCAAAGGGTCCACAAACAAAACCCCAACTATTGGACCCAAGCAACAGACATGTTATATATATATATATATATATGACCTTTTACACACAGTACTAAGTACAAACTATTCATCTTTTTTCTTTTCTTTTTTGTAATAGATTTAGGTTTAGACTTCTAATCCACCTTCTTTGTCCTTCATCATCCCGACAAAATACTTTTTCAGACCCATCAACCTCATTATAATCAACTTTTTAACCTTAATCATCATCCTTAAACCCCTCTAACTAATTATGTCCTCCAGGGCTTACTTTCTTTCTTTCTTTATGTTTTGAAATACTGAAAAGAGGCCAGGGAGGTTTGTTTATATAAAGGCTACCACCTCTATCTATCTCTATACTATGTGATTACCTTTAAAGTAGCTGGCTAGCTATAGCTTCTGATCATCATGGGTTAAATGCAGAAATATTTTGAGTCGATCTGTGGAAACACAAGATCAAATTAGTCAACCCCCTGTTGACTTTGAATTGCATCCTGTGGCACTAGGAAACCAGCCGTCCCCCCTCCCCTTCAGGCTCCATCTCTCTCTCTCTCTCTCTCTCTCTCTCTCTATATATATATATATATATATATATATATTTCACATGTGAATATATATATATATATATTGACATCCATGTATACCATGGATGTCAAAAGTTTCATTAACACAATTCGCATTTGCGTCGTCACCAAATCTTTTGTTGGTCCTTTTTGTTTGGTCATATTGATCACGAGGATAAAACCTATGGCCTTGATTGTTAAACAACATGGTTTTTTATGGCACTATTTACAATAAAAAAAATTAAAAAAAAAATAATGATTTGTATAGAAAAGTCAAAAAACTGTATTGAAAAGTGAAAAAATTTTATTTTGTAATAATTTTTTTATTTAAATAGTAGTAAAAAGTAAATGATGTGATACAAAAAGTGAATTATATGATAAAAAAAGTGAGAATGTTTTAATGTTAATTTTTTTGAAAAAATAAGATAAATAGTGTTTAGTGGAATGGTGGTATATGGTGGTGTTTAACAAACAGCACCTATATTTTGCAACTCGTGCGTATTACCATTTTATTTAGAGCTTCTTTAAAATTATTTATAAAACTTAGTTTTACCTAATAACTAGGCAATATCAGACTTAACAGATGAGGCCAGAGTATTACAAACTTCCAATTTTAATCTCCTGATGTTCTCATCAGGGCCACGTCTGGTGTTACTAGGTGACTAGTATTGAAGCGACCATTTATAACGACCCAACGAAAAGCGCTAACGACATCTGCGCTGTTACCTTAAAATAACTAGTCAATTTAGAGCTTCCTTATAATTTTTTATAAAGCATATTTTTAACTAGTAACTAGGCAATGTGAAACTTAGTGCTCATAACTATCTTTACAAATTACTCACTCTATGTGGGTTACTCCTCATTTTTTCAATATGAAAACGAGGTGTTATTGTTAATCACCACGTTTAAGTGTGTGATTAGATACAGTTCATCAAATATGAGATCGAATGAATTTTAGCTTTATAGTCAAATCACAGAGAGATCGAGCGACTTATGAGTTAGATTCTTGGTACTATGTATATATATATATAATATTAATTCATTAAATAATAATAAATGAGTACTACAGCCACCAAAAAAGAAAATCCTTGAATCGGTCAGCATTGATCGAATAAGCCTGCACATAGTTTCTGGCACCTTTCATCTCAAAATGCTGAGGTGATGTCCTGTGCGAATATAGTACACGAATCAAGTTGCACCCAATATCTCTAATGTAAATTAGTACTGTTTATATATATATATATATATATATATCATTTTAATGCCCAAGTGTACTACATATATAAGCACCAACAATGTCGAAATATTTATTGGACACAAATATCCCATGCTACTTATCTAATTCCCAACATATATATCTAAATCAATTTGAGTGGTGCCCAATTGCTGACAAACATGTTCCTCATATTCCACGTGAATTAGTATGACTCCACTTACTCTCGATTGTTTCTTGATCATTTTTCTTTCAAATTAAATAGATAGTATTTATTTTAGGGTTAGAATTTATGTTGGTGTATAATATTTTGGGATAAATGTAAAATTAGTTTATGTGGCTAGCCTAAATTACAAATCATTTCATATAGTATTAAAGTGAACTCAGAAGTTCTTCGAATATGTCAAAAAAAAAAAAAAAAAAAACAATTTAATCTTTAGAGTCAAATTCCGTTAAAACATTTGACGGATTCCATTAAGAGTGACATGTGTCGTTATTTTATTGGCTAACGTGACATCTAACGGAATTCGTTAAATATTTTAACGAAATTTGACTCTAGGGGCTAAATTTTTATTTTATTTTTTTGCATATCATAGGAATCTCTAAATTCATTTTGATACAACAGATAGTGACTTGTAATTTAGGCCAACTACATTGACTAATTTTGCATTTATCCTTAGTATTTTATTTTAGGGGTTAGAATTTATGTTGGTGTACGTTTATGATTTTATATTATTTAAACTTTTTAAAAGACTTGTTAATATTAACTTTATATATACCGTTAAATGCACCAAAATCATGATTAATTAATAAATACTATAAATTTCATTTGAAAAGAAGACGATCATTGATAGATACCACTTTTAATATTTTCCAATGGCTAGCTTTCTTAATATTTAATGTTAAATACTATATTTTTATCTTATAATTATATTTCAAATCAACCACTGAATTTTTTTTTTTTGAAAAAAAAAAAAAAATCATATAGATTAATTCAAAAGTTAGTTGAAAGTGTCACGTCAGCTTTATTCGATGAATGTTGAATAGAATTATAATATCTAACGTTTCTTTATTTTACTTGCTATGTTAGGTATTCTTAGTTTGATAAGGATTAATCCAAAATTTAGTTGAAAGTATCACGTCAACTTTATTCGATGAATGTTGAATAAAATTATAATATCTAATGTTCCTATATTTTGTTAGATAAAAAAGAGCAATACATACTCGTTATGTTAGGTATTCTTAGTTTGATAAGGAGTAATTCAAAATTTAGTTGAAAGTATCACGTTAGCTTTATTCGATAAATGTTGAATAGAATTATAATATTTAACGTTTCTATATTTTGTTAGATAAAAAAGAGCAATACATACTCGTTATGTTAGGTATTCTTAGTTTGATAAGGATTAATCCAAATTTTAGTTGAAAGTATCACTTCAACTTTATTCGATGAATGTTAAATAAAATTATAATATCTAACATTTCTTAGTTTAACCATAAAAAATTAAGTGAGGGCTCTACTTAAACTTGTTTTATATATCTTTTTTGTATTATTTAATACTTTTTAAAGATTTAAAATCAGTTCTTAGATTTTTTAAAAGGAAATCAAAATCACTCATTTCATTAGCTTTTCATCACTTTAAAATCACTCCTTCTGTTAGTTTTTCTGTCAAAATTGTTGGTGAAATTTCTGTCATGTTAGCAATTGAGTCGCCAAATCACCATGCAATCATATAGGAGTTGGAGCCAAGGCCCTAGCTATATGATTTTTTTTTTTTTTTTCTTTTGTGACTTTATTATTTTCAAGACATAATATTATATGGCTACAGGTGACCTGGCAACTAGCTATAATGTAGCAGAAATTCCATCAACATTTTAGACATAAAGACTAATTTTTAAACGCATTAAACCAATTTTTTTTTTTTTTTTAAATATCAGTATGAATGAATTTTATTTATTTATTTTAAGGAATAAGAATTTTATTAATAAAGTTAAAGTAATATACCGTGGGAGAGGGGTGCCTCAAGGCTCCCAACAACGGAAAATGATTCTCTCCATTTTAAATTCTCTTTATTTTTTCTATTTAGTGCATTTTGAAAGATAGTGTTGTCCAAAAGTTTTAATGATAATAGTGCACTAAATGCACTACCCTTCAAAATGCACTAAATGAAAGAAATTGAGGGGATTTGAAATTGAGAGAATTCTTTTCCACAACAACAAACCAAGGATTACAGATGGCAGCAGCCAACTACCTTATAAAAAACGAATTATCTAAACTTAGGCTACCTACTCATAATTAATAACTTTTCCTAACAAACCCTAAGACTTAATCAGCCACGTATATGGGCATATCTTTCTTCTTTAATTTTCTCCTAATAGCCTTGACTGAAAATAGAATGTTCACTTATTAACATATATACAGGGTCTTTAATTTAAAATAACTTCACCTAATAGTACATGGACAGAAATGGTAGGATAACATTTGTTAATTGAAATGTGACTTCTCTTAGAACATGTTTAGGATTGAGTTTGAAAATAGAGTTTTTAAATCAAAAAACGTTTTTTTTTTTTTACCAAAAGCTTCATTTTTAAGCTTTTGCCAATAAGTATGTTTTTGTTATTTTTAGAGTTTTAAAAAAAAAAAAATTACCTAACATGCCAGCTTTTGTTTGGCATAGCTTTTTATGTATTAAAAGTATAATTTAAGCTCTATAACGCAATCTCAAACAATCCCTTACTCTTGTTTTTACTAGCGTTTGTGTTAAAAAAAAAAAAAAAAGTAAATTCCTTGTTCTTCTGCTAATATATTTATTTTAGTTTTACTTTTTTATGCAAAAATAAATTAATAAACATTACTTCATTGTATAAACATATTTTAATTCAATATAACTTTTTTGTTGTTGTATGACACTCAAATTTCTAAGGCATGCAATCAAAGGGCTAGTAATATTTATTAAAAGGACATACTTTTATTTCAAATTGTGTTGAAGCCCGGTCTATAAAATTGTCTCGTGCTCTTTAAGCAGATGAGAAAATACATATTTTTTTTAATAGCATTATAATAGTTGGGGGAAATTTTATTAAAAAATGGTTAAATGCCTAGGAGGTACGGATACGTAAGGCGCATTATCAAAATAAGGAGTTGTACTACACACCCTTTTTTCTATTCAAATAAAGGAAAGCAGGAAATGAGAATTACAAAGGCGGGTATTTGCCACTCAAGGAGTGCCTCACATACTCCCAAGTGTTTACTCCCTAGTGTGGCAATGCAAATTACCATTAGATGAAATAACAAATGAAAGTACATTTAGCATCAAAATATGATTTTTACTATTATCTCAAGGAGTAAGCACTTGGGGTATGTGCATAATTTCTCTTATCAAATGATTGTATCTATTTCCAGAAGTATCATAGATGATACTAGCCAAAATACTGAGATGACACTTGTGTCCATACTTTTAATGGCAAGATACGTCAAACTAATCAAAAACTGTCACATGTCCCATATGCCTCATTAAAAATTAAAAGACCAAATAAAATTAAGATTATAAAAAAGACATTAAACAAAATACGGGTGGCTCTAGCCACCCCCCTATGGCCGCCCACCCCTAAATGGCTAAATAGGTTGGCCAAAACTACCCCCACGGGGCCCTGGAGGGTAGTTTAGCCACCCCCGTCTGTCTAGGGAGTGGTTTTGGCCACCCATAATGGCCGATCTATGGGTGGTCGAACCACCCCCAAGGCTATGGGTGTCACGCCCCAAATCTAAAAGGGCATGATAATATATGTGACTACAACAATCTTTGAATTGAACAAGACAAATAGAGCAACTAATAATTCTATCAAAACAATTCCCGAAGTCTACAATATGTCGCTATCCAAAAAACCAATAAACAACCTAAAGTAATAATAAGAAATCCATAAAATAAATGACCCCAACAACAATCTCAACAACTTCTAAAATTCACAAGGGAAAAGAAAGTCTCTAACAATAACAAATTAACAAGTCTTTACATCAATATGTTAGGTTCAAGAAATTGATCTCATTCGATATGCAAAATCTTTTGTGTGAAGTTTTTCATTACCTATGGTTTCAGTATGAAAATGTCAAGGGATTAGAGTTTTAAGTGTTATTGGTATGTGTAATGACTCAAATAATCAATTAGGCTTAGGACAACAGGGTTAACTAGGCTTTGGGTCACTAAGGGCAATTAGAGGGGCATTTTTAAAATTTTAGACTTCGGAGCTACAGTGGATGAACACTCGTGTGGGGGACCAAACACGAGCGCTTACCTGACAACCGTACAAGAATGCTCGTGTGGGAACCAGGTTGAGCGCTCGTTGACCTTTTATTGACTGCTAATTTTTACTTGTGTATCACCTGCCACATGATCCCTTTGAGCAACAGTACACGAGCGCTCACCCCTTTCCTGTTATTCACCCCTCTTCCCCAATAAATAGAACCTCACCCCATTTGATTTTTCCCACCCCAAAACCTTAGAGAAACTCTGTCATTTTGGTTTTGTGAGAATGGTGAGATTTTGTGAGCATTTGGAGGAGTTTGCTTGGAGGACTTTCTTGGTTGAGGTAATCCTTGTCATTTTCTTGAATTTCGTTCTAATAGCTTAAGCTTTAATATTGGTTAGCGTTTCCACTTGCGTAGATTAATCGTACTATCTAGAGACATTGTTATGCTTAGAATAGTATTAGAAAACCTTTTGATAGCATAAGGGACCGTTAGAAAGCTCAAAAAACAAGTGGGTTAAATGAGGTTTTCACCTGAACCTCATTGGATGAACGCTCGTCCCTAGGTTGAGCGCGCGACTAGGGCTGGTTCAGGGAATGACCTTTTGGCTGAGCATCCAACGACTCTTGTTTTCAAGCCTAGGGTTTATTTTAGTGGACTTAGGACTAATAAAAGGTTTCCCACATATTGGGAGAGCTCGGAACCCTTGGAAGTGTACTCGAAGAATCTAGTTTATTCAGGTGAGTTTTAACTGACATAATGCTTGCCATTATTTTCTCACATTTGCACGTCTATTTTGTGTACCAAAACATGCATATTTGCAATTCTCACAGAGATATATTTTCTGTTGCACATGAACTCTACCTTTTGTGAAAAACGTTGTACTTAGCATGTTAACGAAAGTGAGACTTATAAAAAGGGCATGCAATTAAAATAAAGACAAGATAAATTGCATAATATGACATGGTACATCGGTACATGTAGGATAACGACCATGGGCCTACTATATATGTTTACTTTATGGTCAAATGTGTGTGTTGTTATATGGGCCTTGGATCTAATGGTTGTTCGTAACCGGCGCAACCTTAACGGGCAGTCACTACAGGACGGACATCATTAGTTGTGTGGGCCATTCGAAGTCGGACTCGATTGTGCGACTAGTGTTATGGATGGTAGTGTGCAATATCTAGGGTACCGGTGTTGTGTTATAGATCCCTCGGGACAGCGCTAACTCTGCTGAGAAGGGGTAGTATTTCGGGTAGACCATACTGTTAAACTATCACTGTTACTCATGATTATAAGTATATATAATATATCTATATCACGTCTATGGAAAAACTGTCATGGTTAAACCGTTATATACTTTATTAAATAGAGTTCATCACTAAATTAACATGGGTATTATGTGCATTAACATTCACTAAGTCATTAAACTTACTCTTTTGTGTTATGTTTTTCCTCCTTCATTATGAATAATTGTGTGGTCTAACTAGCTTAGACAAGGATGCCTTCAGATCCGATATGGGCGATTGCGCAGGACTTGATCTGAGTCATTTTTTAGGGTATGGATTCTGAGTAGTTGAAGTCCATGTGGGATGATAGAGGAACCACCCGAGCAGACATGATCGAGATTATTATCTCTTTAGCCTTACTTAAGCTTATGATTTGATATGTTGATTTTTTGTGAGACAATTATGTTATGGGATGTAATCTTTTATTCTAATAATGGCCTGATGACCGATACATTTGGTAATTATCTTTATATTATGAGGTTTTATGTTTACTCTGGTGTATGAATGTGTGGATGTTTTGATACTACTCTCTATTCCTATAGTTTAGAAGTCTTCCGCTGAGGTCTCTCGCTTAGGAGAGGTTGTGATTCCTGAGTCTTGTCATGTGAAGGATATGGCTGGGATACGAACCGTAGAGTTAATTACCAGTTAATTAATTTTCGGAGTGTTATAGTATGTCCCGTTCAAAACCCGTCACAATGGGAACGTGACGCATAGCCTCAGTGAAGTCTCGACCTACTTTCATTCAAATCCCTTCATAGCTGAGACGTGACACAATATCTCAGTGAAGTCTCAACCTACTTTCATTTAAAGCCCATCACAACGGGGATGTAACGCACTGTCATAGAGAACTCTTTGTCCATTCACATCTAAAGTCCATTCAAAGCCCTTTGTGACACGACCTATGTACAAGTGGCCAAATGTCGTAGAGTTAATAATGAAACTGTAGCCACACATCATGATGCGAGAGGACCCCATCATGACGCGAAGACAAAATCATGTGTGATTAAAAATCAAATATTGGTTGATTTTGTCCCATTTCTTTCCCATAGCTCTCAAGCAAGCTTTGGATGTTTTTGGGTGAGGAAGATTGAGCAATCCTTGTTCCTATAAACCTTCTAGATGTGTTCCTTCTTTCACCCTTGTGTACCCAAGTGAAGGCTTCTCAAAGCTTGAAGTTTTTCACAATTTGGGGGTTTTGTTCTTGAGTTGTTCAAACCATACCATACACATCCCTTGCTCAACAAAGAGTCTATTGAAGAAGTCGGTAAAGATATACACTTGAAAAGATTGGCTAGCTTAGAGGCAAGCATTATTGCTTGTTATATAATGCTTGCCTCTAAAATCTACAAAGGCATACATAGTCTATGTATACATAGTCTAAGATCTACAAAGGTTTTTGTAAGTTTCCTTATTTCTCTATTTTGGATCTTCCTTGTTAGTGATTTTTTGGGTTTGGCTCCCTCACAATGGTTTTCCCTAATTGTTTTGTTTTTTTTGTTTTGTTTTGTTTTTTTCCCACTTTGTCAACACATATTTGTGTTTGTGGATGTGTGCTTTTTCTTGTGGGTTTATTCTTTTGTGATTTTCAAATTAAATCTCTTAATTAGAAATTATTTATGCTTGTACTATTGTTTTGGGGTTAGAACCGGTCCTTAATTTGGAATCTCTTAGTTGATTTGACAATAACATTGGTCAGGACACCATGGTCATCTATGTACTGTGATAATCAGAATGCAATCAACATATCTAAGAATCTTATGCAGCATTCTCATACACATTAATATTAGGTATCATTTTATTCGTGACTTGATTGAGTCCAAAGTTGTTTCGCTTGATCATGTGCCCACTGATTGTCAGTTATATGACATCTTTACCAAACCGTTGAATGTCATTCGATTTGAGTTCCTTAGAATAGTCATTGGAATTGGTGACCCCTCTTAAGTGGTCACATTGCATGCCTAGGATGCTTCCCTTGTGTTTTTGTTTATCCTAGAGCTAGCATGCCACTCTTTTCGTTGTTTTTGTTGATTTCTATTTATTGTTGTTTTTGTTTCAAGGTTGATGTTTACTCTCCTCTTCTTGCTTTTGTGTTTGTGTGTTAAGGGATCTTAGGTTTTCTATTGTTCCAATGCACACCATGGTCAATTGTTAAAAGAGATGTGCTACAACGTAATATAATGCCCACACTTGACCTATATTTAGTGATTTGTCTAATGGGAATTGAAGAGAGGGTTGAAATTCAAATTTCAAATTTGAATCCTCCCTTCCATGTGATTGTCCATCTGCCACGTCATTAAAAATGAGTCAAATGTAAGCATTATATTGCACTGAAGCATTTCTCTTGTTAAAAAAGTTATATATATATCACCATGCAATTCAATATATGGCACGTGGAGCACAAAACTAACGGATATAAACCATTTACTTGACATAATCATTGATAATCATATGCTTGTATAACCGAATGATGGTATCCCTCTAATTTTGTTTATGTATAGACATGCATGCACCATCACTAATATCCAAACATCATTAAGGGCTTACCCATCTACCAATTTTTTAAAAAAATTTTATGGGCATCATCCGTACAAAAATTAGTTTCAAAAAAATTACCTAAATTAATGAATAAATCAAAGGTAGTCTTCTTTTAGATCTTACCTATCTAACAATTCTCTCTGAGTCAACCTCGATCTACCTCAATGTTCAAGAATATATCATGCATATAATTATTAATTGTGAACAGCAACATGCATCTTGCTAGCCTGTTAAAAAAATAAACAAAAAACAAATCCATTACAATTAGGACTAATAATTTTTGACACGGCCTACGAATTCGAGATGGATCTAACACGGAATTAAAGGGTTAATTAGTCTTATATCTCTATCTTGACATGACCTAAACTCGACACGCAAACAAGAACTACCACCCCTAATTACAACCCATAAAAGGCCCCCACTTCCAAGTGCATGTCCATTAAATTGAGACAATCATTAAGTGCACCCTTTAACCGGGGACATATTTGGCATGAAAGCTAAGGGAAATAGGATGCCCATTAATTATTATTGCAACCCACCAAAAAAATCTCTGTCAAATCTTCAGCGGTTCACAATTTGAATATTCCTCACAAAAAAAAAAAAAAAAAAGTTATGATATTATAAATTCTCTTTATTAATTAGTGCAAAATATAAAAACTCCTAAATCAGGCTCTGATTATTTTTTCTCTATATACTACGATTTGTAGGGTTATATATATATATACTATAATTCACCATTTTCCAGACTTTCAAAGCTTGAGCAGCAACAGGTACTTTTGTTCCATCAGTTCTAATTTATTTATTTTTATTATTAAGTTTCTAATGAAATGCCTTTTTTTTTTTTTTTTTGGAATTTATAAACATATACAAGTTGATTGATTCAAATTTTTCATTCTATTTATCTAGAAAATATTATGTATTAATTCTTTGTATTTTTTAAATATTGTCATGGAATTGAAGGGAAACAAACTGGATCATCTTTCAGTGATTGAATAACAATAACTACAACAATTTATTATTATTACATTCAAAAGTTAATTGAAAAATGAATTTTCTTTGTTATTAATATTTTTGCGAATAATAATCGTTGCCTTAATTAATTGTCCTTGAAAATAAAACTTTAATTGAGATAAATAGTATTGCTTTCTCATATATATATATATAGCAGAGAATTTTTATTATGGTTTAAAAGAGTTTTGGGATAATTAAAATAAGGAAAAATAATCCTCAAAATAGTTATACTGTCCTTTTCTTTTGGTCCAAGACCAGTCAATTATAGCCAATTTCAATTTGAATGTGACATCTATATATCTCAACTGAAAAAAACTGATTGTCTAGTCTTGGAATTTGGATGGGTAGGATGTGATGGATAGAAGTTGGTCCCATTTCTAATTGGTCAATCCATTAAACATAATTAACCAAAATATCTTATACGTTTAATAACTGTAAAAAATAATTAAACTCTTTTTCTTTTTTTTTGAGCCTGTACTATATCTATATATATATATTGGGTGTGTATTTAAGGGGTTTAAAAGTGCGTTTAACACTCAAAAAGTTAAAAGGACTCGAAATGGTGGAATATCCCGCTGTTGGAGGCTATTTTTTCCAAAGAGGAAGTCGGAATGATTCAAGCAGTTCCTATTAGCTGTACAAATCAGGACGACATCCTTAGATGAAGGGGAACAAAAAATGGTGTTTTTTCGGTCAAGAGTGCTTATCATTTGCAAAAGGAGAGGGACTTTGCAGCTATGGCCGGAACCTCATCACCGGGGTGGGGGGGTTTGATAAAATCTGGAAGAGGATTTGGAGATTGTCGGTTCCTAATGTGGAAAAGAATTTTTTATGGCGCACGTGTAATGACATTCTTGCCACCCGTGAGAATTTATGTAGGAGACGAATTCTTACGGATCCTTTGTGCCCTTTGTAAACATTATTTTCCAGAAAAGCACCTTTACTGGTCTGGGGTTTATGCAGGTTGTGGAGGGTCTCTTTAACAAATGTACTCAGGAGGAGATGGTGCAGTTTGCGGGCTTGGCGAGGCGAATTTGGCTGCGGAGGAATGACGTCGTTCATGGCGGAAGTTTCTTACATCCAAATAGCATTTTGCAGAATACCACAAAAGCTATTCGGGAATTTTCTTTGGCTTAGACAAAGGAGGAGCAGTGTCCATTTCCGCGTGAGGTTCCATGTGTTCAAGTCTGGCAAGCTCCGGCGTCGGATTGGTGCAAGGGGAATTGGGATGCTGCGTTGGAGAGGGCTTCTGGTAGGATGGGCTTGGGAGTGGTGGTGCGTGATTCCCGGGGGTGCTGGCGGCACGATGTGCAACACGAACGGGGAATCTTGCCCCGGCAGGCACTGAAGCTTTGGCTTTGTTACTTGCCATCCACTTGTGCCGCGAGCTGGGTTGTTCCAACGTCCACTTGGAAGGTGATGCCAAAGGGGTTATTGATGCGATACATTCCACGAATGCTGATAGGAGCTGGATGGGGCAAATGATGGACGACATCAAAATGGAGTTGCAGGTGTTTGGTCACTGGCAGCTTACTTTTGTGAAACGTGAAGGCAACAAAGTGGCTCATGATCTAGCTAAGTATGCTTTGATGAACTGTATTTCTGAAACTTGGCATGATATGCCTCCTGCTTGTATTCATGACACGTTATTATTAGAGCAATCTGCTCTAGTTCTGTGATTTTCTAATGAGAAGTACCTATTTTGATAAAAAAAAAAAAAAAAAAAAAGGGTTGGACGATATTTCTTTCAAAAAAAAAAAAAAAAAACACTCAAAAAGTCTGTTTGAAGAAAAAAGTACCCGTTTGGTAAAAAAAATTGAAAACACTTTTAAGAATCCAAAAGCACTGTTGGCAAAAAAAGTTTGAAAATAAAGCTTTTGCCATAAAGTATTTTTTGACTTAAAAGCTCTATTTCTCAAATATAATCTCAAACAGGTTCTTAGAACATGTTTGACATTGCGTTTGAGAGCTTAAAATGTACTTTTAGTATCTAAAAAGCTGTGTCAAATAAAAGGTAGCAAGTTTAGTAAAAAATTTCAAAAGTACTTATTTGACTTTTTTACTCTAAAAACTGCAAAAACGCATTTTTGGCGTAAAAGTTTTATTTCTCAAACGAAATCCCAAACATGCTCTAATTTGATTGATTAATTGACAAGAAAAAGTGTGTGCCATGCATGTGCCTCCTAATAGTTATATTAATTACTAAGTGCATTACTTAGGAAGGTTATTATGAAGAAGGGAGGTTATATCGATTGTACATAAAATAATTGTCTGTTTAGATTGATAGTAATCTGAGACGTGCTCGGGAAAGTAAATTCTATAGGAGTACTTTTCTCATATTTACGGTATGAATTAGATACATGTCTATTGGCAATTATCCAGCTTGGTTTGAATTGGATTTGAAGCAATATGATTGTATGTGTAGGAAAAGTGTGGATTTAGAGTTACCATTGACTTTGAAGTGTGAATATTGTGTCAAAATATAAAAAAAGCAAAGAATGGGAACAAACTGGTAGCGTAATTTGAACAAGTATTTATGAAAAAGACATTTCCTTCATTTGCTTTTAATAAAGTACTATTATTGTTATTAATGTTTCATTTCTCTAATTAAAGATTTTTTTTTTTTTTTTTAAAAAAAATTTCCTATAATTTATTATCATATATGGGATATAGATAGTGGCCTAAATAAATACATTTATTTCAGATAAAAATCTGTTAGAAACCTTGTAATTAGACGCATATTTCCTATCCAACTTTGAAAATAATTGAACGTAATTTGGCCTAACTTTTCGTTTCCGTGTAGTTAAAGAGCACATGAAAAAACTATTTATTTTTGGAAAGTGATTCTAGCTAGCTTACATATGCCTGAATTTGACATTTGATTGATATTTTGTTTTTAACTTCCTGAATGCGATGTCTTTGATTCTTTACTAGCAAAAATTCATTTTTTTTTTGTCTTAAAAAATGAAGAAGGAAGTTTATGCACTCTTCATCTTAGATTTTATTATTTTTGATAATAGTTTAGGGTAGGCAATTCGTGTTTGTGTGTCGGATTCGGGTCGTGTCCTGATCAATTTAATTAAACGAGTCAGACTTTTTAATCTTAACCATTTAATTTTGTGTCGAATTTAAAACTGTGGCCCTAAATTTATTCTATTTTTTATTTTTTATTTTAAAAAAAAGTGGGAATGTTTGAGGGATTGGGGAGTGGGGAACGGGATATATTTTATTTCCTGCTACTCAAATAAAAGACAATGCTTAGCTTAGGAAAAAAAAAAAAAGGTCAATAAACGACAAAAGGCATCACAAAGAGTGGTGCTCATCGATGAGAGAGACTGTTCACTGTTGTGCAGCTTGTGCAGTTGTGCTTCCTTGTTAAAATTCTCCTCTTAAACGAAACGCGGAACAAAACGAAACGGGGAAAGAAAGTAAGCATGATTCATGAATGAATAATCATGTTTTCGAAACGTTTCCGAGAAATGCGGCTACTTGCCGCCTCTTTACTTTCCCATCACTGGTTTTCGAAAAACGACTTTTTGTAAAGTTCTCGAGAGAGAGAGAGAAAAATTAACGAAAAAAAAAAAAAACCAGTTGCATAAATTTGACTCTTTGATTCTTTGTTTATCATAAATCTCCCAGCTCAAGACCTCTTTGTTTATTACTCTCATTTTAGTTTTAAACTCTCTCTCTCTCTCTCTCTCTCTATCACTCTATCTCTCTCTCTGTTGCGTATGGAGAAGAGCTGTTTTGTGTGAAAAGTCAGCGACTCTCTCTCCTTCTCCCCTCGGCCCTCTCTCTCTCTCTCTCTTCAAAACCCTTCTCTCTTTGTTTTTGAGAAGAACAATCAATTTCAACCTTCAAAAAACTTGTTCCTTTGCTTTCCTGCTTCCTAATAACCAAAACCCATCTTTCCAGAACAACTATTTTTCTTGCATGTTTTTTACGTCTGTTGGGTGCAAAAAGGAGGAGAAAAATCGATCCCTGACAAACCCTCCAAATGAAACTCTTCCTCTCCTACGCGCTCTTGCCTTTGCATTAGCAGCATGTGCAGCTTGTTTATGCCAAGGATGGACAATTACCAAGGTGATTTAACCGACATAGTCCGAGCTAGCGGCGGCGCTGGCGCCCCGGGCGCTTCCGAACCCATTCCCGACTGGCAGTTCCCTGCCGATCCCATGAATTTCTCGCCGGCGCCACTCGAAGACCCCAGAGATAATTTCGGGGATCCATTCGGGTACATCCGAGATCCGCTTCTCCACGAGTTCGATGTATCGGGTTCCGGGTTCTTCAGCAGCCCCAGCTCCGCCGAAATGATGGGAAATAGTAGAGTGGAGGACAAGGTTGTTCTTGCTCAAAAGAATTATCTCGACCATGAGATGAAAAGGCCTTGCAATATATTTTCTCGGATGCTTCAGATCTCTCCCAACACAAAGTTGCCCGTCTCCCCATGTGACTCGCCGGCGATGGCTGCCGCCTCCGCCTCTTCTTCACCGAGGGGAATTAAGGTTTCCGCTATGCTTCCAAACGACATGATTAATGACAACTCCGGAGTGCAGATCTCGTCCCCGAGAAATCCGGGTATTAAGCGAAGGTTTGTGTGTTTTATTTACTACTTAATTTCATGAATTCACAAGCAGCAGCATCGAACTTTTATTTTTTTTATTTTTTTGGTTGAGAATTAATAAGAATTTTGTCATGTCATAAAGTCACGACAAAACATCTGAGAAAAATAGGGATTGAATATGTTGTTTTTACTTTCGATGCGGTGATTTTTTGTGTTGATTGGATAGCTCACTGAGGTGATTTTCAGATGAGAAAAATGTGTAAGAAGTGTATGATTTTCGGATGAGAATCTTGAGTGTCAACGTTATCTATCTTTCACGGGTAGTAATCAAGCTGAAAAGTTGGAAAACTGGCGTCATCAACATATCTCAAACTACTTTTCTTACCTAAAACACCTGAAGCTTTTTTTTTTTTTTTCTGTTAAGGAATTAATCAAATTGTATGCAGGAAGAGCCAGGCAAAGAAGGTGGTGTGTATTCCAGCGCCGGCAGCTGCGAACAGCAGGCCAACCGGAGAAGTAGTGCCGTCTGATCTGTGGGCATGGAGAAAGTACGGACAGAAACCCATTAAAGGGTCTCCGTATCCAAGGTGAGCAAGTTCCAGATATTCATCCTCGATTAGAGGGAGTCATTTAAGATAAAAACTTGTGCCAAGGCTGCAATTTGTATCTCTCCACTGACACACACTCATGTTTACTTTTGCTTCTTTCTTAATCATTTATATAATTAAAAGTGATGCCACAAATAGACTGGAGAGAGATCCTTCTGAGCCCACAGAAGTTCCCTTACAAACTCACCTTATCAATTACCCATATCTCTATATATATATACTCACTATTACTAATGGTGTTTGAGCAAAGGAAACTAATTTGGCGCACTAATATTCAAGCATCCAATATTTCTTCAAATATACAATCCATAACGCTCTGCCCTAATGATAGAATATTGTCTGTTTTTTTGCTCTCTAAGTTTATTGTTATCACGGTTTTAAAACGCGTTATCGTATAAGATACAAATGTACATGTAAGTACATCCACGACTATATCATCGCAAACATTGATTTTTGTTTTTTAAAGTTGAAAAAGCTTATTTTCGGTTATATAGGTGGAATAACATGATTAACCAATTTCAGTGATTGTTTATCAATAATAATGTTTTGATCTCATATAGGGGGTACTATAGATGCAGCAGTTCAAAAGGATGCTCGGCAAGGAAACAAGTGGAGAGGTGCCGGGCTGATCCGAACTTGTTGGTAATAACATACACATCTGAACACAACCATCCATGGCCGACTCAGAGAAATGCTCTTGCCGGCTCGACCCGTTCCCAGCCATCGAAGAACAACACTGCGGCTTCAAAGAGCAACCCCCAGAAGCCAACAAGCCCAAAGGAAGAACAAAAGGAGAGCAGCAATGAAGGCAATGTGTCGCCGAGTACTGCTCCTGCTGCAGGCGGCTCAACAACAAGTAGTAGTGCATGTGTTAAGGAAGAGATTGAGGACATTGAGAAGCAGCTGGAGATGGATGATGCAGAATTCAGTGCTTCTGAAGGGTTTCCTTATCGGCCAGCAATGCCAGGATCAAACCAGTCTGATCAGGACTTCTTTGCCGATTTAGGAGAAATTGAAGCTGACCCTTTAGATCTCTTGTTCACACAAGGGTTTTCGGTTTCAGGGGATCATGATCATACGCAGAAAGACAACAAGCCAATGGATCCATTCAGTCTCTTTGATTGGTCAGGTGAAAGCAACTCATTTGGAGAAACTAATAAGAGGGGTTTATAACAAGCAACCAAGCAACCAAGCAAGCAATTTCCCCCCATAGTAATATGCTACTTTTCAATACCTTCTTCTGTTTGAATATTTCTTCACGTCGAGGAGATTTTTTTACTTTTCTACCTTTTTTTTTTTTTTTGTTTTGTTATTAATTTACCACCAGAACAGTGAGGAGACTAGGAAAAAAAAAAAAAAAGAGTAAAAAGACAGTGCTGGTTCATTGGGAGCAAACTCATGAGTCCCACATTCCTTTTGGAATATTGGTGGATGGGACAGAAAGCTGAGGAACAGAAGGTTTCTACAGTTAAAACAAGTACATCCATCAGAGACATGACTGGAAAGCTCAGTGTCGAGATTGACATAAAGATGGGACTTGCCTTTCATCTTTTTGAGTGGGAAAAATTATGCAAACCCACCCCCTCAAGCTCATGTGGGTGGGTAGTCTTAAAAACAGCCCTGCTTTTTAATTGCTTTGATGAGAGGAAATAAATGAAAGATAACAGAACAAAAAAAAAAAAAAAAAAAACTTATATATTTATATCTATATATATTATTATCAAAAGCTTGACTTTTCTTTTCAGTCTTCTCTAGGGATGTATAAAAGAAAAGAGAAAGTACATGCTTCGGGTTCCTCAGCTTTCTGTTTCTTATATTATCCAATCCAACTTGTGTTTGTTTGTTTTTTTTAATTTTTACTTCAAAGTGTCGTGTAGTTTAATTTTATTACTATTAATTAGGCTTTTTTTATAAATATTATTATATTTAATTCACTAATCGAGGTTGGCATTCAATAATTGTGCATGTGGATGGGGTTACCCGTGCATGTATTGTATTGTACGTAGACAAATATATATCTTCAGGTTTTGCTATCAGCTGCCTGGTAAAATGGTAATTAATTAAGGTAATAATTAAAATGGAAGATATTTTTTTTCATTACTACAACTGTAAACCGTTAAAAATGTACTACAATTCCCTGCCTAATCAGTTAACAAGGGAAATTCACTGCTCCATGTATTGAATTAATTAATAACATTTTGACCTAGAACAGCAAGCTACAGAAGATTGACTACCTACCCTATTTACTGTTTAACCTATACTTAGAGTTTAGGGTTCTGTTGGTTGATGAGCTTTTTTTTTAAAAAAAAAAAATAAATAAAAAAATTAAAAATAGTATGATGTGACAACTTATATAAATCAAACTTCTATATATATATATGCAAGTTATTTCAATCAGCTCTGTCATTATGCATGGTTTATATATATATGCCAATTGCCAAAGTTAATGAAAATTAATACTTAAATGAATTTAGTTTCTCACTAATTTTGTTAAAAAAAAGAAAAAAACTAATAATTAAAATAGATGGTGACTGTCAGAAACTTATAGAATTTTTTTATGAAAATATCTATGTTTTTAAAAAACTGGTCATACAATGAAAATTTTAAATAAGGGAAAAAAATGTTGGCAACTGAAAAAGTTAAAAATGGAAAACAAACTGTAGAAATGAAAAAAAAAAAAATAGCATATAATATTTTAAGATAATTAAAAAGAGGTAGACATTGAGAAATTTTTTTTTTTTTTTCAATTTCATTTTACTTTTACTGGCAACATATAGTTATAGCCCGTGGACTGAGTGAAATTTCGTTGGAGTAAAATAGCCTTTGACCCTATAAATCCCTACTCATACACCATAAATAATGTTCAGACTGTCTAAATTAAAGGTGAAAAATGGCAGTAATATTATAAGGTCATGAGTGAGTAAAATTAAACACCCACCATTAATTTGTATTTTTTGAATTTTAAATCTAAATAATACTGGAAATAGCTTTAAATCTGTAGATATCACTGTTCTTCAAACCTTTAGTAACAATATCATATATATTCAAATTAATATTTACATATCATTGGCCTAATCTTTGGTACATCATATATCTGTTCAAAATTTTCTCCTTTTAGAAGCTAAAGAAATAGCATATATAACACATTTGAGTTCGATTTTGACTTTATAGTCATATTCTGTGCGGAGAAATAAATAAAATAGAATACATGCATGCATTTCCCATATATATATATATATATATATATATGCAGCAAATTCTATAGTAATTAAGCATTAACAATATATGCAAATCTTCTGGCCTTTGACCTTTATAATTTTATCTTCTATGAAGTTTCAATGGATTAAAATAGCAACCACTAGTGGAGGTGGTTTAATGGTTTTAAGACAATTTTTATGTGGTTAAGCACGCACTAGAAAGAGAGTTCAAATCCCGCAACATGAATCATTCACTCACGATTAGTGTTAGTCATCTTGGGTCTCATGGATGTTCTAATGGAATTAGGTTAGAATATAACTCAATTGATCTTGAGGGAGCGCTTGTGATTTTTCATCATCTGGGCCCCTCGATCTTGAGCAATTCCGAGTAAGTGCGTACTATCATAATAACGCTCAAATAGAGTAGTACGTTATAGTTAATCGCAGCCATAGCAGTACTTAGGAAAAAAAACAAAAAAAAACAACTGATTAATACCAGCTAGTGGAGTAGCAGGTTTGCATGTTAACACACTTGTCAAAATTTTGCCCTAGTAACATTGGAATCCTGTAGCCCTCATGGTAACGCAAGCAACCCTAGCTAAAATAATGGGAAATAGTGACCCTGAGTTCTGTCAAATCCATCAACTTTAATAAAATTTTCATGCCCTTTCAATTGAAGTCACTTCAAGGAAGGAAATATAATAGTCCAAAGCTCTTCTCAAAGAGTAATGCTGGGGCTTTTGTTTTCTTTCCTTCGTTTCTTGATTGATTGGCTTATGACTCATTATGTATTTGAAGGAATTTGGGTGCAATTGGGTTTATGGGAGTGACTGTTGTAATGATTTTGAAAAGAAAGAATGGGAGTTATAATTGATGACATACATAAAGCTCCATCACCATTTACTCTTTTTTGAAACGTTTGGTGATCATAAATTCCTCTTCTATGTGCTTTGAGTGAGCTTTCTTATCTCAAATCCTATAAATCATATACGCATGAAACATCATTTGATGTTTGGTCAATATTATTACATTAATTCTAAGTACTTTTAAAATTTCAAAAGTAAGCTAGTTACCACAATCATGGTCTCACTGTAGGCATAATATATTTTCAACTGTAGCAAACTATCATCAAATCTCTCTTTCTCTCTCTCTCTTTCAAGCTGGTGTGCGTATTTGATCCTTCTTGACCTCATCAATCTTAGTACTAAATTCAAACCCATGGAGAATAAAGCACTCCCATTAACATCAATCCCCCTCAAGTTTTTGTTATGTTTGTGGAAGTGCATTGCTACGTGGTTGCATATACATTAGAGGTACACAAGTTGAGCTTTTTACAATCTTGTTCACGAATATTAATTAAGTAGAGCCGAGTTCTGTACAAGCTATTCTATTTAATTTAATAATTAAGCTTATTTTTGTGTTCACGAATGGCCTATTTAATAATCGAGTCAAGCTTGAACCAAACTTAATTAACCGAGCTAAGTTCAAGCAAGCTCACAAGTAGCTTTATTTGTTTACACCTGTAACTCCCATTACACATGAATTAAGTTATTCCTTGTTTCATAATTATATAATCATCGAGTAATTTCACATCCATTTATCATACTTATTTTATATCAATTGGCATTACTTGTTTTAATTAAGTTTTATTCTTTGAAGTGTCAAACAAAAAATTGTCAAATAAAACAAGTGGTACTGTAAAATGATCAGTAAGATAAGTGCTAGCTACCTAATCTTACATGACTTGTGGCGCGCGCGCGCGCACATATATATATATATATATAGAGGAAATGTTAGGTTTTCTTTTGATATTTTTTTTTGTGTTTTTCTAGTCTTAAGTAAATATTATATATATATCTATATGGTAGGTGATAAGCTTGAAAGTTTTGATGATGGTCATAATAATTTAACTTTTATCTTTTATATATGCATCGTCTGTGTAATTTAATATGTGTATAAAATTAATCGTGGAAGCAATAAATGTACCATGATTGGTCACATCAAGTCATAGTCCCTATTGACACTTTGAATATTAAAACAAATTTCAAAATTGACACATGAGTACGTACCCTAATTGAAGAGTCTGAGAACAATCAATAATATTTTATAATTTTGCTTTTCATCATTAAATGATCATAGCTTGGCCTTTGATTCTAAAATTTCCTGGTACTGCACAATCTGGTACAGATTCCATCACAATCTGGTACAATGTGATCTAGAGTCAAGAAAATCTCCACTTATTATGAAAGAAAAACCCAGAAAGAAAGAGAGAACGAAGAGGAGCTAGCAGAACAGGATCTGTAGGAAAAGTTAAAAATTAGAAGATGGAGTTCTTTGGCATAGTGGAAGGAAGGAGATGGTTTGGATATATATATAGAAATAGAGGTGGGCCTACAGCCTATTCCTGATAGGGTCCTGTGCCCTACGCCATTATCAACAGCTCCTTTAGCCAACCCAAACATCCTCCTCCTCCCATCTCTCTCTCTCTCTCTTTCTCTCTCTATGGCTAACAGAAGTTTTTCTTTGTATTTGGTGAAAGGGAAAGTAGTAACATTTGGAAATGATGTTAGAGACTTCTTAAATTCCATTTCTTTTTTTAAATGTAGAGAAAATTTCTAAAAACAAAATTTGTGAACAACTAATACTATAAGAAAACCAAAAGTATTTTAATATAAAAAGTTTTTTCTTTCTTCTATTTTTTTTATCATTATTTGAAAGAATATTTAAATGATTATCTCTTTTCTCTAGCACCAGTAGATTAATTCCTAAATTTAAGAAATTTTTTTAAAATGCTGCTTCTAGTAGCTTGACTTAATCTTATTATTTAAAATTTATACATATGTAATGGGGGGTTAGGAAGGCTTTAATCCAAACAGTGTTTGTTCATACCCTGGTGTTGAGCCTAAAAAAAATGAAAAAAAATATATATATATTCTCTGCAATCAATATGTATACATGCATTAATGAATGTCAAAACTTAGCTAAATCAACAAATATTTATAAAGCTGATTGTCAAAATGAAAATTTTTGTACAATAACATCAAGTCGAGCTATTTCTTAAAGGGACCCATCTGTGGCTGTGATTTCATACTGTCTCTCGGAGCAACATCCCACTGCCTTCTGTAGAGGCAACGACACCAAGCTGTGCACCGAAAAATGAGTCATATATACTCTGGAGTTGAATCTCTTTTATTGGGATGTGATTATGTAAAACTCTTTTTTATAGTCTTAATTTAACACATCAAATAAAAATATCAAATACAATGAGATGAAAACACTGTAGGGTTGTTTGATAAAGCACAATTCCACCCCTAGATACTGTTCATATTTTGGTGAGAAAAAAAAATGTGAGTAATGATTGGTATAGGAAAGTGAAAAAGTGGTATTGAAAAATGAAATTTTTTGTTTTGTAGTGATTTTTTTATTTGAATAATAGTAAAAAGTAAATGATGTGATATGTTGATACAGTTTCCGGTATGGTGGACCCAAAGGGTGAGATCGTAATTCTGGGTATCGCTCCTTCAATCTGCAAGATAAAAACAAGGTTAAGAGAATGCACCAGGTGGTTTCCGGTGGATCCTCCTCTAATGGTAAAGTTAGTTCCATTCTGAGTTCCGCACTTTGTCTAGTAAAGAATGAATCATGTACCTGTCTTCTTGTTCTCCGTGTTTTTTGTAGGTAGGCTTTGTAGATGTAGTGATGATGATTGAGCGGAGGATCCGGAATCCGAGCGTAACGGACGGAGGAGTTAATATCTTTGTTCCTTGACCATTATGGTCGATGTGAAACCGTTCCTGCAATTGATGCATATCCCGAGGATGGCGTAAAACTGCTATTGCATTCAATGTCAATCCGAAAGTGATCCGTAACTGCTCCAATAATCAATGAATATCTGAGAATACACGTAACCGTTGACATGATCAATGTGTCTTGTTCCTGCAGCTGTCGGTCTTAAATGATATGTAGAGTATCTACTGGCTCGATAGATGCTAATGATATGCTCTGGTGTATGCCATCCTGAGCCACTATGAGATGATGATGAAGTCATCTATGTCTCCGTATTGGGCTTCATTCTAGTAGGCTTATCCAGATACTTTGGAGTTTTCCTCAAATTGCTGGGTCCAGGGCCCATGGGCCTGAGTCCCAATTTTATGTGTAACAGTTATCCCTCGAATTCCTTTTATTGAGGTTTCAAGAGAAGAGAATTCTAATGCTTGGTTTCCTTCTTTTCTTCATGATGGCGAGTCCTTCAGATATTCTGCCTGGTCCGACTCGTCGGAGCCGTTATTTTTGGCGTTTTATCCATTTATGGAACCCGACAATCGTGTCCGAGATATTCGGCGATTAGGTGTGATCTTTGATCTTTCAAATCTTTTGTACGCATCCTCATAAATGCGTTGTTGCCTCTTCCACGTGTTTCTCTCCGAGTGGGTTGTGTCTAAGTGTGTGGTTCTTGAGCTGGGTGTTGGCTATTGAATGGCGTTCTTCGTTGCATCTTTTGAGAGAAAAGATGTCACGAGCTCCCTTGGTTTGGGCGTAGCTGCAGGCTTATGATGGTTTTACATTAAATGCTCCATCGCTAGATTCGAGGTTTTATCTTTTTATAAACGGTTTCCCTTCTTTTCCACACTTCATCACTTCAGTCTTTCTGAATCTTTGTTTACCAAATTTCTTGAGAGCTCTCTTTTTGGCGATCATGTCTTCTTCTCTTCGTCCTCAATCTTCTGATGGTAAGGCTTCCGACGACCATTCTCCAGAGGTGCCTTTGGTTCAAAAGAAGGGAGATTCATCTGCTAGGGTTCGCCCGTTTGGTGGGGCGTCTTCCTCCGATGTGGGGATGTCCATGTGCTTGGACTATCCTCGTAAACAAAGGTCTTGCCTTTTGCCATCTGATGAGAAGGTACTTAGACATAACTATGACATTCCTTCTTCAGTTTCTTTACATTTTCCCGGTGATTCCACCGGAATGATTGGTGGTCCTGGAGACATATGCGTTTACGAGAGTATGTTTATGGCCAGAGTCCGTTTGCCTTTTTCTCCCATTATTAGGGAGATGCTGTCTTTTCTGGGGGTAGCCCTGGGGCAGCTGATGCCCAACGGTTGGTGGTATTTCTTGACTATGTTGTTGTTGTGGCCTTATGTGTTTCCGAGAAAAACCATATTGGTTTCAGAGTTCTTAAATATATATGGTCCCCATATATATCCAAACATAGAGATGGTGACGTTCATGGTTTGCGGAAGAACCAATTCATCGAGCTTGGTAAGACGTATTCTAATAACAAGCACTGGGCGGAACAATTCTTTTATGTTTCTGGAGCCGGGGAGGCATCCCTGTCAGAGGCCTTGCCATTGGAGTACACTGTCCCCCAAGAATGGGGTGATTTCCGAGAAAGTTGTGAGTATCTTCGATTCCTTTTCTCCTCTTTTTTGTTTTTTTTTTAATCGTCAATGCTGACTCCTTTTCCTTTTGGTAGGGAAGGGATGTCCCAAATTGAACCCATAACAGCAAGGCTAGGTCTAATACATCTTAGCTTTCTCACAGCTTCCCGAGAATGAGACTCAGATGACTTTTGGTGACATCATTACCAATTCTGCTTTCCGAGAGCATTTGGGATATTAGATCCCTATTGACAAAGTTTTCTGGGATCGTCAAGGAAATCCCAGGAAATTGATTCTCTCTTTTGACAGGGTGGTCCAAACATTTCCGGCTCGCCTGCAAGCTAAGAAGACCCGAGCACAGAAAGTTGTTCAAGCTTCGGGCAAGTCGGGTGGGGTTAAGACTTCCGCCCCGAGAGATTCTAATTCTGCTTCTAAATCTTTCGCACGTCCCCAAGTTCAGGACACTACTTCATCTATTTTGTTAAGTGCCAAAATATTCATATTTTGTCCCTTAAACTTATATGTGTTAATTCCTTAAGTGTTGTTAATTTATGCTATTTTAGTTCTTTTATATGTTTTCCATGCTTTTGTAGGCTTTTGGAAGAGAATGGAGTAAATCTAGAAGATTTGGGCTTAAAGAGAGAATTTGGGAAAAATTGGAGTTTCTGGCACTGTGATCAGGAGACCTGCGATCGAGCGCAGGAGACCTATGATCGATCGCACCTGCGATCGAGAGCACACGGGCTGCGATCGATCGCACCCGTGCGCTGGAGAACAATGAGCTACGGCCAGACTCCCTTTCCTTCCATATTAGGGTTTTCCAAGTCCCACTTGTAATAGGACTAAACCCTACGAATTTCCTAGGTTTACTAGTGTGTCAAAGACTTCTAAAAGCCTATAAATAGACCTCTAAACCCTGAGAATAATCATGCTAGAATAGACACAACTTTGGGAGAGGAATTTGGAGGCTACTCCTAGGAGCGGTTTTCGGTTCTTTCTTTCACTTTTCTTTTTAGTTTTATTTTAATTATGTGTAACTAACTCTTAAGGAGGGCTAGATTGAAGCCTTAATTATGTTTATTTAATATTTCAATATTGGCGCCTTTGTGATAATCAAATTTTATTGCTTAACTTGATTAATTCCTGTTTTCTTGAATTCCTCATATGTATATGATTGGCCATTATATGCATGTGGTATGGATTAGTTAATTAAATCAATTTGGATGACCGAGTTTTGGGTTTAATACGAGTAACAAAAAAAATCCACATCGAGTTCTTGGATTAACCAACATGGAAAACCGGGAGTATACACCCATGCCCTAGGTTCCGTGTGTTTGTCGATTTTCATAAATTTATGCTTTCTTAAAGAACAACTTAGTATATACCCATGCTAAATCCTTTAAGAAAGAAAAGAGTTAGAGTATACACCCATGCCTAACTCATTGCTTAGGGAAATCAATAGCTTAAGGAGTATACACCCATGCCCTTAGGTTGGCAAACATTAGGTATTCATAATATGATTGGATCATTGGCATATTATTATATTATTTGAGCATAATTAGTGGTGGATATCAAAGCCTTACCTTTATATATTTTTATTTCGTTTTCATAATATCAATTTAGTGACAACTTGATATTTTTAATCAATTCTAAATAAAATCAACAATCCTCGTGGGATTGATTTCGTACTTGCTGCACTATACTATCGTTTGATCTTGTGCACTAAGAGTAAAATGTACTAAATATTGTCTATTAATTTAGGTAGTATTTAGCCCAACATATTCCAGCTGTTGAGTCTGACCCATTGCGCCGAAGAGGAAGGCGGATAAAGGTAAAGCTCTGCTGGGGGAGCCTTCAAACAAAGTGAGAGTCGACAAGTCCTTAGAGCTTTTGAGTTTGGTGTCGTCTATCAGGTCCGGTTCTGCTACCGTGACTTTCGGGGAGTCCTCTACGTCTGATGGTGTTCTTTTTGATGGTGCTCCCGAGGATGATGTTTTTGATTTGCCCCCTTCAAAGGAGACCGAAACTTTGCAAGTTACTCCTCTGTGCATTCGATCTCGAAAACCAGGGGATCCAATTGCCGTTTGGAATGAAACTCATGATTTCCACCCTTCCGAGACCAATCCTCCAAGATCTCCTACCGAGCCTTCAAACCAAGAGCCTGTGTATAGAGGACAGCCGCTCAGTGGTCATTCCGCGAGGAACTCGCCACTGATCAGATCACTATCCAAGGGTTTGACGGGACACCCTCTGTCTGCAATTACCAAGATGCTGACTGTGGATCATACCCGAGGAGAAGGCCGACTTACTCCCAAGATGTTTGTGGACAAGTTTATCCATTGCCATTACTCGATATGTTGTGTATGTCTGCTGTTTGGACACTTTTTATACTTCTCACATGATCTTCTTCTATATAGTCCTCGATTCTAATTGCCAGTTGGTATAAAGAATTTCAAGAAGGTATGCGGGAGTATGCCGATGAGATGATTGATCTTTGAGAGTTGGTCTGGAAACTGAGCAATCGACAGGAGGCCTTGAGTTCTCAGGTGGTTCAAAGTTCGGTTTCTAATTCCAAAGTGGAGAATCTTCGTTTATTACTGGCGACGAAGGACCAAGAGGTTCTTGAGAGCAAGCAGAAGCATTCTAAGTTGGAAGTTGCCAATGCCCAATTGCGAGAGCTCCTAAAAGTTGCGAACCGGAAGAACCAAGAACTTGTGGAGCATGCCAAAGAGGTGGATGCTAATGTTCATCAGTCGACTGCGGAACATTTCAAAGTTGTGGAGGAGCTTCACCATGTCCGGACTTCCGAGGAAGTTTATTGGAAGCTTTCTGAGACTCTTGAGTCCCACCTATCTCAGTCCGAGGATGCTTGTGAAAACGTTGAGGCAGATCTAAAGGATTCTGGGAGAAATGTAGCTTATTCCGCTGAGGATATCGTTATTGGAGAGCTAAAGCAGCTCGTTACGTCATGGAGTTGTCTTTCGTTCCTTGGCTCCAAGATTTGCTTTGGGCTCATGGTTTTCATTTGGGTTTCGAGAACTGCTGATATCAAACTATAAATCGGGAGGGGTTCAATATTGACATAGCCAACGTGAACTCTGATTTCTTGTCGATTCCAGCTTCTACTATTGATGAATTGGTCGACACGGGTAGAGAGCTAATTCCAGATGCTTCAGAGGTTAATGTGTATGGGTTCTTACCGGAGGTTAACTTACCCTCTGAGCCGTTTGGCCCCGAGGTTGATATTGATGATGACGGTGGTGATGTAGATGATGATGCCGGACTTGCTCTTGAGACTTATCGCATTTTTCTTTTGTTATATTTTTTTCTTTTTTACATACTTTAGTTGTCTATATAAAGAACATCTGCAGATTTTGTTTTGTTTTGTTTTTTTTTTGAACTCTTCTGTCTGACTTGTTCCTGCTTTGCTTTGACTTGCTTTTTTCTGTTCCTTCTTGCATTTTGTGGTTTTTGTATAGTTGGTTGTACCCCCCCCCCAATGACCGAGGATAAAAAGGTAATTTTTAAACTTGGTCATTAAAATCTTGGTGCGTCTTTTGTGTTGATGTTTTAGGTATTGGAGGCCATCATTATTTTGCACACTTTTCTATGGCGAGATGCGTGGAGAGCGTCGTTTGGTTCTAGGTATGCGTCTATTGGTTTTCCAAGGTGTTTCTGCGTGGGATGTCTTCTCACATTTAAGACGACCCTTCATTTCCCAAGGATTTCTGTATTATAAATACTGTCCTTGTCTTTGATAATTTTCATTCGACTGATTTCTTTCTTTGCTCCTAATCTTTCCTTTGTTTTTTTGTTTTTTTTTTGCTCCATGACTTCTTCTTCTTCATCTTGTAGTTTGGCGGAGATGGAGTCGTTGGCAGCTTTAGCCATTTGTCCGTCTTATGAATATGAAGTGCTTTCACCCAGGCCACAAGTGGGTTGACTTTGTCCTAGAGTCCCTCGAACTACTGAGGCAGAAGTTCCTAGATTGCGTCTGTTGCTTGGGACGCGAGAGCAATGCCTTAGAGATCGCTCTAATCAGGTGGCGGAATTGATGGCCAATGTTGAAATGAAGGACCATCAAATAGCTTTAAGAGATCACCAGTTGGAGTTGCGAGATCGTTGGATTTCAGACCTTAAGGCTCAACTTATCAATGTTCACGAGAATAGGCGGAAGCATGGCTCTGGCATTTACTTTACTACTCGTTTGTTTCTGAAGAAAGAGGAAAAGTGCAGAAGACTCCGGAGGAAATACTGACTTTGGAAGGCGAGAGCTCTTGAGAGACATGGTCCTCCGAGTGAGGGTCATTGGGAGTGACCTTTGATATAAATGGTAACGAACTATCCAGGGTCAAAAAAAACTTTTTTGTTCATCACATTCCTAGGTGTTTACCCAAATGTGATTCTTTGTACAATGTCTTCTCAGATGTTGAGTACTAGATCGAGTCCGGATGCACTCTTTTTAGTGGGTGTCGGTTATACTTGCGCCTCTTGTAATCGGGTCTTGTAATGACTGTAGTTGTGGTTGAATCTTCTTGTAATGAACTTAGTTTGTAGCTGAGTCTTCTTGTAATGAACTCAGTTTATAGCTGAATCTTCTTGTAATGAACTCAATTTGTTTAATGAAATATTTTCTTTGAAGTTTTGATGTTTGTATGCTAACCTTATGGAGTGTTCCCGACCTTGATCACATGGGGTGTTCCCGACCTTGATCGGCTGGTTTGTGGATACACTTATCTTCTCGTTTTTTTATTAAAAAAATTTTTTAATTTTTTTTTTTTTATCAAGGGTTTTCTCCTTGTTTAACTGAGTCCAAGGCTTGCACCCTTCCTTGTTTTTTTCAAGGGTTTTCTCCCTGTTTAACTGAGTCTAGGGTTTGCACCCTTCTTGTTTTTTGCTAAAGTTTTCAACCCGTCTAACTGAGTCTAGGGTTTGCACCCCCTCTTGCTTTTTTTGCTAGGGTTTTCTCCCTATCTATCTGAGTCCAGGGTTTGCACCCTTCTTGTTCCGAAAATGTTGCTTTGTTCCTTTTCTGAGAGTATTGCTTTACTCTATTTCCGAGAGTACACCCATATTCCAAGATTTTTCCAAGGGTTGTCTCCCTTTCCTCCTTATAAGATGAGAAGCTCGTCATTGGGCCCAGTGGTGAATTTGACCAAGGGTTCTCCGACACTTAATTCAGTTTTTATTTATGAATGGACAATATGAAAAGGGAAATAAAAGAAATTACAAAAATTTAACATTACTGATAATACTTCTTCAAGTGGTCTACATTCAATGGTCTCGGCAATGGTTTTCCCTCCACGTCTTGTAGGTAGTATGCGCCTTATCGATGACTCCAGGCGACCTTGTACGGTCCTTCCCATGTTGGTCCGAGCTTGCCTTCTGCTGGATCTCGGGTTTCTATGCTGACTTTCCTCAAAACCTAGTCACCTATCTTGAATTGTATGGGTTTGACCTCTTGTTGAAATATTTGGCTATTCGTTGTTGGTAGGCAGCCATTGTTGCTTGTGCTTCATCGCTCTTTTCTTGTGGTAGATCCAAACTTAGCTTCATTCTTTCTTCATTTAAGCCCGAGTTGTAATGCTTTACTTGGAAGCTGACGGATCCGACTTCAACTAGGATTGCTGCCTCGGATCCAAAAGCCAAAGAGAATGGGGTTTCTCCCGTTGGTGTTTGAGCAGCCGTTCGATATGCCCACAGTACTTCTAGGAGAAACTCCACCCATGCTCCTTTTTTGTCTTCCAACTTCTTTTTTAGCGTTTTCATTAGGGTCTTGTTTGTAGCCTCCATTGACCATTTGCTTGTAGGTGCCCTGGGGATGAGAAATAGTTCCTTATGTGCAACTCGGTGCACCAGCTCCGACATGGCTCTCAATCAAATTGCTTGCCATTGTTGGTTACAAATGTGTGAGGAATCCCGTATCTACACACCACTGACTTCCAAAGGAAATTCCTTACGTTCTCGGTGGTTATGGTTGCTAGTGACTCGGTTTCATCCCACTTTGTGAAGTAATCTACAGCTACTATGACAAATCTACAACCACCTTTCCCCGTGGGTAGTGGTTCTATGAGGTCTACTCCCCATTGCGCAAAAGGCCATGGTGTCGACACCGAGCTTAATTCCTCTAGAGGGTTGGTCGTTACTTTGTCAAATCGATGCATTTGTCGTAATGTTTTACCATATCACTCGAATCTTTGCTCATGCCAGGCCAGTAATACCCTGCTCGGACAACCATATGAGCTAACATTCTTCCTTCAGAGTGACTACCGCAGATACCTTCTTGAATTTCTCTTAGCACGTAAGAGGCCTCGGCTTTGGATAGACAATTGAGCAGAGGAAGGGTATAGAGTTTCGTCGATCAGTGTATACCGGGCAGCTTGGATACGTATCTTCCGAGCCAACTTGTTGTCAGAGGGCAGTTTCCCCTCTATTTGGAATTGCACTATATCACCGCTCCACTTCGGGTCTCCTTATTCCTCTTCAATACACGCCACCTGGGCTATCCGAGTGATTGAAGGTTCTGCTAGTTCTTGGACTGGGCACCATGCTGTTGTGATTTCTTCATTTGTAGAGGAGTCGATACGTGCCAGGGCATCCGCTAATGCATTTTCTTCCTAAGGCACCTTCATGAATACTATTTTATCGAAAAATTTAGTAGCTTCCTTCACTCTTGCCAAGTACCGCTTCATTTTTTCTCCTCAAGCTTCGTATTCCCCCCTTATGTGTCCGACCACTACTTGATAATCGCTTTTAACTTCCAAGCACTTAACTCCCATATTGAATCCTGCACTTATAGCTTTATACTCGGCTTCATTATTGGTGGTGGTAAACTTTAATTGCACCGCTGCTTCGTATATTTCTCTATTGGGTCTTTTGAGTATGACACCAACTCTGCTATATTTTCGGGTTGAAGACCCATCTACGCATGCCACCCACGTTTCCTCTTGGGGTAATTCCTCCTCTTCAGGGAAATTACAAAACTCGGCTATGAAGTCGGCTAACACTTGTCCGTTAAGAGACGTTCTCGGATGGAATTCTATATCGAATTCCCTGAGTTCGATGGCCCAGTTGACTAACCTTCTTGACAAGTTCGGTTTATGCAGAATCTTCCTTAGAGGGTGTTCGGTTCATACTTTGATAGTGTGTGCTTGGAAGTATGACCACAATCTTCGAGCTGAAGTTACTAAGGCAAAGCCTAGCTTCTCGATCCAAGGATATCGTTCTTCTACTTCGTGTAGAACCTTGCTGTGAAGTACACGTGCTTCTATACCCCCTGCTCTTCTCGGATTAGTGCTGAGCTTATTGCTGATGGTGATATGGCCAAATATAAGTATAAAGCTTCACTTTCTGCTGGTTGACTTAATAGTGGTGGACTTACTAGGTATTCCTTTAATTCCTGGAGCGCTTTATCACAGTTCGGGCCCCAAGAAAAAATCCTTCTCCAAAATTTTGAAGAAAGGACCGCACTTGTTGGTGGACATAGAGATAAACCTATTTAAGGCGACTATCCTTCCGATTAGCTGTTGTAGCTACTTCGTGCTTTGTGGGGCTTGCATCTCCAAAACTGCCTTTATTTTTTTTAGGATTTGCCTCGATCCCTCTTCTTGAGATGATGAATCCTAGGAATTTTCCCAATGACACGCCAAACGCACATTTGGAGGGATTCAACTTCATTCCATAGCACCTTAACGTATCGAAAGCTTCTGACAAATCGGTGATATGACTGGCAGCCTACACGCTTTTCACCAACATGTCATCTACATATACTTCCATATTCCACCGGATTTGCTCCTAGAACATCTTGTTAACCAATCTTTGGTATCTGGCTCTCGCATTTTTCAATTCGAAGGGCATTACTTGGTAACTATACAAGTCTGTATCGGTTATAAAGGCGATTTTCTCCTGGTCCGATTCGAGCATTGATATTTGGTTGTATCCCGAGAAGGCATCCATGAAACTTAAAGTTCATGCCCAGAAGTTGAATCCACTAGCAGATCTATCTGTGGCAGTGGGTAACTATCTTTGGGGCACGCCTTGTTCAAATCGGTGAAGTCGACGCACATCCTCCATTTTCCGTTGGATTTCTTCGCTAGCACCACGTTGGCTAGCCACGTGGTGTATTGAACTTCTTTGGCTGCTGCTTTGCTCTTCTCGGCCGAGTACCCTCTTCGTTTTTGCTACACTGGCTTGAAGCTTGGGTCGGCATTCAACTCGTGTTCCATCATTGAGGGCGATATTCCCAGCATATCTTCGTGGCTCCACGCTGAGTCCAATTGAGATCCAAACCTGATACTCCGATCCGACTCGCCAATCAAGAATTCCTCCAAATCTTTGACCGGCTTGTCACCCTGTAATTGCTATCTTCCCCCTTATTGACTGGTTCCTGAGATTGATTTCTCGGAACATCTTTCATATAAATGTTGTAGCATTGTCGGGCAATTCGTTGCTCTCCTTTTACTTCTCCAACTTCATTGTTTGTTGTAAACTTCATCTTGAGATACAGAGTTGAGGTTATAGCCTTGAATTCCTTAAGTGTTGTTCTTCCTATAATGGCGTTGTATACTGACGACCGATCGACTAGCAGGAAACGCACCATTATTGTGGCCTGTCTCGGATATGATCCTGCTGTGATTGGCAATTCGATGGATCTGACCGGTTGCACCCATTATCCCGTGAATCCCATCAAAGGGCAACTGGAAGGGATAATTTTTTCCTGTCCCAGGTTCAGCTTTTTGAATACTGACCAGTATAGGATGTTTGCTGAGCTCCCGTTATCCACCAAAATAAGATGGATGTTGTGATTCGCCACAGTTAGTGACACTACTAAGGAGTGTGTGTGAAGGAGCGACACGCCTGCATAGTCGTCATTAGAGAACCCAATTATCATTGAGTCCCTCTTGGACTATTTCATAGGCCTCTCTATGGCATACAATTCATGAAAATTTGCTTGACGGGGGCATGCCTTCCTTACCCTTCATGATTCGTCTCCATCTGCAAACCCACCTATGATGGTATGGATTTCAGGGGCAGTTGCCCGATTCAGGGGCTCCCGAGCGTGGAGTGCATGTTTCCATCTAGGTTCGCTACGTGTTCCTCGATCTTCTGGGGGATGTTTGTCCCGTCCTCTACGATTATCTGCTAGACTTCTACTTCTGTACCGTTCCTGTTGTCGGTGGTCCTGGGGATTTCAGTAACTCACCTCTCGAACGTAGTTCTCCTTGTTAGTGGCTGCCCTTTGATCTCCTAGAAATCGAACCAGCTTATTGTTTTTATAAACTTCTCGATGATAAGTCTCAATGATATACATTCCTCCATGTAATGACCATTGGCCTCGTGGAATTCGTAGTATCTATCCTGATTTTGAGACGATGGGACCCCCACTATTCTCGGGGGCTTTTGGTATTCCGGGTCTTTTTTTATTTCCATTAAGACCACATAAATTTTGGCATTGAGCGGAGAGAAGTCTTAGTCATTGAACCTTTTCCTAAAAGGCTTAGGCTCGTCCATCCTTCTGCTTTCCTTCCTCTTTTTGTCTTCGGATTTCTTAGGCAATTTTTGAGACGATTTCATTGCCTTCATAGTTTCTTCTTCGTTTATGAACTCCTCCACCTTGTCCAGCAAATTTTGGAGATTGTCGGGTTGTTTGCATGTGAGCTTTCTCATCACCGGCTCCTTGGGAAGGATGCCTTGGTAGATGGCAGAAAATACTACGCCGTCAGTGGGGTCTTCCACCTTTAACTTTTCCAGGTTGAACCGGATCTTGAATTCTTTCAAACTTTCCCCTTCACGCTGGTGGAGTGTTAGGAGATATTCGGAAGGCTTCTTTCTCTCTCGAGACCCCAAGAAATGGGTCAAGAAGATTCGTGTGAGATCTTTGAAAGTACTTATGAATTGGGCATTAAGCCCCGGAACCATTCTCTGGCGTTCCCCGAGAGAGTCATAGGGAAGGCTCTGCATGCTATCTCATTGGGCGTTGCATGAAGTGCCAGGTGCATTCGACAATTTTCCAAATGCTCGATAGGATCCCCGACTCCACTGTAGCTTGGAATTTGGGGAACCTTAAACTTGTGGGGGAGTTGGTGGTCGGTTACCTGCTTGGTGAATTGCATCTCTGTCCCCTCGAAAAGTCTGCTGACTACGGTGGCTTTGTGCTTTTCCTTCTACTTCATGGCTGCACACCGCATCGCCAAATTCGCTAAGGCTTTGTTGACCTCATTTTGCAGAGCTGTAGCCAACTGATTCTACTCGCCAGTCAATGGATGACCTTTTTTGGGTTCCACCATTTTTTGAAAGTTTTCCTTCCGGTTATTGTCTTGTGGATCGCCTCCATGCTGGCGATGGCGGCTTTCACCTTGATGACTGTAGCCATCAAAGTGATGGCTGTGATTTTCTTGCTCCTCCCAATGCTCAGTCTAATTGACTTCGGATTGAGACTGTGTAGGAAAATGGCAGCGCAGCTCCTCATTCTGTTGAACTAAGTGTGCCATTTGAGCTTCTAGAGTTACGATGTGCTCCTTATCTCCTCCAGTTTGGGGAGCTTGTGGCGGTCGTTGATTGATCTGAATTGCTGACTCCTCGTGGTGAGCCTGACTTTTGGACCTTGTGTTCACCATAATCACGGATTTTTGATTACGTAAGAACGAGAAAAGTCGTTCCCATAGACGACGCCAAACTGTTGATGCAATTTTCGGTATGGTGGACCCAAGAGGTGAGATCGTAATTCTGGGTATCGCTCCTTCAATCTGCAAGATAAAAACGGGGTTAAGAGAATGCACCAGGTGGTTTTCGGTGGATCCTCCTCCGATGGTAAAGTTAGTTCCTTTCTGAGTTCCGCACTTTGTCTAGTAAAGAATGAATCATGTACCTGTCCTCTTGTTCTCCGTGTCTTTTATAGGTAGGCATTGTAGATGTAGTGATGATGACCGATCTGGAATCCGGGCATAACGGACGAATGAGTTAATATCTTTGTTCATTGACCGTTATGTTCGATGTGAAACCGTTCCTGCAATTGATGCATATCCCGAGGATGGCTCAAAACTGCTATTGCTTTCAATGTCGATCCGAAAGTGATCTGTAACTGCTCCCGTAATCAATGAATATCCGAGAATACATGTAACCGTCGACATGATCAATGTGTCTTGTTCCTGTAGCTGTTGGTCTTAAATGATATGTAGAGTAGATCTACTGGCTCGGTAGATGCTAATGATATGCTTGAGTGTATGCCATCCCGAGCCACTCTGATGATGAAGTCATCTATGTCTTCGTATTGGGCTTCATTCTAGCGGGCTTATCCAGATACTTTGGGCTTTTTCCTCAAATTGCTAGGTCCGGAGCCCATGGGCCTGAGTCCCAATTTTATGTGTAACACGATATAAAAGGTGAATGATGTGATATAAAAAGTGAGAATGTTTTGATGTTGATTTTGTTGAAAAAATATGTGAATAGTATTTGGGGGTGGGACAAACACCCTCTATATTTTTAATTCAAATCAATCCCATGGGCTTTTCCATTCATTCTAATGCAATGCATACCAACCCCACCACCAAAACCCCCCACCCACCTCTGAGCACCCGAAACCAAAGTCTCCAAATCCAGCTAAGACGGTGACTATGATGGTTTTGTCAATGTGTATTTTGTCAATGACGTATTTTGACATGAGAAATGAAATTATTTAGTGTGAAGGGTAATACTATTTTCTATTTGTCTTTTAAGCTTATATGTCTACTTCTTATTGGATGGTGCAAAACACCCAGTTTACACCACGACTGAATGTTTTGCACATGGAAGTAGATGTCGCTATATGGATAGTACCGGTAATGAAGTAGAGGGAAGTGATTAAGTTGGTCATGTGCAAACCTTGAGGAATAAAGAGACAATTGGCTACTTGGATTTCATATCTACTACTGATTGGGTTTATTTACAATACTAGCTACAAGTCCACTATTTGAATATCTCTTTAGGAGATGCTCTATGGACGAAAGTATTAGTCGTCATTGTAACAATAATGTTGGTAAGAGACAGTTAGGTAGGACCCGTCGAATCACCAAGAGAGTAGGCTTAGCAGCATACCAAGTTGCCTTGCTGCCAAACTTGGTAGTTAAGCTAGATGTCTTTTGATGTACCGATACTGAGGTTCAAGGAGCTTATTTGTATGGTTAAATTCTTTTTGTCTGATGCCTAGTATTACGGTTATCAATAAAATTTACGTTTGTTATCTAAGAGTAGTTGAGTAAGATACATTTGTTCCCCGTTAGGAAGCATAGCATCACGCCAAAGATATTCACGGACTTGACTCCTTGTGAAGCTACTTGTTGTGGCGAATGTTGGGATCAATGCGTATGTTTATGAAAGTAAGTTCAAAAATTTCTTTTTACGCAGCGGAATAAAAACGACCTCCCAAGACCTTTTGTCATCAAGATAAACATGTTTAGATCTAAAGCAAACATATAAGTTATAATTACTTACATGTAGATTCGGCCTCTTCTAGGCATGAGGTCGTATCCATTGATTCTTCTGTCGGTGTTGGACTGAGTAATTGAAGTTTCAACATGCTTGCAAACTTCAAGCATTTATCCATACTCATCTCTCCTTCTTTGCATTCTTTATGTTCTTTGTGAACTTTAAGAACATCTTTATGTTCTTCATCATATTCACGAAGTTTTTCTTGAACACTTGATTGTAGATCAAGAATATCAAGATCTTCCATTAGTTGGGGGTGAAGATCTCCATAGGATCTTCTCTTTGATGATTCAAGATGACTGTGAGTGTGGGATCACAAAAGTTTCTCAAGAACAAGAGAAAAATTAGAAGTAAAACATTGGAGATCAAAATCTCCCCTTCTTGGCCCTGTATATACTCTAGAGGGAGAGTGGAGTTGTGTTTTTGTCTTTCACAAAAATCACAAGCTCTAAGCCAAATGTGTTATTTTGCTTTCGCTTGCTCCTCTATTTATAATACTAGGTACCTAGGAGAAGAATGAGTTCTAGACAAAGTGGGACTAGGATTAGAAATCCCAGTCCATGTGCAAGTCAGCCAAGGGAGGTCAAATGACCTCCCTTGCCCATCATGTCACACAGCCATGGGGAGAATTAATTCTCCCCGCCATGACCCTAGGCTAGGGCTTTTAACCCTAACCCACTCCCACTTAGTTTAACACTTGGGCTTGGGTTTTATCCTCAAGCCCAATGCTCTTTTAATTAACTTTAGTCCTTTGAAATTCATTCCATTTAGTCCAAAGTTATTTAACAAGCCCAATCAATTAAAATTACACGCTCAAGGCTTATTTTAATTCTTTAGCCTACAGGAATTAAATTATGAGTCCAGTGCTCTTATTTAATTCATATTCTCCAACTAATCAACAAGATTAAATAAATCTTTTGGCCCATGTTTTATTAAAATAAAACATTCCAGTAAATAAATAAATATCTGAGGAACAAAATAATTTCTCAGTTAATTTATATTAGTTCAAAGATGGACCTAAGGTAAAATATCATTTGCTTAATATAGGCCTATGAACATATCTTTCAAGATTATATCACACGACACTATTTAATCACAATTAATTCCACTAAACAATTGTGACTGCACTCTAATGATCATTTTTGATTTAATCAATCAATCCTTATGATGTTCTTATTACATGTTACCCTTCCATGGAATCATTTCGTAGTTGAACCAAAGTCTTTTCCAACTATCACTTTGTTCACTACCTCTTTTCCTTGAGTCACTGATTTAAATTCATGATTATCCTTATGTACATTATGAAATTACATCTCACCTTGTACATATATAAGTTTTTAGTGTAACTACTGAAAACACTCGTGCCTGAGCTTTTAGGATAATCTTTCCCATTAAATCTAAAACAAGGGGAATATTCCTTATCTCTTTATTCTCCAACAAAGGATTTGGATTCCTTCTTGACGTTGATGTCCCCACAATGTTAGATGTGATTACTCAATGTACTGAGTTCTATTGACCAATGATAGGTCTCACTCTTAGATATATCTAAGCAATCAATATTTCACATCTGAGTTCACTAACTTCTCAGGATTTAGAGTAAATATTTAAGACATTGTGCACGTACATCAATTGTTGTAACAGTATGTACAATTTATAACTCACATGGTCATGTTCAGTGTAGGGCACAACCTTGCCAATACCCCAACATATTAACCTGAAGCCTCCCTACTTCTCGTGACCAAGATAAGTCACTTGAGGTTTAACATGTTATAATCTAGATGTAATTCTCAGTTCAATTTACGACTACAAACAACAAACTTTATAAGTTACAAGGATCTTTGAGTATGATCTTTTGTGCTTCGCACACCATCACTCAAATACAATGCATCTTAGGGATCTCACATGCATATAATCGGACAATACACAGTCAATGTATATATGCCATGTAAGAATAAATGTATATGTCTTTTGTTCTATTAAAAAACGCTATCAATCAATTGGAGTTTTGGACATTATTCTCAACAGCGAATTGGTAAATTTATGAGTCAAGATTAAAGATGATTGGTATAGTGTGGGTGATAAGTGGTAAAATATTCATATTTTAGCCCCTTAATTTACACTTGTTAATTTCTTAGTTTTGTTATTTTGTGCTGTTTTATTTCATTTTTTGTGTTTTCTATGTTTTTGTTGGTCATGGAAGAAAAGGAAGCATTTTTGGAAGTCTCGGGCTTAAAGGACAAAATTGGGAAAAAGCTAGAGGTCTTGGATCAAGAGGAAGCACCCAGAGGCAGTGCGCTCGAGCACACTAAGATGCGCTCAAGCGTCCATCACCAGAGATCGATCGAGCACACTCGGGCGCTGGAGAATATTTAGACAGGGGATAAGGCTCCTTTTCCTTCCCAAACTTGGATTTCCAAGTCCTAGTTGTAATAGGACCTAGACCTCCGAATTTCCTAAGATTACTAGAACTTCTAGGACTCTCCTAAGCCCTATAAATAGACCTCTAAGCCTCACAACTCAGAACACCATTCAATAGACAATTTTTTTTATATGCTTGGTTGGAGAGGAGAATTTGGAGGCTACTTCTAGGATCGGTTTTCAGTTCTTTCTTTTCCCTTGACTTTAATTATGTGTAACTAAATATTTTAGTAGGACTAGATTGAAGCCCTAATTATGTTTCTCTAATATTTCAATATTGACGCCTTTGTGATAATCATATTGTGATGCTTAACTTGATTAATTCCTGTTTTATCGAATTCCTCATATGAATGTGCATGATCAACATATGCATGTGGTATGGATTAGTTATTTAAGTAAATTTGGATGATCGAGTCCTGGGCTTAATAGAGTGACAAAAGAATCTCCTCACAGGTTCTTGGGTTAATCAACATGGAAAACTAGGAGTAGACACCCATGCCCTAGGTTCCATGTGTTTGTCGATTGGCATATTGTTATATTATTTGAACATGATTAGTGGTGCATATCAAAGCCCTACCTTTATCTTTATTAATTCAAAAATAAATCTTTGTCTTGTTTTAATTACGAAATTAATTTTAAGCATAATTTACGGCAATCCTCATAGGAATGATCTCGTTTTTGCACCCTATACTACTGTTTTGATCTTGTGCACTTGCGAGTTAAAACGTAGAAAATATTATCTGTTAATTTTGGTAGTATTTGTCACAACAAGCTTTTGGCGCCATTGCCGGGGATTGTTTAATTTTGTTTAGATTTTTTTTTTTCTTTTTCTTAGTTTATTGTATTTTGTGATTAATTTTAATTTTTCCTATTTCTAATTATCGTACGTTCAGTCCCGTTCTGTAGTGGTGCGATCGAGCGCACCGCTGTAGGGCGATCAAGCGCAAAATTAGACAGCTGCGCTGAAGACGCTGTGTTTTGTTTTCTGTTTTGCAGTTCTGCCTCGAGTGCGATCGAGCGCACCAACCAGTGCGATCGAGTGCACTATTAGACAACATCTACGTTCCAGCACTTCAGGCAGTTTGTGAGTCTCTTTTTATTTTTGTTTTGTTATTTAATTTTCTTTTTGTTGTTTTACTCATGTGGGGAAACATTCCGACACCCCTTGAACCATGTTCATATTGCCATAACCCTTATCACCATGTTAAAGATTGTCTTTCAACAAGACAATTTTCTAACTATTCTGATAGGCATATGAACACCTCATTCTCTAAACCGGGGGACGGCGGCTATTTTGATTCCTATAACCCAGCATGGAGCCAACAGTCCAATTTCTCATGGCAAGCTCAAGTTTTTAGAAATCTTGCTCCACAATTTCATGAACTGCACCATCAATCATCTCCGCTGTTCTATGGTCAATCATACTCCTTTCTTAGCCACACTGAGGCTATTATGCAGCTTCTAGAATACATTGCCAAATTAGAAGCATACCAAGAGGAGTCATCTCTCATCTATTGGCCTCCACATTACCAAGAAGAGGAGCCATGTCCCATAAATGATCATTCATATTCCTGTCTTAGCCCCAGTTTGCGGCAATCCATTTTCAAGATAGAAGCTCATGAAGAGGAACCATCTCCAATCGATTGGCTTCAACAATATCAAGAAGAACCACCTCCTTCGAAGAGTTCTACCTTAGAAGAATCGTGTTATGCCTTAGAAGAAGCAAGTTCTGCCTTAAAAGAAGCACTGTCAGTTTTTAAGAAATCATTTGAAAGGATGGAGGCTCACCATAAACAAAAAGCCGATATCTTCAAAGAAGAAGAAGAAGAGTGCCAAAGTCAGTTCGTGGCCAATCCTAATGGACACTACATGAAGGATGAGTGCACTTATTATCATGAGCAAGCTATCACCACACATGGGAGTGAAAAAATGGTTGAAAATCAAGTGAAGAAAGGAAGGATGAGCAAATTGAAGTTCCATAGGAGCCACATCAGGAAAAAGAAGAGAGCATTGAAACTCCTTCAACATTAGCTCTTATTACTGGAACACCAAAAAGCCAGGAGAGCAGTCTGTTAGAGCTACCATGAGGACATCAAGATGAAAAAACTCCCTGAGAATTCTCCTTATATTATTACAGTTCATGATTTCCTTCCAGATGAGAAACAGTTTGAGAAGACTCAGAGTGGTCCACCCCGATCTACTGACATTTGGAATCACCTTGCAATAGGAAGAATTCATTCTCTTTGGTGCAAGAGAAGAAAAGACTGGTGCTTCAAGTTTAAAAGGAGACAACAGTCTGGCTGAAGACATTAAACTTAGCGTTCATGGGAGGCACTCCACAGCATATCCTTTTGATTTCTTTGTTTGTTTGTTTGTTTTATTTTTATTTTTATTTTTATTTTTTTTTTATTTTGTTTTTTTTTTTTCCATTGTTATTTTAGTGTTTTGTTTTTAAGGAACAAGTGTGCCTGCGTTCAAGTTTTGGGGTGTGCTATGAGCCATGCCAGTCCACACAGTTTTCTCCATCTCCCAGGTGAGATCTTTTCATGCTATACACACATTGGGGACAATGTGTAATTTAAGTTTGAGGGTATGGGGGACACTTACACACACTTTGTCTCAGTTTAATAGTTCAGTTTTTTTTTTTTTTTTTTAAATGCATGTTCATGATTGTCTTAAATTTTTGGTTGATCTGAAAAAAATTGTGTTTTGATTTCATTGGTGAGCTTAAAATTTTGAACACATGATCTGATGATAGAGTTTTTAAGTTGGTTACGTACTTTAGGCATTTGAGAATTCACATATTTGATCTAGTCTACACAAGCATATTAGCATATAATTTGTGGGGTATGACATAAGAGTATGATGTGTATGTTTTGATGTTTTGGGTGAAACTGGATGACTTATTGGTTGGATACTTTGGCATAATTTTGATAATTTTAAAAAAAAAATAATAATAATATGATCATGGATAAGCTTTTCACTTAGTAACTAGACCTCTTGCCTCATTAAGCAATGAGTGTTCACGTCAAAAGGTGAAGAATTTTGATTTGGTTAATGTCATGGTTAGTTGGTTTCGTAGGCTTTTTGACTCGAGTTAGTAAGTCCTTAGGGATGTCTTTATACCTAATGCCCTAAAACCATCTGGTTTGAGAGTCATTGACTTAACACTCGTTACATGGGTCAATTAGAAAGCTTAAGGGAACCTAACACTGCAGAGCTTGACCAAAAAGAAAAAGAAAAGAAAAGCAAGTTATGCCATAGTTATTCATTCTGATGAGGATTTCAGTGAACTTTGAAATATTGAGACATTACACATTGGAAATAATTGGAAGCTTCATATTTATGTGCTAGTTCACTGTACACTATTTCGAACTTGTGATGCCTTAGCCTTCATTTTGTAAGTAATTAGACTTTAAAATTCTAATTCATTGAAATGATGGAGTTTATCTTTTTAAGCTTGCCAATGAATGAAAACCATGGTCTTGAGTGATACTTCAATTTTTGGATCACATGAACTTTGCATAATGTTTGTGGGTAACATTCCTGGAAAACCCTCACGAGAGTTCACTCGTCCTCTAGGGAATGCCTAGGGGTTTAAAAGGCTTCTTGCATACGCTAAATGTAGTCGTACATCCCACGAAAGATGAATTTATCTTTTTATTTCTGTTTTTCATTTTGATTTTAGTTTTGTATTGCTAAGGGACTAGCAATATGTAAGTTTGGGGGTGTGATAAGGGCAAAAATATTCATATTTTAGCTCCTTAATTTACACTTATTAATTTCTTAGTTTTTTTTTTTTTTTTTCTTCTATTTTATTTCCTTTTTTTTTTTTGTGTGTGTTTTCTATGTTTTTGTTGGTCATGGAAGAAAATGAAGCATTTTTGGAAGTCTCAGGCTTAAAGGACAAAATTGGGAAAAAGCTAGAAGTCTTGGATCAAAAGGAAGCACCCAAAGGCAGTGCGCTTGAGCGCACTACACCTAGGCTCGAGCGCATTTGGGCTCAAGCGTCCATCACCAGAGATCGATTCGCAGGTGTGCGATCGAGCGCACTCGGGCGCTGGAGAATATTCAGACATGCAACAAGGCTCGTTTTCCTTCCTAAACTTGGATTTCTAAGACCTAGTTGTAATAGGACCTAGCCCTCCGAATTTCCTAGGATTACTAGGGCTTCTAAGATTCTCCTAAGCCCTATAAATAGACCTCTAAGCCTCACAACTCAGGACACCATTCAATAGACAAATTTTTTATACGCTTGCTTGGAGAGGAGAATTTGGAGGCTACTTCTAAGAGCAGTTTTTGGTTCTTTCTTTTCCCTTTATTTTAATTATGTGTAACTAAATACTTTAGTAGGGCTAGATTGAAGCCCTAATTATGTTTTTCTAATATTTCAATATTGGTGCCTTTGTGATAATCATGATGCTTAACTTGATTAATTTCTGTTTTATCAAATTCCTCATATGAATGTGCCTAATCAACATATGCATGTGGTATGGATTAGTTATTTAAGTCAATTCGGATGATCGAGTCCTAGGCTTAATATAGTGACAAAAGAATTTCCTCACGGGTTCTTGGGTTAATCAACATGGAAAACCGGGAGGAGACACCCATGTCCTAGGTTCCTTGTTTTATCGATTTCCACAGATTTATGCTTTCTTAAAGAACAACTTAGTAGACACCCATGCCTAATTCGTTGCTTAGGGAGATCAATAGCTTAAGGAGTAGACACCCATGCCCTTAGGTTTGCAAACTTTAAGTATTCATAATATGATTAGAGCATTGGAATATTGTTATATTATTTGAGCATGATTAGTGGTGGATATCAAAGCCCTACCTTTATCTTTATTAATTCAAAAATCAATCTTTGTCTTGTTTTAATTATGAAATTAATTTTAAGCATAATTTACGGCAATCCTCGTGGGAATGATCTCGTACTTGCACCCTATACTACTGTTTTGATCTTTTGCACTTGCAAGTTAAAATGTAGCAAATATTATCTATTAATTTAGTTAGTATTTGTCACTACAGTGGGTAATATTGACTATGACACCCTTATTGACTTGCAAGGGGATTTACTACAACTTTTGAGGTTGCCGACGTGGATCAAGAATTGGCTGAGCACGAACCTTATGAGACTACGGACGTTAAGGTGATGTTACTATTCATTCTTGTAATTTAGGACTCTAAAATTTTTATAAGGAGGGAGGAGTGTAATATCCCAAAAATAAATTAGAGTTAAGTACACTCTAATTATGATGTTAGGGTTGGTTCTCATTTGGTAAAGTGTAAGACCTTAGAATTTTTAAAAGAATTTACAGTTATTTTGAATGTTCAACAAAGGTACAGAATGTTCGATGCTTGTAGTACTGAAGAATCAGCTTATTCTCGTCCTTAGCCTTTTTTTGTAAATACATGGTAACCAAATGGAATGATTATGATAATGAGTATGAGATAAATTACAGTATGAAGGTTAATGAATAATTCCTTAAGGACAATAAAGTATATGAAACACCGTCCTAAGAGGAAAATCTTAGATTTTTGAATCCCAAGAAGACACTCAAAAATATTGGGATGGATATCATGACGTTTGTCTCGGAAAGAGCTTTTCAAAGTGGGGTTCACATGCGCAATTTCGAGACCCGTAGCAAAATTTATGCATGTTTTACTAAACATTGCGCAATCGATCAAACTGCTGAAAAAGTCAACTCCAAACATTTGTTGGGAAGTACCAAACGTTTGATAGGAAGCACACCACTAAACATTCAACAAAAAGTACACCGAACATTCCTAACAGTATGTTAGGAAAGTACAGACAAGGTGCTCAGGTGTATGTCTAAAATTGGACAGGGGACCACCGAATGTTCGTTGACCATACGTTCGAAGGGGGACCACTAGGTAATGACCAAACATGCAAATCACTGTGTAATAGTAGACTAAATGTTCGATCCTAAGTACAGAACGTCAGCGCCCACAACTTTTTCAACCCTATAAATGCCCCTCCCTACACGACCTTTAAACCCCATTCCGCCCATGTTGCCTTATAGAACCTCTGTTTGAGTGTTTGTGAGAGTTCTTAAAGGAGAATGAGGGATTTCTTGGAGATTTTACTTCAAGGAGGTAATCTTCGAAGCCTAGCTTGTTCTTTACTTATTGTTATGTTGTGTAAGTGCTTTTCATAGTTAGCTTACTTGGTAGTTTTGAGCTTCTAATTATGTTATTGGCCTTAATCTTGGTTTAAGCTTGAATTAACATTTTGATGATATTAGATGTAGTTTCTTCTGCATGGAGATGTTAGTTGGGGTTTGGATTCTATTAGGATCATGATAAGGCCTTAGGACTTGCTTAGAGGTGGTTTAGTGGCTTTTTGGCTCAAAACGGGTTTTCTGCCTAGCACCAAACATTCGCACATCTCTGTCCGAACGTTCGATGTTGTGGCCAAATGTTCGCACCTCTTTGGCTGAACATTCAATGGTCAGACAGAAATTCTGTTTTGGACATATATAGGTCTAATGCTTGCTTGAGCTTGAGTTTAGAACTAATGATAGGTCTCTTCTTAGATTTTGAGTTTGTGAAGCCTCAAGAGGATTTTATGGAGGAGCTTTACGACAGAAGTGAGTACAAACTCACATGAATACTTATTGTTACTTTCCTCGCACTGCACAACTATTTTATATATATCAAACATGCATATTTACAACTCTCGCAAAATACATCTTGGATTATTGTGAACTCTATTTTGTGAAAACGTATGTTGATTAACAAGATAATCAAATGATGAGACTTATAAAAGCATGCATGTAAAAGACGGATAAGATTAATTGCATCGTATAACATGATACACTAGTGCATACAGGATAATGGCCATGGACTTACTATACAGGTTAACTCTTTGGTCAAATGCATGTGTATTTATATGGGCCTTGGATCTAACGGTTATTCGTGACCGGCTCATCCATGTTTGACTAGTTAGTCACTATAAGACGGACATCATTAGTAGAGTGGGCCACCCGAGGTCGGACTCAGTTGGGCTGCTAGTTATGGACGGTAGCGTACAATATCTAGGGCATCAGTATTGTATTACAGGTCCATCGGGACCGCGCCAGCCCTACCGAGAAAAGGTAATATCTTAGGTAGACCATACGGTTTGAACTAGAATGCATATTACAGCATATACTATATCTATATTGCATCTTTAATAAACTGCCACCTTATAATGCTGCATGTGATTTATAAACAACTAAGTTCACCATTTAATGGCATGTACGTCATGTGCATTTATACTCACTAAGTCATCAGACTTACCCTTGTATTATTTTCCACTTTTCCCCCCATACGTATATATGAGCTATTATAGATAGTTTAGCAAAAGATGGATACCGTGAAGCATCTGGTTATTGTGGATAACTTTGATAGAATATAAGGATCGAGTTCTACCTCTTGCAACCAAAAATATTGAAGTAAGCCACTAAGCCATTTCATCAAACACAAAACATGCACATCAAAATAAGTAAACAAACACAACCACAACACAGAGTTTGTTTATGAAGTGGAAAACCCTTGAGCACCTCAAGGTAAAAACAACTCCGGGGAAGCCAAACCCAAGAAATCACTAAAAGGAGACTCACAGTTACAGAATAGACGATACCCACACCCATGAGCCCCTCTAAACTTAGTAAGAATAATAAACCTCCCAGCTTGTCTCCATCCTGACCATCTTCAAGCAACAACTTCCTTTACAAACCCTTCGGTAGACTTCTTCAACAAACGCCAACCAAATATTCAAGCGTTATCAATGAGCGAGCAAGGCAACATGCCAAACAAGAGAATGGACAGCTTCAAGCTATATCACATCCCCTCTTGAAAATCAATACCACCAGAATCCATTGTTGGTGGAGAAAATGAGACTTCAAAGAAGAGAGAGCTCTCAAAATAAAATCCTAAAGTCTGAATAGTGAATAGTGATTGAAATCCTTTTATAGAGGAAACAATTCCTTCGTCGCTTCATAATGGGACACTTTCTCGTTATGATGGGAAGAACAGATTTTGCAAATCTGAAACTCCCACATCTTAATGAGACAGCAATCCCGTTCTGACGGGAAACCAAACTCCCTCTACATCATCACATGTTCCATCTTGACGAACCAATTGACAAGAAACTAAAGAATCCAACTTTGGTCCCGTTACATGTCCCGTTTTGACGGGGTTTCTGACGAGAAACCAAAGGGTCCAATTTTGCCCTCATCACATCCGTGTCTTGACGCACTTCCTGGTGGGAAACCAGGGAGACCAGCTGCTACTCCCGTCAAATCCTCTTCCTGAGGCCATTCCTGATGAGAAACCAAGGAGTCCAAAAATGCTCTCTTCACATCCTCGTTTTGATGAGCTTCCTGATAAGAAAATAGGGAGGCCAATATTTGCTCCCATCACATGTTCCGTTATGACGGAAAAATAGCGGGCTCTTTATTTAGTCCCGTTATGAGCCTCGTTCTAACGACATTACTGATAGGAAACCAAGGAACTTCTTAGAAGACCCTAAAAGCACTAGGGACACCCCAAACAAACCCTAAAAGTTTTAAACTCATAAGCATTACATGAACGGTCCTTGAATTTGGCCAATCTAAAACCTAACAATCTCTCCTTTTGGCCATTTAATGACAAAACCCTAAAACAAAGGTTTGAAACTTTTACAGAGCACAAGACCACAATAGAACACACAAGACCTACACAAAGGCCATAAGTCCATAACTTCCAAAAAAACAAACCAAAGTGCTAAGTCAAGAGGACCTTTACCAAGACTATTGTTGCGCTGTTTAAATGAAACACAACCCAACGGTTTTCTCTTAAAGCAAGCTCAAGAGCAAGGAGAAGAAAACTATAATCTGAAACATGTCACACAAGAAATGTTATTGCATGCTAGTCTACAAAATTAAAAATAACAAGCAGCAAAAACAAAAACTACTCTCTCTCCACTGTCGTATGAAACATGATTGCATTTAGTATATGCAACAAGCCCTTTAAACCCCTAGGCATCCCTAGTAAGACGAGTGAAGTCTTATGAGGGTTTAATAGAAATGTTACCCACAAACATTATGCAAAAGTTCATGTTATCCAAAAATTGAAGTATCACTAAAAATCAAAGATTTTCATTCATTAGCAAGCTTAAAAAGATAAAATCCATCTTCTCAATGAATTGAATTTTAAAGTCTAATCAATTACGAAAGACAGGCTAAGGCATCTCAAGTTCGAAACAATGTAAAATGAACTATTACATAAATATGAAGTTTCCAATTATTTCCAATGTGTAATGTCTCAATATCTCAAATTTCACTAAAATCCTCATCAGAATGAATAACTATGGCATAACTTTCTTTTTCTTCTTTTTGGACAGGCTGTGCAATGTTTCATTCCCTTAAGCTTTATAATTGACCCATATAACGAGTGTTATGCCAATGACTCCCAAACCAGAAGGTTTTAGGGCATTAGGTGTAAAGACACCCCTAAGGACTTACTAACTCAAGTCAAAAAGGCAATGAAACCAAACTAACCATGACATTAACCAAATCAAAATTCTCACCTTTTGACGTGAACACCCATTACATAATGAGGCAAGAGGTCCAATTACTTAGTGAAAAGCTTATCAATGATCTTTTATATATATATATATATATATATATATATGCCAAAGTATCCACCCAACAAGTCTCCCAGCTTCACCCAAGACATTGAAACATACACAATCAGATTCACATGTCATACCCCACATTTTATGTGCTAATGTGCTTATGTCAAATCAAATCAAACAAGTGAATTCCTCATATGCTCAAAATAACTAATCAAACTTAGAAACTCTATCATTAGATCACACTTCTTAGATCAACAAAAATTTTAAGATAGACATGAACATGCACTTTATCTTCAAAAACAATAACAAAAATAGGGACAAAGTGTGCGTAAAGTGTCTCAAATACCCCCAAACTTAAATTACACATTGTCCCCATTGTGTATATAGCATGAAAAGATCTCACTTGGGAGATGTGGAAAACTGGCTGGAATGGTATGGCATGGCTCATAGCACACCCCCAAACATGAACACAAGCACACTTGTCCCTGAAAAACAAGACACTAAAATAACAACAAAAAACAAAAAGAACTAAAAAAAAATAACAGAAAAATAAAATGAAAACAAACAAGAAATAAAAAGGGTATGTTGTGGGGTGCCTTCCATGAGCGCTAAGTTTAACATCTTCAGCCAGACTGTTGTACTTCTCCCTGTTGGTCTATCACTGCAGGGTAGAAGATGATGCCCCTAAAGAAGGTGGCAATCGTGCCAGAATGGACCGCAGCAGTCCTTCTTGATTTTGTAATTGTTGGTCAGCCAAGCACTTGTCCTCCCAGGCTTCCCTTCTTTGATTAGCCAGCTCAAATTGGAGGAATGACAACTCGTCACAAAGGAATTGATAGTGTGAAATGCCCATAGTGATGGTCTCCTCCTCTTGGAGGCCCATCCATGTCCTTAGGCTCCTCCTCAACCCTCTCTGCCACGACTACTGGTGCTCGCGGTACCCGTGGCATATGAGAATAACTTTGATTCCACTGGATTTTGCCAAATTGTAGGTGGTTGGTGACAGGTTCATATGTTGGAGTGCCCTTAATTCCCTTTTCCTGAAGTATATAAGTGAGAAGCAACGGGAAAGGTGATCCTCATTTGTTGGTACTGTCTGTACCTTGTACATGCACCCTGTCCCAAAACTTATACATTTGGCTCCAGATGAGCTTAGGAATGGAGCACCAATAGCCTTTATGAAAGGCATAAAGTGCTTTGAGAAAGAGGTCTCGTCTTTGAGTTTTGTGTCCCAAGGGACATGCATTCCGATGCAGGATAAAGTTCACAAGCCAGAGTTGTGGAGGCATCTTGGCCTTGCCACCTGGATTGCAGTGATCATCGGCGTACTGTCCTCCACACATGTCTCCAATGATTTCTGCAATACTGAGCATTGGGGGTTCTTCTTCAAATTGTTCATCCTCTGGAGGGTACTCATTACTGTACTTTAGAGCAACGACGATGTATGTAGAAGTGACCTCAATGTAGACGCCTTTACTAGATGAGGACATGACACTTGGCTTGTTGCAATCGAAAGTGAGGTGCTCATAAAATTGTGTGATCAGGCTCTTGTAGGTGGTTAAGTTGACTGGCTTGAACAACCTCTTCAACCCATGGCACTTGAACTCTTCAACCGCCCATCTAGTAGCTTCAAAATTCTTGAAATCATCTTGGATTGCAAATGTAGTCTCCAGAATGAGCTTCCTCTGCTAAAAAGTGGGTCGGGATGTAGTAGCCTTGGCCCTAGAAACTTGAGAGGAGGAAGCACGAGTCTTTGGCATTTTTCAAGTTGGTTCAGGACTTTTGTCGAGCACCTGGTGTGTAACTTCAAAAATAATGGTGCAAAACCAGCCCCTTACAAAACAGCGAAACCAACCAGAACAAAACACAATCCATACACTCGGATTGTGCGTGTCACAAAACAGAAACAAATGGAGGAAAATGGTGTGGAATGTAAATATGGGGTAAGGAATGGGAGAATAAAATGAAAAATAGAGATGAAGGGACGGTGGTGGAGTGTAGGGGTTGTGTGTTGTGGTGTGTGGCGGTGCAAAGGTGGCCGGTGATGGAGTTGGGCGGCATTGGGTGTATGCATGAGTGGTGCGGTGAGAGCAGAGAGTTGCACGACGCAAGAGAAAGTGAAGGGGAGAAGGGGGTTTTGATAAGTGCTAAAATATTCATATTTTAGCCCCTTAATTTATATTTGTTAATTTCTTAGTTTTGTTATTTGGTGCTATTTTATTTCCTTTTTGTGTTTTCTGTGTTTCATAGGTTTTTGGAAGAAAATGAAGAATTTCTAGAAAGTTTGAGCATAAAGGACAAAATTGGAAAAAATCTAGAAGTCTTGGATCAAGAGGAAGAATTGCACTACACCTAGGCTCGAGCGCATCAGCGCTCGAACACCCTAGCCAAGGAGCGAGCATAGGCGTGCGCTCGTGAGCATAAGAAGAAGCATTGATCGCAACTACGATCGAGTGTAGTAGAAGAACGATCGAGCGTAGCCACGCACTTGACTGCATACAGGCTAGGGTCGAGCACACTCGGGCGCTGGAGAAAATTCAGATGCTGCCAAGACTCATTTTCCTTCCCAAACTTGGTTTCCCAAGCCCTAGTTGAACTAGGACTTTAAACCTATGAATTTACTAGGGTTTCTAGGATTTCTAGGGTTTTCCTAAGCCTATAAATAGACCTTTAAGCCTCACAATTGGAAGGAGAATTGAAGACAAGCTTTTGGGTAGGAGAGGAATTGGAGGCTCAGTTTAGAAGCGTTTTTGATTCTTTCTTTTCTCTTTATTTTAATTATGTGTAACTAACTTTTAGTTAGGGGCTAGATTGAAGCCCTAATCATGTCTTTTTAGGATTTCAATATTGGCACCTTTTCTACAGGTTTGTGACCTAAAAATAGGTCACGTGAGCCTCTGGTCAAGTGCGCTCGATCACACTCGCGTAAAGGGTGAGTGTGCTTGGGTGCGTTCGCGCGCGCAGGGGTGCAAGGGTGAGAATGTGGTTGAGCGCACAGCTAGGTGCGCTTGATCACACTTGTGCAGAACAGAAACATAAACAAAAACATAAAAGAGAACAATAGATTTAATGCCCTGCAGCAGTGCGCTCGATCACACCGCTACAGAACGGGACTGCATGTACGAAAACCAGACAACAAAAAAATTAAATTAAAGCGAAATTTAACTAATTAAAGGAAAACAAAAAAATAAATTTTAAAATTAACAACAAAATAAAATTAAAACAAAACAAAATTAACTGAGGGAAAACAAATTCTAAACAAAATCAAACAATCCCCAGCAACGGCGCCAAAAACTTGTTTTGCCGAATACCCACCTAAATTCATAGGCGAATATTCAGTACGTTTTAGCTCACAAGTGAAGATCAAAACGATAGTGTAGGGTGCAAGTACAAGATCATTCCCTCGAGGATTGTTGATTTTGTTTAAAACAGCTTTTCCAAATTAAAATACCAAATTTGTCACGAAATTGACATAATAAAAAGAGATAAAGATAAATGAAAGTGTCAGGGGTTCGACATCCACCACTAATCAGACTAATTAAGATAACAATATGTCAATGCGCCAATCATACTGATATATTTAATGCTTGTCAACTTAAGGGCATGGGTGTATACTCCTTAAGCTATGGATCTCCATAAGCAACAAATTAGCCATGGGCGTCTACTCTAATTCTTTTCTTTCTCAAAGGATTTAGCATGGGTATCTACCTTGTTCTTTAAGAAAGCATAAATCTATAGAAATCGACAAACACGTGAACCCTAGGGCATGGGTGTCTACTCCCGGTTTTTCATGTTGATTAATCCAAGAACCTGTGATGGGGTTCTTTTGTCACTCTATTAAGCCTAGGACTCGGTCATCCAAATTGACTTAAATAACAAATCCATACCACATGCATGTGTTGATCAGGCACATTCATATGAGGAATTCAATTAACCAGAAAATAATCAATTTAAATATACCAAAATATGATTGTAGCAAAGACACCAATATTGAAATCCTAAAAAGACATGATTAGGACATCAATCTAACCCCTAACTAAAGAGTTAGTTACACATAATTAAAATAAAGGGAAAAGAAAAAACCAAAAACGACTCCTGGAAGTAGCCTCCAAATTCTCCTAGTCTAAGAGGCTTAGAGGTCTATTTATAGGCTCTTAAGAAACCTAAGAACCCTAGAAAACGTAATAAAATCGGAGGACAAAACCCTAGTTTAATTAGGGTTTGTAAAACCTAATTTTAAGTGGAAAATAAGTCTTTTCGCATCTGGGTCACCCGAATGCGCTTGATTGCATAGGGTGCGCTCGATCGCTGCCTTGCGCTCGATCCTATGTTTGATGCGCTCGATCGCAGATGTGGTCGAGCCTGTTTCTGGTGCGATCAATCCCATGCTCCAGTTTTTCCCACATTTGATCTTTTATGCTCAAAACTTCCAAAAATGATTCCCTTTCCTTCAAACATCTAAAAACAAACAAAAACACAAAAATGAAGTAAAACAACACAAAATAGCACAACTAAGAGATTAACACACATAAATTAAGGGGCTAAAATATGTATATTTTAGCACTGATCACTGCATCTTATTCAAAACAAGGAAGAAGATATCTACAAGAAAATTAACAGCAAGATTGAAGACAGACAAGGCAACCAGCCACAATAAAACCATCAAAAAAAATTTCAACAAACCACCCATCAAAAGCTTCAGAACTTTTCATAACAACTCTCCCCCATTTTGTCATAAGGGCCAAATGGATATCAATCAAGACATATTCAAGAAAGAACATATTCTCACAAGAAAACCACAAGCCACAACCGTAGAAAAGAGAAAAGAAGAGACAACATAACTTTGTCAAAAGAACACAAAGGAGACTCTAACTTGAAGCTCACTCGTTTCCATAGTTTAAACAAGTTTATCCGAACCACAATATCAAAATAATACATGTGTTGTGCAAATTTATTTAACTCGCAAGTGCACGAATCAATTGTAGTTTAATGGATTGCAAGTGCGAGGTCGATCCCACAGAGAATTGTATTTTTGAAAGAGCAATTTATAACTAAACTAATTAAATCCTAATCTAGTTCCAAAAGGGTTTTGATTTTTGAGTTTTGAAAATTAAAGGATAAACATAAACTAAATAAAATAAGTAAATCTAAGGATAAAGGTACTAAGGTTTGAGAATTCACACTCACCAAATCATAACAACATACTTTATGTTCATCAATATTAATCTGAAGTTCTCACAAATTAAATCATATATATGTTTTACTATGCTTCAAAGAATTAATCAAAACCATCCCATGTATCCATTCATTGACCAAATCACAAAAGGAATCCAAATTCAATTGAAACACCAGATGTATCCTTAGAACTAATCACAAGGGATATCCAATTTTTATGAGTTAAAAGCCAAGCAATCAATCATATGAAATTATCTCAAATCATCACATGTATCCTTGAATCACAAGAGATATCCAAGAATCACTCCATACAATTGATTAAAAGTAAAACAATTGAAATATAAAACCCAATAAAATCAGAATAATAAAAACTTACATAAAAGTGATGTTGTTCTTCATCGGTGAGGCTTCATCCCCAACCTTAGTTGGGAATTTAGCTCCACATAAAAATAAAATCTAAATCTAAACCTAACCCTAAAGAAAAACTAAACAAAAGAATTTTGCTCTCTAGGATTGTGTCCGTTTTCTTTAATGCAAAGAAGTCTATTTATAGGCTTAGAAAAGTCCTAGAAGCCCGAGTAAACCTAGATAATTCGGAGGTCTGTCTTCCAGTTAAAATAGAAGTCTGAAATCGGAATAGGATTTTTCCAGATTTGTGTCCTTTAATTGCGGGGCGATTTTGGCATAGAAACTGTCAGAATTACGAAAATCCTATTTCACAATAAATTGTAGTATTTTGAGCTAGCTTTCCAATACCGTTTGAATCACTTCAATACGATATTTGAACAGAGAGTTATGGTCAAAATACTAAGACATGTGCAGAATCTGAATTTGAATCCGATCCGAAATCTTATCCAATCTGAACTTTAATCTGATTTAACCTTTTCTTGGATTTGGTTAGAATTAACCACATCATCTAGGTCTTCTCAAAGTATGCTTTCTTCCAAACTTCGCATTTTTCCCTTTAAAGCTGTAGTTTTTCTTCAACGACCTACAAAATACTAAAAACACAAAACTAACACAAAACATTAAATAACGACACAGCTAAAGGATTAACTAATGTAAATAAAGGGGTCCAAATATGCAATATTTGGCACTTATCAAACACCCCCAAACTTACATTTTGCTAGTCCCTTAGCAAAACAAAACAAAAAATAAAATGAAAGCAAGAAACATAAATCCTCTTTCGTGGGAGAGACGATTGCATTTAGCATATGCAACAAGCCTTTTAAACCCCTAGGCATCCCTAGTGGACGAGTGAAGTCTCGTGAGCGCTTAACAAGAATGATACCCACAAACATTGTGCACTATGTTGTTAATAAGAAAGAAGTTTCACATGAACCATGGTTTTTATTCATGAGCAAACTTAAAAAGACAAACACCATCATAACAGTCAAAAGGAAATCCAAAATCAAATTACTCATAAATGGACAATTGAGACCTCATATGTTCTAAAAAGTGTAAAGTGTAATTAGCATACAATCATGAAGCTTTCTGCTTAAACTTAAG
>NC_081542.1:32027539-32030706 GCF_901000735.1 Corylus avellana
AAAGAGGAGGAAGAGAAAGAGGAGCAAGTTGAGCACCTTGAGAATAATGAGCCCCCAATGGATCCTAATCTGCCCAGTGACATGGAAGTGAGTACTGAAGCTCCTGCCTACATCACTGTCCCCCTTGAGGCACATCAGAAGCCATCTTATGTCAAGATATTCAAGGACTTGTGCACACAAGCACACAAATCTAGGAACCACTTTCCTAAGAAGATCCGTCGAAGCAAGGAAGTCTACATAAGATGGCGAAACATCCTTCTAGAGGGCTATGAAGTTTGGAAGAAGAAAGGGTGGAAAGGATTGGTTGGACATCCGCATGATAGGGGAAAGCGCTGTAAAGTTTTCTCCTCGAGTTTATTTTCTGCACTTCACTCCACAAATTCTTTCTTTCCTTTTTCATTATATTGCATTTCTTTTTATTTGTTTTTGTTTCTAACAGCAATTAATCTTTTGATGTTTTGTTTCTGTGAAAAAAAAATATTGCTATTAGTTTTTGTTGACAGGTGTCTTGGTGTTTAAGTTTGGGGGACGCCCTAGCCTTTTTCACACCTTGAGATTTCCTTACTTCCGGTAATGTATTTCTATACTACACATTGAGGGCAATGTGTAATTCAAGTTTGGGGATATGGAAAAACACTTTGTCTGTTTATTTTTGTTCTTATTTGTTTATTTTTATTTGTCATTTTGTGTTAAAAAATTTGAAAAAAAAAAAATAAAAATTGTGCTACGTTGTTGTCAAGTTTGAGTTAAACTGTAACTGTGATTTACATTTCATTTGCTTGCTTAAAGGGTTGAACAAATTATTATGTCATTAGGAGTCAGAGTCCCTTGACTTATTTTTGGGTGAAAGAGATTTCACTTGTTTTGAGATAAATTTTCATGAGCACATTAGCATGTTTTCTGTGAGGTATGATGTTTGAGCTTAGGCTTGTTCTCTTTGAGATTTGTTGGATGACCTATTGATGAATAACCATTGGCTTGCAAGATATAAAAAATAAATAAATAAAAAAGAGAAGGAAAAAGAAAATAAAGATCATGTTGAGTTTTCCGCTGAGTAACCGGACCTCTTGCCTCATTAAGCATTGAGTGTTCGCGTCAAAAGGTGTGAAGTTCAGTGTTGATTTATGATATGGCTAATCTAACTTCGTAGCCTTTTTGACTTAAGTTAATAAGCCCTTAGGGATGTTCTACATCTAGTGCCCTAAAGCCACCTGGCTTGGGAGTCATTGGCCTAACACTTGTTACATGAGTCAATTAGAAAGCTTAAGGGAGTTAGACATTGCGAAGCCTATAAAAAAAAAAAAAAAAAAATGCATATCTTGCCTTGGTTGTTTCATCTGTTAGGGATTCTTACAAATTTTATGGAACTTGTCTTGAGTTTAACCTGAAAGCTTCATGATTGTATGCTAATTACACTTTACACATTTCAGAACATATGGAGTCTAAATTGACCATTTATGAGTGATTTGATTCTGGATTTCCTTTTGACGGTGATGATGGTGTTTGTCTTTTTAAGTTTGCTCATGAATAAGAACTATGGTTTATGTGAAACTTCTTTCTTGTTAACAACATCGTGCACAATGTTTGTGGGTATCATTCCTGTTAAGCCCTCACGAGACTTCACTCGTCCACTAGGGATGCCTAGGGGTTTAAAAGGCTTGTTGCATATGCTAAATGCAATCGTCTCTCCCACGAAAGAGGATTTATGTTTCTTGCTTTCATTTTATTTTTTGTTTTGTTTTGCTAAGGGACTAGCAAAATGTAAGTTTGGGGGTGTTTGATAAGTGCCAAATATTGCATATTTGGACCCCTTTATTTACATTAGTTAATCCTTTAGTTGTGTCGTTATTTAATATTTTGTGTTTTTAGTATTCTGTAGGTCGTTGAAGAAAAACTACAGCTTTAAAGGGAAAAATGCGAAGTTTGGAAGAAAGCATATTTTGAGAAGACCTAGATGATGTGGTTAAGTTCAACCAAATCCAAGGAAAATGTTAAGTCGGATTAAAAATCAGATTGGATAAGATTTCGGATCAAATTCAAATTCAGATTTTGTACACGTCTCAGTATTTTGACTGTAACTTTCTTCTCAAATATCTGATTGAAGTGATTCAAACGGCATTGGAAAGCTAAGTCAAAATACTACAATTCGTTGTGAAATAGGATTTTCATAATTCGTACAGTTACTATGTCAAAATCGCCCCGCAATTAAGAGACACAAATTTGGACGAATCCTATTCCGATTTGAGACTTCTATTTTGACTGGGAGACAGACTTCCAAATTATCTATGTTTACTTGGGCTTTTAGGACTTCCCTAAGCCTATAAATAGACTTCTTTGCATTCAAGAAAAGATACACAATCCCAGAGAGCAAAATTCTTTTGTTTAGTTTTTTCTTTAGGTTTAGGTTTAGGTTTAGATTTTATTTTTATGTGGAGCTAAATTCCCAACTAAGGTTGGGGATGAAGCCTCACCGATGAAGAACAACATCACTTTTATGTAAGTTTTTATTATTCTGATTTTATTGGGTTTTATATTTCAATTGTTTTACTTTTAATCAATTGTATGGATTGATTCTTGGATATCTCTTGTGATTCAAGGATACATGTGATGATTTGAGATAATTTCATATGATTGATTGCTTGGCTTTTAACTCATAAAAATTGGATATCCCTTGTGATTAGTTCTAAGGATACATCTGGTGTTTCAATTGAATTTGGATTCCTTTTGTGATTTGGTCAATGAATGGATACATGGGATGGTTTTGATTAATTCTTTGAAGCATAGTAAAACATATATATGATTTAATTTGTGAGAACTTCGGATTAATATTGATGAACATAAAGTATGTTGTTATGATTTGGTGAGTGTGAATTCCCAAACCTTAGTACCTTTATCCTTAGATTTACTTATTTTATTTAGTTTATGTTTATCCTTTAATTTTCAAAACTCCAAAATCAAAACCCTTTTGGAACTAGATTAGGATTTAATTAGTTTAGATATAAATTGCTCTTTCAAAAATACAATTCTCTGTGGGATCGACCTCGCACTTGCAATCCATTAAACTACAATTGATTCGTGCACTTGCGAGTTAAATAAATTTGCACAACACATGTATTATTTTGATATTGTGGTTCGGATAAACTTGTTTAAACTATGGAAACGAGTGA
>NC_081542.1:32030806-32032722 GCF_901000735.1 Corylus avellana
AAATGGGTAGCCGAGATCCGAGAGCCACGCAAGCGTACACGCAAGTGGCTCGGCACTTTCACCACAGCCGAGGACGCCGCTCGCGCCTAAGACCGCGCCGCCATCATCCTCTACGGCTCAAGGGCTCAGCTCAATCTCCAGCCCTCTAGCGGTTCCTCGTCCCACTCCTGCTCCTCCACACGTGGCACCTCCTCATCGTCTTCAACTCAAACCCTCCGCCCTCTTCTCCCTTGCCCCTCTGGGTTTCTTTTGCGTATTTATATTTTTGACAGAGAGAGAGGATGCAAGTTTGGGGGTCGGGGGTAAGAAGGGCTCACACAAGTAGATTTGGGTCAGTTGGCTGAGGAAAGAAAATGAGCTAGGGAGCTGAAGAGAAATCAAAGCGCTAGAATTTGTCAGAAAAAAAAAAAAAAAAGAAAAAAGTAAAGGCTAATAGGGTAATTGTACATCAGGTTTATGAGGATTATTTTATTAAAATGCACTTATACCGATAATCTACAGTGTCTAGGCTGGCTGAACACTTTTGCCAAACACCCCCAATATATACCTCCTTTGAGTTCCTCTTTGATCAAGAGTCTTGTTAGGTCAATGAAAAACTCGTCATGTCCATCCTTCTTTAGGCCCTATCCCGTACTCTGGTTGCAACAACACTCATCTTCTTGATAAAAATTCAAAAGATTTCATCAATTTTGATGTTGGATTGGTTAGCCATTCGAATAGTAAATGTGAAATTCTTTATAAGGCTTAATCAAGTAAGTTTTGATCGTCCACTCACCCATTAAAGCATGCAGGCTCAATAAAAACTATCTCACATGTTCTGAAGGTGCTCGAAAAGATTGACCCAATAACAATTTCAAAATAAAATTGTTGGGAATCCAAAATCCCCCTCTCCTTCTACTTTGAGCTGCTGTCACCATCGTCAGCTCCCTCCCCCTTTTCTTCGCATCACCGCCATTCTCACCTTCCTCTCTCCACTCCTCATCATTGTCACCACAACAACCACAATTATTTATCGACTTTTGTGAACCTTGTTAAAATTCTTTTGTACTTTAATATTTCTTTTTTTGGTTCGAAGGGGAGTTTGGAATTGGACTTCTAATTGTCTTGAACTCAGTATATATGATAATAAAATAAAATAAATAAATAAAAAATTTGTTTAATCAGATTGTCAAAAAAAATAATTAAATTAAAACAAAAGAATTGAATTAATTTTTATTGGAGCAACACAAAAAAAAAAAAAAAATAAATAACTAGAGAAAAAATAGAGAGCTTGGATCAATGAAACATCGGTGGCGGAGTAACAGCCATACAGTTTTGCATTTGTAGCAGGGGATTCTGATTTACAAAGACAACGTTGCACACCCAAGAGCCCCTACTCTCTCTCTCTCTCAACCAAAGTGCGAAATGAAGCTTTTCCTAATGAACCAGCGGGCACTCGTAGCGATTCCGCTGAGCCTGAGATCAATAGCCAGACTGGTTTCTTCGTCTTCTTTTTCTTCTTCTTCTTCTTCTTCTGCTTTGAATTGGGAAGGTGGAGTTTCCATGGTGCAGGGAGCTTCCAGAGGAATTGGCCTTGAATTTGTGAGCTCTCCTTCCTTTGTCTTTAGAATTATTATACCATCTTCCATTCCATTATGATTTCAAAAGATGGGTGTGGGTCTGTTTCATTTGCAGGCCTTACTTGGAATATTGCATTTTCGTTGCACTGTGTAAATTTCGTATTTTTCCAAAATGCAGCCTCTTCCTTGTTGTTTTGGATGATGAACCAATTGTGGGTTTTTCCGTGATCCTACATTACAGGAATAAGTGAACAAGTACCAGGTGTTTGCATGTCTTGTAATGGTGATGTCCAGAAACTACCAATAAAATGAATGGTTGAGATCTAAAGAAATGGGAATAGCAAACTATTAACAATT
>NC_081542.1:32032822-32145033 GCF_901000735.1 Corylus avellana
GAGTCCGAGCGTCACTCTTTCCATCAAAACCAATGTGAGACAAGATAAACCCATGTGACACAAGATAAGCTATGAGTATCTCATACCATGCTCTAGGTGCCTATTTCAACCCAGATAAAGCTTTCTTCATCTTGTATACATGATCATTGTGATGAGGATCCTTGAACCCTTTAGGTTGTTCCACATAGACTTCTTCTTGTAGAATTCCATTTAGAAAGGCACTTTTAACATCCATTTGATACAATTTAAAACCAAAATTGCACGCTATTCCAAGAATAATTTGAAGACTCAAGTCTAGCAACTGGAGCAAACGTCTCATCAAAGTCTATCCCTTCAACTTGAGTATACCCCTGAGCAACAAATCTAGCCTTATTTCGTATCACAACACCATGTTCATCAAACTTGTTCTTGAAGATCCATTTTGTTCCTATAACATTCTGATCGCTAGGTCTGGGAACCAAGGTCCAAACATCATTTCTAGTAAATTGATTCAGCTCCTCGTGCATAGCTTCAATCTGGCTTTCATCTTGTTGTGCTTCTTCAACCCACTTTGGTTCGAATTGAGACAGATAATACAAGTGAGAAACTTGATTTAAGACCCTGTTCCGAAGCCTTTTTCCTTCTCTAATTTTTCCTAAGATATTTTCCTTAGGATGATTGAAGATTAGACGAGAAGGAGTATCTTTAGACAAGACTTTAGGGCTAGTGGGCACAACATTTGACTCAGGTGAAGCAAATTTCATTATCCCTTCTAATTCCTCCACAGCTGGTTTTTTCAACTTCCTCCGGCTTCTCTTCGTTTTCAAGTGGTTGACTCCTGACATCAGAGGATTCATCATGAATCACAACATTTATAGTTTCAATGACAGTGTTTGTTCGACTATTGTAAACCCGATATGCCCTACTCGAATGAGAATATCCAAGAAAGATTCCTTCATCACTCTTGGTGTCAAATTTACCAAGATTTTCCCTATCACGGAGTATGAAGCATTTACTTCCAAAAATGTGGAAGTATTTCACTGTTGGTTTCTTCCCCTTCCAAATCTCATATAGTGTCTTCTCAGTTCTTGGCCTTCGATAAACTCTATTAATAATGTGACAGGCGGTATTGATAGCTTCTCCCCAAAAACATAGCGTGTGCCATAAATTGGATGACTCAATTCTTCTTTGAAACAACTCCATTTTGTTGAGGAGTGATGGGTGAGGAGAATTCCTATTTTATGCCTGACTCTTTAAAGAGTTTTTCAAAATATAAGTTCTCAAATTCTCTTCCATGGTCACTTCTCATCCGTTGAATGGCACATCCCTTCTCATTTTGGATTCTTTTGAACAAAATTTTGGCTTGATCATATGCTTCAAACTTGTCCTTCAGTAATATCACCCAAGTGAATCTAGAATAGTCATCTACAGTCACCATGATATACTTCTTTCCTCCCATACTCTCACTTCTCGTGGGACCATTCAGATCCATGTGAAGCAACTCCAAACAATATGTGGTGTGGATGGACTTTGCTGCTCTCTATTGAGATTTGATTTGTTTTGCAAACTGACATGGTCCACATACCATCTTCTCAAGCTTGCCTAACTTAGGCAAATCACTGATTAGCTCATTCTTGGACACCCTGAAGAAATCCTTGAAATTCAGATGTCTTAGACGTTGATGCCATAGTTCAGCAATGTCCAACTTGGTTTGCTTACAATTGAAAGTGGTCGAAGGACCAATTCCATGGCAATTATCAGATGTCCTCACACCTCCCATAATCCATTTTCCATCCTCATTGAACACATTGGATTCTTTTTTTTGAGAACTAAACAATACGATCTTCGTCACATATTTGGCTGATGCTGAGAAGATTTGCCTTGAGATTCTTCACATAGAGTATTTCACGAATCTCTGGAATCCCTTTAATTCTGACTGATCCCCTTCCTTTGTTCTAAGCATGATTTTTGTCTCCAAATGTAACACTTTCAACCCTGTACTCATTTAAACACTTAAACACAAATTTGTCACCCGACATGTGCTTAGAACAAGCACTATTGAGGTACCACAGACATGAGTCAAGAGTTTTTAATGAAGTGTGAGCAACAAAATCAGCACTATCATCTTCTTCAATGGGACACTTCTTGAAAGAGCAACTGCATTGACTAAACTCTTGACTATGCACAAAAGAGGAGGGGTATTTCTTCGAGATTACACTAGTAAGAAAATTTAGTTTGGAGATTATGAGTTCCAACTATTGTTGAACAAGGTTAATATTTTTCTTATTAGAGATAGTCTTGGAAGACTTGGTATTCTCATGCATCAAAAGTGGACATTTAGCACGAAAATGTCCTTGGACTCCACAGTGAAAACAAGGCCCACGTTTTTTAGCAGAGCTAGGTTCATATGAGGGACAATCAGAAGATTTCACATCCAACATCATAGACTATTCAGCAGACAAAAGTTCTTTTCTTTTTATTTCATTGTCCAATTTTAGTCTTTCCATTTCAAAATTGACTCTAACTAACTCATCCATAATACGCTCAGTGTCAAGATTAACAGAGCAAAGTTCCTTTAACATCGTGTCATAGAAGTAATTTAGAGCATCCAAAGAGAGACCAGGATTATCATGGTCAATATCAATACAGTACGAAGACTTAAGAGATTCAGCAACACTCTCACAAGAAACAGAAGACATGTCAAAGTCTTTTAAACAACAAAGCTCATCAAGAAAAAGGAATATTCATAGAAAAGACAGAACCCACAAAAAAAAAGAAAAAAAAAAAGAAGAGGAACTATCAAACTTGATCCGAGTGACGTTTGAGGACTTATTGCGAGATTAGGCAGATGCTCATGGTAACTAGTACTTTTGGGTGATGCTATAGACTTAAGAGTTTTAATGCATGCTTGTATATTAAGGTGTAGCGTGGATCCCTTGTAATGATGATATGTATAGTATGATTTCAATTACTGTGATGATTCTTGGTAAATGCTCCGGTTGTAATGATTAATGTTGATAGAATTTAATATTTTCACTACTTAGTATCGTCCTTTTATAGGAGTAGAGATCTCTGAGTCTTGTTTCTCGTAGGATAAGGCTGGGAGACGAAAAGATGATTTCGAAGAAGATTGGTTAAGAACCAATATTTTCATACCACCTGCACAATCGCAGAGAAGGTTCACAAGCTTATTATTGACTGAGGCAGTTTTGAGAATGTGGTGTTAGAGGATGCAGTTAAGAAGCTTCAGTTGAAGACTAGTCACCATCCAAAACCTTACAAATTGTCTTGGTTAAAAAAGGGAGTGAGGTAACATTATATAGGAGATGTTTGGTTTTTGTTCCATTGGTAGAAAATATTTTTTGATGATACATGGTGCGATGTAGTGTCTATGGATGCACGCCATTTACTATTAGGCAGGCTTTGCAATATGATCGAAACGTTATCTATGATGGGCGACAAAATACCTATACCTTAAGCATTAAGGGAAAGAGTAATTCATGCACTAGTGACTAAGAAGGCATTAAGCTCCTAGCATTGTCTCGATTCCTGGAGGAAACAGAAGAAGGAGTTGTGTACGCCTTGATGCCATGTGATGAGGGTGCCAGCATAGCTAATGAAGTTTTAGTAGATTAACAAGAGGTGCTTACTGAGTTTGCTCATTTGATGCCAAAGAATCTACCCCCTAGTTTGCCACCCATGAGAGATATACAACACCACATAGACCTCGTGCTGGAGTCAAGCTTGCCAAATCAACTAGCTTATCGCTGAGCCCGAAGAAATTTGAAAGAATAACTAAGATCATGTTCTACCTAAAAAAAAAAGGAACTACACATATATCAAATTAAATCAAGTATGGCGAAATGTAAACAACATCACAATCACAACACAAGATTTTTACGAAGTGGAAAACCCTTTGAACACATCAGAGGTAAAAAATCACTCCGAGGGCAGCCAAACCCAGAAAATCACTTTATGAAGATTCAAAGTTACAGACTAAACGATACTCACAACCTTGAGGACCTCTAGACTTAGTAAAAACAACAAGCATCCCAACTTGTCTCCATCTTGACTATTTTCACAGAGTACATTTCCTCACCGACCCTTCGGTAGATTTCCTTCTTCAAGCTCACGAAACCCACAATCTTTTTATGAACAAACAAACAAGGCAACACACCAACAATCAAGAGCAAAGGACAGCCTAATGCTATATCATGTCCTCTCTTGAACAAAACTCCCGAGACACAGCGCCCGAAGAGAAACTATTGAGACTTTAGTGAACAATGCTGTGAGAAAATAAAATCCAAAGTTTGCTATGAACAGTGACAGGAAAATCCTTTTATAGCAAAGACGTTTTACTCTTCACTTACTAATAGGATACATTTCTCGTTATGACGGGAAAAAAAAATCTGTAGATCTGAGAATTTCACGTCCTAATGAGAAAGCTACTCCATTATGACGGGAAGGATAAAAGCCTCATCTTCATCACATGTCTCGTCTTAACGTGCCTCCTGACGAGAAAACAGGGACCCCATCATTGGTCCTATTACATGTCCCACTCTGACAAGGTTCCTGACGAGAAAACAGTAGCTTCATCTTCACTCCCATCACATCCTTGTCTTGACGCAACTCCTTATGAGAAAATAGTAGCTCCCTGTTACATGTTCCATCTTGACATAGCTCCTGACGAGAAAACAGTAACTCCCCATTACATATTCCGTCTTGACGCAACTCCTGACGAGAAAATAGTAACTCCATGTTACATGTCTCGTTCTGACGGCACTCATAACGAGGAAACAGAAACTCCCTATTGCATGTCTCATCCGACGGCACATTTGACGAGAAAATAGTAGCTCTTCACACAGTCCCATTACATGTCCCGTTCTGACGGGGCTTTTGATAGGAAAACAGAGAGTTCACCAAAAATAGCTTGAAGACCTAAGTGTTATTCCACAAAGTTTTAAACACAAAAACATTAAAAGAAATTTCATTGAATTAGGCAAACCTAAAACCTAACAAAATCTGAAGAATTGCAACACCAAGTGACATAATTGATGGAAAGATCTTACATTCGAGAGAGCATGAGTCCATGTGTAGTTCCCTTTCTCTTAGTTCCGAAGAAGGATGGGTGGTGGCGTATATGTGTCAATAACCGAGCCATTAATCGAATCACGGTGAAGTATAGATTCCCGATTCCTCGCTTGGTCGACATCCTGGATCAGTTAGCAGGTTCTAAGGTCTTTTCCAAAATTGACCTTAGGAGCGGGTATCACCAGATCATAATTGGCCTAGAGATGAGTGGAAAACAACATTCAAGTTGCATCATGGGTTGTACGAGTGGATGGTCATGCTTTTCTGGGATATCCAATGCGCCCATCACATTCATGAGGTTCATGCATCAAGCGTTGTGGCCTTGTATGGGGAAGTTCGTTGTTGTGTATGATGAGTGCCAAATGTTGCATATTTGAGCCCTTTAATTTGCATGTGTTAATTCCTTAGCATTTGTTATTTGTTTGATTTTATTTTGTTTTAGTGTTTTCAAGTTCCGAAGGAGAAATGAAATGTCCCAGAATTAATGGAATTTCATGACAGAGTATTGAAACCTTTTCATAACAACTCTCCCCTTTTTTATCATAATGGTCAAAGGGATAGCTAACAAGGCATATTCAAAAAAAGACATATTCTCTCATGAACATAGATAAACACCATATTATCTCAAAATAACATGCCATAGACATCATAAAAACATCAACCAAATTCATCAGAAAAATTAAGCTCACCAAAAAAATATTGTTTGTCAAGTTTAACCCAAAATTTCTCCCCCCTTTGTCATAAAGGACAAAGGGAATGATCATCAACCGAGAGGGAGTCAACAGGAGCAGCTAGAGCATCTTGAGTGGCTAGAGCAATTGGAACAACTGGATCAATATTCGTGGAAGGAGGAGTTATGGCTATGGCAGCAGCAAAAGCCATGAAAGGGTTCTGACCATCCTTGAAGAGGTCACTAAAGAAGAGATCACTTACTGGTTCTACAAAACCATTGTCAATGTTCTCAAAAAGAGACAAGTTTCTCAGTTATCCACTACCTCTGCTCCATCACCTTCTTCCTCGACAATTGGTTCATCAAACTATGCCTCAGGCTCATCTCTTAGCTGGCTTATGCTCTGTGATCTCTTAAGAAGGGATGTTAAAGCTATCTCATAAAATATGACAAAGAATACAAGAGATAAAGGAATCACAAATAGAGCCCGGCTCTAATGTTAACTCCCCCTTAACATAAGCAACCTCTTCCTAACAAGTGTTCCAACAAACCACATGCTCCTCATTTTCTCATAAAAGACAAGGAAGGAACTCAAGTGGCATCACTTGTATCCTTGGAAGGTATAAACCAAGGGGGTACAAACATTATGAGCAACGAATATGTGAGTCAAGAAAAATAAAAACCAATCCTACATCTTAAACAAGTGACCATGTGAATTACGGAGCACCCAATTCATTCAAGACCACGAGACAAAGATCCCAAAAACAAATTGAAACAAAATAACCCTAAGTTTATTCAAATTTCAACAACTTCATCAATGGGAAAATAAGCATGCAACAGGCATGAAGGATAAACAAAACCAGAGGCATGCAAAGACACAACACAATGCAATCATAGCATAATTCAATCACCAAAGAAAAGGTGATGTACAAACCACAAGAGTGCATATGTGTGGACAACCACAACAAGGTAAAGATGACGTGATATCCTCCGTTAAGACGGCATCAACAAAAATTCCTCTATTTGTTCTTCTCCTCCCCTTTTTGTTTTGAAAAAACCAACAACAATAAGTGAAGTAAACAAGTTTTCCTCAAGAGATAAAAGAGAGATTCAAGAATCAATTAATCCTTTGATCACACAAATTAGAACACGACACATTCATTGATTTAATTCTTACATGTAAGAATTTTAAGGAAACAATCCAACAAAGGCATAATCAGTGAGGTGAGTGATCATTTCAAAAACCAAGGATACATAATTCAAACCTCAAATGTCAAAAAGTCACAAAGGAAAATGTTTATCACTTAAGAGAAAAGTCAAACCCTTCTTTTCTCATCCTTGAGCAAAAAGTCACACTCACATTCCTCCTCAATTGTCCAAGTCATTTATTGAGATGAGGAATCAATCTCGTGGGTGTTTCACCTTTTACCTCAATGCATAGACATCGGCTTTTTCTATATGGATCAAAAAGCGAGTCATCATTTGACTTCACAAATAAAAGGTACACATGATCTTTGATCAATTGCTTGTCATTGTAGAAGGTGATGCCATGAACTTTTGAGAAAAGAGACATTGGGGTCAATTTGTAAAAGATCAAAACAGAATTTCAAATGGAGAGTTCATGAATTCCTTGGTAAAAAGAATATCCTCGTTTTGAAACATGTGCTTTAAGTGAAATGCCTTGACAGATTGACAACCAAAAAAATTTACACACAGAACCATCTCAAATATAAGAACTCCATTCCATAGTGTTCACATTGAATCAATTAGACAAAAGAAGCATCTCACTCCATCACATAAGAAAAACTAACACATATAAAACAAGAAGGAATGCTATCTGGACTGAAGGAGCACATCTTCAGAATTTTCACAGGAGGAACCAACAGGAAACAAAAAGAAAAAGGATAAACATAGGAATGAAGTCACTGCAACACACAATACATGAGCTAGAACACAAAATATCACAATAAGCAAGGAGAACTAGCCATGTAACCCCAACCCAATCTAGATAGGACACTGATTACCTTCAAGTTTGTCCAACCTAAAAGTAATGTCCTTCATGAAGGAAATGATTTGGTTAAAGAAGTCATTTTGTGTTTCAATCTCATAAGCATTATAGTTCTCCCTAATTGGAGATCTATGAGGGAGACAGTAGCAGTGAGGTTGGAGATGACCTATTTTGCCACAAAGATGACAAGTGGGAACTTTCCTCTGACAATGAATTCTCCTCATAGGAGCATGAGAGATTTGTCCACTGGACCCTCTCTTTCCCACATAACTTGGAGGCCTGTTAGTAATTCTACCCTTACCCTTGTCATTTTTCTCATGACTATTTAACACAACATGTGAAGCATGTGAGGCAGGAACAAAATTTATCAAATTTTCGAAGCTACCACATTTCTTGAAGTGGAGGCTTTTTTATCATATCCAATTCTATGTTTATCACCAAATTACTTTTGCATGCACAGAATGGTGTTCAGTTTAGAAGACGGGGATTCATTGATGGAATCCTCTTTCTAAGAATCTTCTGATCCCTTGGTTTCAGCCATTTTGTTCATCAAGAACTGATTTTCATCCTGCAAACTTGCACAAAATTTGTTAGCATCAAACAACTTGGTAGTGAGAGAATCATTTTCTACCTTTAGGGATTTTTCAGTTTTGTAGGCTGAGTCCATAAGGTTTTGAAGAGAAATATTTTCTTCTTCATCTACAGTCAATTGCTTCAGGAGCTCCTTTCACTTCCTCCTAGCATCTATGCAATTTCTGACAAGAGTGTCATGAGTCACAAGATGACCACTGCTTTTCACTGATCCTTCATTCGAGTCCTCCTCATATGACTCACCATCAACACATGCAGATGCACGATAATTGGAACTTTGAATGGTGTCTGCGAGTGCCATGTAAACAACCTTCTTTCCTTTTTGGTCATCGGAGTCATTTGACTATGATTCATCACTAACTGATCCATTCATGGCATTTTCTCCGGCATTCTTCAGGTTTCCATAGTCAACCTTGATATGACCAAATCCCTAACATTCAAAGCATTGAGGAAAGTGGGTTTTCTTGTCTCTATAGGATTTATCTCGTGAATCCTTCTGAGATTCTCCTTTCGATGGCAGCTCAGATGGTTTTCTCCCAGTCCGTTTAGCAAGTTTCATATGCTTGTGGAAGTTCCTGGTCAGCATGGCTATAGGTTTAGAATCGGAGGACTCATCATCACTAGATTCTTCAGGAACTACTTCATTTTCCTTCTTTGAAGCTTTCAAAGCAAAGCTCTTTTCTTTGAGAAAGAATCTCATGCTCTCATAGGTTATGAGAGAACCTACCAACTCATCGACATCCAACAACTCTACATCATTGCTTTCTTCAATAGCAGATATCTTCGTGTCAAAACGTGAAGGAAATGATCGAAGGATTTTTTTTTCAACCACTCTAACTTCAGGGACTTTATCACCAAGCCCTCGCATAGAATTTACAATTTCACTCAATTTGGTGTAAAATTCACCAAACATTTCATCTTCCTTCATATTCACAGTCTTAAACCGAGACGTCAACATTTGGAGTTGTGCCTTCCTTACCCCCTTTGAACCTCATGAGTTTTCTTAGTAATATCCCAAGCCTCCTTCGAGGTTTCACAAAGTGTGATTCATCGAAACTCATCTAAAGATACACAGTTGAAGATGCAACTTAACCCACGGTTATTCCAGTTACTTTTTGCCGTATCTTTTTTACTCCACTTGTCAAAATCGCCATCTAGTTTATCAAAAACTTTTTCAACCATAATGCAAATGTTGTCATTACACCCCTTCAAGTAGGCTCTCATACGGACCTTCCAATGAGCATAACCATTCCCATTAAAAATGGGATGGGCATTTGAGAATAAAGTATTTGGCTCCATAACAAAGAGGTCAACAAACACACTCAAGACGTTAGTCAAAAATTGAGCGAACCCCCTCTGATATCAATTGACAGTTTATATAGATCAAACTCTACCTTTTGCAACCAAAAAAAAAAAAAAAAACATTAAAGTAAGCAACTAAGCCATTTCATCAAACACAAAACATACACAGCGGAATAAGTAAACAAAACAACCACAACACAGAGTTTGTTTATGAAGTGGAAAACCCTTGAGCACCTCAAGGTAAAAGCCACTTTAGGGTAACCAAACCCAGGAAATCACTAAAAGAAGACTCACAGTTACAGGATAGATGATACCCACACCCTTGAGTAGCTCTAAGCTCAGTAAGAACGATAAGCCTCCCAGCTTGTCTCCATCATGACCATCTTCAATAAACGACTTCCTTTACGGACCATTCGGTAGACTTTCTTTAACAATCACCCATCAAAGATACCAGCTTTATCATCATCAAGCGAATAAGGCAACACGCCAAACAAGAGAAAGGACAGCTTCAAGCTATATCACATCCCCTTTTGAAAATAAATAGCATTAGGACCTAGTGTTGGTGGAGAAAATGAGACTTCAGAGAAGAGAGAGCTCTCAAAATAAAATCCCAAAGTCTGAAGAATGAACAGTGACTGAAATCCTTTTATACTGAAAACATTTCCTTCTTCACGTCTTGACAGAATACTTTCTTGTTAGGACAGGAAGACCAGATTTTTCAAATCCTAGATTTCCACATCCTGACGAGCCGGCAGTCCGGTTCTGACGTGAAGGCAAAATGTCATGTCCCGTTCTGACGGGGTTCCTGACAAGAAAACAGAAACTTCAACTTTGCTCCCATTACATCCTCGTCTTGACGCAACTACTGATGAGAAAACAGTAACTCCTAGTTACATGTCTCGTCCTAACGGGAAATGGTCTCTTCACTTGTCCCGTTCTGAGGAGCTACTTGACGAGAAATGCTCTCGTCACTTGTCCTGTTCTGACGCGACTTATGATGGGGAAACATAAACTTCCCGTTACATGTCTGATAAGTGCTAAAATATGTATATTTTAGTCCCTTAATTTACATAAATATGTTAATCTTTTAGTTTTGTTATTTTGTGCCATTTTACTTCATTTTTGTATTTGCTGTCTTTTTATACGAAAAGGAAGCATTTCTGGAAAAGCTACAAGCTAAAGGGCAATTTCGGGAAAAGCTGAGCATGAGATCGATCGCAACTCCACTGCGCTCGAGCTCATCATTGACAGGATCAAGCGCAGCCTTGTGCTCGAGTGCCCCAAACAAAGCATCGATCGCACAACTCTGGGATCAAGCGCACTCAAGCACCCAGCTACGGCCAGCACTCCTTTTCCACATTAGTTTAGGTTTTCAAAGTCCTAGTTGTATTAGGACTTAAACCTCCGACTTTACTATGTTTTCTAGGGTTTCTAGGGTTCTCCCAAGCCTATAAATAGACTCCTAAACCTTTAGAAAAATACACAATTCTAGAGAGGAGAATTTGGAGGCTACTTCCAGGAGTCGTTTTCGGTTCTTTCTTTTCCTTTTTATTTTAATTATGTGTAACTAACTCTTTAGTTATGGGCTAGATTAAAGCCATAATCATGTATTTTTAGGATTTCAATATTGGCGCCTTTGTTACATTCATATTTTGGTATATTTAAATTGCTTATTTTTTGGTTAATTGAATTCCTCATGTGAATGTGCCTCATCACAGGTTCTTGGGATAATCAACATGGAAAACCGGGAGTAGATACCAAGCCCTAGGCTTCATGTGTTTGTCGATTTATATAGATTTATGCTTCCCTAAAGAACAACTTAGTAGATACCATGCTAAATCATTTAGGGAAGAAATGAATTAGAGTAGATACTATGCCTAATTCATTGCTTAGGGAGATCAATAGCTTAAGGAGTAGATATCATGCTCTTAGGTTGACAAGCATTAAATATACCGCTATAATTGTGACATTGGCATATTGTTATCTTACTTAGTCTTATTAGTGGTGGATATCAAAACCCTAACCTTATTATTATCTTTATATCTTTCAACATATCAATTTCGTGACAATTCTGATATTTTAATTTGGAAAATTAAATCTAAGCAAAAATCAACAATCCTCGTGGGAATGATCTCGTACTTGTACCCTATACTATCGTTTTGATCTCGTGCACTTGCGAGTAAAACGTACCAAGTATTTGCCTATTAATTTAGGTGAGTATTTGGCACAACAATGTCTCGTCCTAACAGGATTTTGAAGAGAAACCAGTAGCTCTTCAATCATTCCTATTACGAGCCTCGTTCTAATGGCACTTCTGACGGGAAAATAGGGAACACTTCAAGAGGCCTTAAAAGCAACATAGACTACCCCTCAAACAACCCTTAAGGTTTTACACACAAACACTCAAAGTTTTAAACACATAAATATTACATGAATGGTCATTGAATTAGGCCAATCTAAAACCTAATAGAAACTATCTCAAATCGTGAGAAAAACATGATTGAACTCATATCCAAGAATCATCTCACTAATTGAATTGAAGTAGAACAATTGAAACTTCAAAACTCATAAATTCGTAAAATATCAACTTATGTGAAAATATGGTTGCTATTCATTGGTGAGGCTTCATCCTCAACCTTAGTTGAGGAATTAGCTACACATGACTATGAAAATAAAGCCTAAAAACTAAACTAAAGAGAATTTTGGTGTGCCCACTATCTCCAGCCTCCAGCCTCCCTTATTCCTCTAATGTCTTTTCTTTTTATAGGCTTTTTCTAGGGTTTTCCTAGGGTTTTGACCTAAAAAATGGTGCCACGTCTGCTAAGTGGTCCATTCAAATGGGAATTTTCACTATTCGAACGGGTACTTCACCCGTGTGCGCTCGATTGCACACTAGGTGTGCTCGAGCGCACATCCGTCTAGACGGGACTTTCCACTGTCCTGACGGGTGCTTTCACCATGTGCTCTCTAACCCCCTAAATGTGTTGAGCTCAATCCAACTTTGTTGCCAATGCTCCCCAAAGTGTCTTAAGCCCCAGAATTAATGGAATTAGTTGCATTTTTCCTTTGGAACCTAAAAACACTAAAACAAAACAATGTCAAACAAATAACATTGCTAAGGAATTAACATATGAAAATTAAAGGGCTCAAATATGCAACATTTGGCACTCATCAGACAGTTCAAGGAGCATTGACAGCACAGTTAGATCGAGCTCAACACATCCAAGGGGTTCGAGCACACATGGTGAAATCACCCGTCCAAACTGTGGAAAGTCCCGTTCGGACAAACATGCGCTTGAGCCCACCATCCAAGGGCTCGAGCGCACTAGTCTAGCAGGCTGGCCTAGCGCCGCTTTTAGGGTAAAAAAACCCTTAGAAACCCCTATAGAAAGCCCTAAAATGAAATTTTCACACCAGCACTACCTTTTTGCTTAGTTTTTCCTTTATGTTTAGGATTTATTTTTCATAGCTATGTGTAGCTTTAGGAGTTCACTTTTTCTTTACGGCACCAATTAAGAAGCTTGAATCGAGTTGTTGATGCTATGAGTAGGCGGGTTGCACTTCTTATTACTATACATATCAAAGTTGTGGGTTTTGACATTTTTCAAGAGTTGTATATGGAAGATCCTTCATTCAGGAAGATATTTGCTAAGCTGTCTGTAGGTAAGCACATTGATTATGTTATTCTTAATGGTTATCTATTTCAGAGTTTACAGCTATGTGTTTCAAATAGTTCGTTGAGGCAGAAAATAATACGAGAGTTGCATGAAGAAGGTCACTTTGGGCGAGACAAAACTTTGGCCTTGGTCTCATCGGACTATTATTGGCCCAAGCTAACTAGTGATGTGGCACATTATGTGGAACAAAGTTTTATTTGCCAAAGGTCTACGAAAACCCTCACAAATGCTGGTCTATACACCTCATTACCAGTGCCTAATGGCCTATGGCTCGATGTCAGCATGGATTTTGGTTTGGGATTACCTCGCACTCAGAGGAGCATTGATTCTATTTTTGTGCTGGTTGATCGATTTTTCAAGATGGCCCATTTTGTAGCTTGCCGAAAGACAATGGATGCCACTTGTATTTTCAAGAGATTGTTCACATGCATGGTGTTCCAAGATCTATTACATCGAATCGAGATACAAAATTCATGAGCCATTTTTGGAAGAATCTGTTGGGAATATGTATGCAATCAAAATTTGCGCAGCGGAAAGAATTATATTCCCATGCCCAAGAAAACTTTATGAAGAATATATGAAGAACAATTGCTATTTCAACAAATAGCAAGAACAAATATTACTGTCTTGAAGATCTACAGCCACGCCTTGGCTATAAGCAAAAACTTTTTGCTTCTTCTTCTTCTCCAAGAACATAGTTGATCTCCATAATATTTAGACCTCTAGATCTTCTCACCAATGATTGATTATAAACAAGAGAGTGTGAGCTCTTACTTGGCTCTTCAAATATAAACTTTTGTTCTTTGTGAGTTAACACAAGAACTAATAATTTTCAAAGTGTTTCTGAAAACTAAGTATTAAGAAAACTTGATGGGATGATTTGAGAGCACAGGTTCTTCTTTATTTATAGGCTTAGCAGGGAAGCAGAGTTTCAAATTTTAGCAATGTGGGACAAAGAGCAAAAGAGAAGTCCTAGTCATACTAGGACTAGGCATAGAAGGCTAGGGCAAAACCCTAGTCTCCATGCCATTGCCGCATGGTCCAGGGAGAGACTCTCCCAAGTCCATGTAATTCCCTTGCCTAGGGAACTGGGCCTGGGATTTAAATCACAAGCCCCTTCTCTTATGTCCAATGCATAGAGCATTTTCCCTGGCCTTATGCGTTCCTTTTGCCTATTAGGCCTGTGGGTTTTATCCCTAGCCTAATTACATATATACTCTCTAGCCCATGTTTTTAAATAAATAAAATATATAGTCCAATAAATAATAATGCCTTATGATGGTTAAATTACATTAGCTTGGTGAGGGACCTAAGGAAAAAATAATTATTGACTTAAATATTCCCATAATCATGTCTCCTTGACATTCATTACGCGACAATATTTTAACCACCATTAATTCCACTAAATAATTGTGACTGCACTCCAATAAATATTTTTGATTAAACAATTAATCACTTTGACTTACTTAATGTTGACTTATGATTTTTCCATGAAATATTTTGTAGCAGAATTAAGGTTAAGGACACTGTCACTTAATTCTCTACATCTTTATCCTTTAGTCACTGCTTTATGTTATTCTTATAATGTAAAAATCAAATGTATATATTTTGGTATGCTAACCAAAATGCTCTAACCAGAGTCTTGAGAATAATATACATGAAATCTATCTCAATGAGAAATTTCTTATCTCTTTGCCTACTGACAAAGGATTTGGATTTCCTATTGGAAAAAGCTTTTCCACTATGTTTCATGTGATCACCCAATGTATTGAGGTTATTTCAACCGATGATAGGTCTTGCTTTTGATACATCTAAGCAACCTACATAAAACATCTGAGTCCGCAATTACTTCAAAATTTAGAATCAAAGTCTAAATCAGTCTTTTAAGGAATTATTCTCTTTTCCTAATAGATAGTATCTTTATGAAAAGACAACACCTTGGTCCATTCAGTGCCTTAGGGTCTCAGCACCTACACATTAATCCGAAAACACCGCTTCGACTGATCAAGGTAGATCACCAATATTCGATGTGTACCATATTAATTAACTGGTAATTAACTTCACGGTTCGTCTCCCACCCTTATTCCGTGAGGAACAAGACTCAGGGATCTCTACTCTTCAAAAAGGGAGGATACTAAACAGCAAAAACATTAAGATTCTATAAACATTAATCATTATAACCAAAGCATCTACCAAGGGTCATCAAAGTAGCTGAAATCACACTATACATATCATCTTTACAAGAGATCCATGATATACCTTAATATGCAAGCATGCATCAAGACTTTTAAGTCTACAGCATAACCCAAAAGTACTAGTTACCATGAGCACTCGCCTAAGCACACAATAAGTCCTCAAGCATCTCCCAGATTGAATCCTCCACGATAATTGGATGTTTCGCAGTATCCATCTTCTGCTAAACTATCTATAACAGCATATATGTACATATGGAGAAAAAGGGGAAAGAATATAAGGGTAAGTCCGACGACTTAGTGAGTATAAATGCACATAGTGTACACATCATTAAATGATGAACTCAATTGTTTATAAAGCACATGCAGCATTATGAGGTGATAGTTTATCATGGATGCAATATAGATATAATATATACTGTGATATGAAAACCAATGATAGTTCAACTGTATGGTCTACCCGAGATATTACCCACTCCCAGCAGGTTGGCTTTGTCCCGAGTGACTTGTAATACAATACTGGTGCCCTAGATATTGTACGCTACCATCCATCACTAGCAGTCTGACCAAGTCTGACCTTGGGTGGCACACGCTACTAATGATGTCCGTCCTGTAGTGATCAACCAATCAAACATGGCTGCACCGATCACGAATAACCATCGGATCCAAGGCTCATATAAAAACATACATTTGACCATAGAGTTAACCTGTATAGTAAGCCCATGGCCATTATCCCACACGTACTAGTGTACCATATCATACGATGCAATTAATCTTATCCGTCTTTTACATGCATGCTTTTACAAGTCTCATCATTTGATTATCTTGTTAATCAACATACGTTTTCACAAAAGATAGTTCACAGTAGTCCAAAATGCATTTAATGAAAGTTATAAATATGTATGTTTGATATATCTAAAATAGTCGTGCAATGTGGGAAAAGTAACAATAAGTATCCATGTGAGTTTGTACTCACTCGGGTTGTAAGGCTCCTCCATAAAATCCCCTTGAGGCTCCATAACATCGATACTGAGAAAAGACCTATCATTAGTTCTAAACCCGAGCTAAAATGAGTCCTAACCCTAAAAATGTCCAATCTGAGTTTCTGCTTGAACGTTTTATCAACCTAGCGAACGTTCGGGGCTTGAAGCCGAACGTTTGACCAGAAAGTGCAAACATTCTCTCAGAAACCCATTTCAAACCAAATAGCCTTCTAATCACACCTAAGCAAGTTCTAAGGCTACAATAAAGTTCCTAACATATTCCTAGCCCAAAATAACGTCTCCATGCATAATGTAATATGCCCAACAAGAATGAAATGCTAACCCATGCTTAAACCAAGATTAAGGCCAACAACATAACTAGAAGCTCAAAACTACCAATTAAGCTAACTATGAAAAGCACTTAAACAACATAACAACTAAGTAAGGAACAAGCTAGGCATAGAAGATTACCTCCTTGAAGCAAAACCTCCAAGAAATCTCTCATTCTTCTTCAAGACCTCTCACAACTCACAAAATCACTCAAGAAGAGGTTCTAGAGGGTAACACTGGCAGAATGAGGCTTAAGGGCCGAGTGGGGAGGCGTATTTATAGGGTAGAAAAAGCTATGGATGCTGCTATGACAGTTCTATAAAGTAGCGAACGTTCGGTACTTAGGGGCCAACGTTCGGGTACTGTGCACAGCGTTTGTAAAATGTTCGGTCCTTATCTAGCGGCTCAAGAATTGGTCAGTGAACGTTCAGTAAACTTTTGGACTTACGCTTGTAAAGCATGTTTGTACCTTTCTGACACTCTGAAAAGCCTATCTGTACTTTTGGTCAGTGAACGTTCGGTCAAAACCATCGAACGTTCGGTTAGGAACAGTGAACGTTTGGCCATAACCAGAAGCGAACGTTTGGTCAACTCTTGCAAACGTTCGCATTTGACTTTTCAGCAATTGACCGATTGCGCAGTGTTTAGTAAAACAGACATAACTTTTGCAGTCTCGAAATTGCGCATGCGACCCCATTCCAAAAAGCTCTTTCCAATAGGAGTGTCATGGTATCCATTCCAATATTTTTGAGTGCCTTATTGGGATTCGAAAATATAAGATTTCCCTTTTAAGACGGTGTTTACAATGTTTTCTCGTCCTTTAGGAATTATTCCTTAACCTTCACATCGTAATTGATCACATACTCATTAGTTACCATGTAAAAGTTGATTCTTGAGTACTACAGACATCGGTACTTCTGTTGAACGTTCGGTGCAATAGTAAATTCTTAAAAATTCCAAGGTCTTACACTTTACCCAATGAGAACCAACCCTATCATCATAATTAGAGGGTACTTAACCCTAATTTATTGTTAGGGTATTACAAATAGTCTCACTCAAAATGGAATTGCCCCACTTCCATTTACCGACTGTGAACTTTCTATCTTGGATACAAGGATTTTGGACTAAGACCTTGTATGATAACCACGTTACTCACACCCATAGTCATATTCAATGTTACCTTAGGACCTCTTACATGGAAGATGAACTATTGGTAATAGGCATGTAAATGACATTTTATATGTCACATGCTCAAAACATTAATTAGTAAATAAAATCATTGATATAAAATCATTAAGAATCAGGGCATAATCCCCAACAGAGTATGTGGGAAAAGATGGGGACTAAGCTTAATTTCAGTAGTGGCTACCATCCCCAAACAGATGGTCAGACTTAGGTGGTGAATCGGAGCTTGGTAAATCTTTTGAGAAGTTTAGCTAGAAATAAGCCGAAGCAATGGGACCTGGCTTTGTCACAGGTAGAGTTTGCTAACAATTGGTCCAATAATAGAATTACTTAGTTGAGCCTTTTTGAGATCTTGTATGGGCAAAACCCATCGGGAGTGCTTGACTTAGCACCCATTCCCTGTATTGGTTGATTGAGTACTAAGGCTGATGAAATGGCAGATTATCTCTGAAGGGTTCATGACCAGGTCAAGAAAGCGATAGAAGATAGCAATGTCATGTACAATGTACTATCTGACTGCCACAAGCGCAAGGTAACTTTTAAGGTTGGTGATTTGGTTTCGGTGGTACTTACACGTGATCATTTTTTTGTTAGTGAGTATAACAAGCTACGAGAGAGGAAGATCGGGCCTTATGAGATTTTGCAGAAGATAAATGAGAATGCATACCGACTACGTCTTCCAAGCCATTTAAAGACCTCTGATGTGTTCAACATGAAGCATTTAACTCCATGTTTTGTTGATGTTGACAAAGACGACTTGAACTCGAGGGCGAATTCTTTTCAACCCTGGGAGACTGACGCAGGAGCACAGTAATGATGTTTATTATTTATATATATTAGTTTTCCTTTTTCAATAAAGATTGAGCTTTTCCTTTTCCATTAGGATGATTGGTTTTCATTTTCCTTGTCAAATGAGGAGGAACCTAGCCTATATAAAGACTTCTAGTCTTTGTTATTTTTCAATTCAGTTTGAACTATCAATTAAATTTAAGTCTTTCAGATTTATTTTTCCGTTTGCTTATTTTGGACAATTAGGGTATTTCTCTTCCCTATGTGTTATTTTTTCTCTTCCTAAATTTCTTTTTCAATTTTCAATTTTTAGTTTCTACTACTATCATATGCTGTCAGAAATCTTAATTCTACCCAGCGTCATATAAACAATGTGGGACAAGAGGTGTAAAAATAAAACCTAGCTAAGCTAGACAACGTGGACGACTAGGGTTGGAAAACCCTAGCCTCCACCTCTTGCATGTTATTCCCTGGCCGCTTGCGTTCTCTTTGGTTTGGGCCCTTGGGTTTTATCCCTGCCTAAACCCCTTAAGAACCAACACATAGGGCTAGAGAATTTTCTCTAGCCTGATGCGTTGTCAGTCTCCTTGGGCTCTTGGGTTTTATCCGAAATCCTTATCTCCTATACATGCACTTCTGCACAATATCTCTCTAGCCCATGTTTTAATAAAATAAAAGTAGCCTAATAAATAAGAAAATATGTCTTTCGTTTAATTACATTAGCTTAGTGAGAAACTTAAATGAAGAAAATATTGTTAACTCCAATAGGCCTATGACCTCGTCCCACCTGACATTGTCACGCGACACTATTAATCAAAATTAATTCCACTATATAATAGTGATTGCACTTTAATAAATATTTTTGATTAAAATAATAAATCCCTTTAACTTACTTAATATTGACTTTTGATTCCTTTATAAAATTTTCCTAATAGAATAAAAGCGATGCATCTACCACTTAATTTTCTATTTCTTATGTTACTCATTTATTATTATTCTCATACTAAGTTTATGTTTGTGAGATACCATGCAAGATAATGTTATTGTGATAATCTGACCTTTGACTATAAAAAGGGGTAGTCACATTTATATATGCCCCTTGTGGTAACACTGTAGTGATTTTGGATAATCATTAAAGTTTAACCTCTGTAATGATTGTATATTATGAAATAACAGCTCTTGTACTTTTATTGATGAGTTTATAGGGTCAATTGCAGGCAAAAATTTATTATTGTTTTTTCACCGTGTTGCTTTTAACAGTAATATCACGTGCGAAATTAGATAATTTTACATATGTCTTGTTATTAAAAGCGGGGCGTTACAATATATACCTCCTTTGAGTTCCTCTTTGATCAAGAGTCTTGTTAGGTCAATGAAAAACTCGTCATGACCATTCTTCTTTAGGCCCTATCCCGTACTCTGGTTGCAACAACACTCATCTTCTTGATAAAAATTCAAAAAATTTCATCAATTTTGATGTGAAATTCTTTATAAGGCTTAATCAAGTAAGTTTTGATCGTCCACTCACCCATTAAAGCATGCAGGCTCAATAAAAACTATCTCACATGTTCTGAAGGTGCTCGAAAAGATTGACCCAATAACAATTTCAAAATAAAATTGTTGGGAATCCAAAATCCCCCTCTCCTTCTACTTTGAGCTGCTGTCACCATCGTCAGCTCCCTCCCCCTTTTCTTCGCATCACCGCCATTCTCACCTTCCTCTCTCCACTCCTCATCATTGTCACCACAACAACCACAATTATTTATCGACTTTTGTGAACCTTGTTAAAATTCTTTTGTACTTTAATATTTCTTTTTTTGGTTCAAAGGGGAGTTTGGAATTGGACATCTACTTGTCTTGAATTCAGTATATATGATAATAAAAAGTAAAAAAATAAAAAATTTGTTTAATCAGATTGTCAAAAAAAAAAATTAAATTTAAACAAAAGAATTGAATTAATTTTTATTTGAGCAACACTTAAAAAATAAAACAAAAATAAAAAAATAAAAAAAATAAAAAAGAGAAAAAAATAGAGAGCTTGGACCAATGAAACATCGGTGGCGGAGTAACAGCCATACAGTTTTGCATTTGTAGCAGGGGATTCTGATTTACAAAGACAACGTTGCACACCCAAGAGCCCCTACTCTCTCTCTCTCTCAACCAAAGTGCGAAATGAAGCTTTTCCTAATGAACCAGCGTGCACTCGTAGCGATTCCGCTGAGCCTGAGATCAATAGCCAGACGGGTTTCTTCGTCTTCTTTTTCTTCTTCTTTTTCTTCTTCTTCTTCTTCTTCTTCTTCTTCTGCTTTGAATTGGGAAGGTGGAGTTTCCATGGTGCAGGGAGCTTCCAGAGGAATTGGCCTTGAATTTGTGAGCTCTCCTTCCTTTGTCTTTAGAATTATTATACCATCTTCCATTCCATTATGATTTCAAAAGATGGGTGTGGGTTTCATTTGTAGGCCTTACTTGGAATATTGCATTTTCGTTGCACTGTGTAAATTTCGTATTTTTCCAAAATGCAGCCTCTTCCTTGTTGTTTTGGATGATGAACCAAATGTGGGTTTTTCCGTGATCCTACATTACAGGAATAAGTGAACAAGTACCAGGTGTTTGCATGTCTTGTAATGGTGATGTCCAGAAACTACCAATAAAATGAATGGTTGAGAACTAAAGAAATGGGAATAGCAAACTATTAACAATTGGAATCAACAAATGGGGTTTCATTTTCTGACCCATCTTTTGCCAATGGATTATCAAAACCCTCTTACACAAAAACAAAAATGTGTAACTCAAACAGAAAATACAAGTTGAAAAATACCAAGCATCAGCAAGCCTTCTATTTGCATTTGTAAGAGCATTCTTAAACACTTTTATATAGTTTTAAGAATGAGCTTGTAAATAGTTTCTTCGTTTCTTAACCCAACCTTATGCCGGCTAAAATTTCTTTCCCTCCACAAGTGGTACAAATCACCCATCCCCGCCAGCTTGACCCACAGCAACACAAACTTTTCCCTTTTAGAGTATTAGCATCTCAAGTCAATTATCCCAATCTGCTGGCTTCCTAGACAGAAAGTGGAGTCTAAGCAATATTACCCAGATTGGAATAGAAAAACTACATTCCTAACAAAAATGGTCCCTTTACTCCATAAATCAAAAATTGACCAGGTATATCCTTCCCACCCCCCCCCCTCCCATATAGTTTCCTGTCGTGTACAACTTGTTTTGGCTAGCATGCCAGGCAATAAAGCCATGTCTAGGGTTTATCTTTAGGGAACCAAATTAATCTCCACCAATCCACTCTAGCAAGAGCACCCTTAAATAATAGCATACATAGCCAAGTTGCTGCAAACTCCACTTTGCGAGCTTCAACTTTCCTGATTTTGCTATGTTCCAAAAGACTGAATCCTCTGCATGAGGAGTGAAAAGTAGCTCAGTACACTGACTTTGAATTCAAACTAAATCTTCTGATATTAGAAGGATCCAAAACCCATTGACTTTGATTCTGGTAGTAATTTGAATCAAAGCTGGTGACTTTAGTACCATTCTTCAACAACAAAGGCGCTGCAGGGTGCTTTTTTCTCATCGAAGATAAGTGTTTTCTCCATTTCCAATCTAGTGTTTTAAGAAATGGCCTAGCTGTATCCATAAACCCAGAACTTTGTTCTAGCTCCAAGAGCGATGCAAAGGTTGAGAGACAATCCAAAAGTTTATGCCTCTCAAAACATAGGCCTTAGCACAAGCAATGGAGATCAGGATTGAGCAAATAACCATATATTTCACATTATAGAGGCTTTATCTCAATCACCAGTTCTAAAACCCAAACCATCCTCTGTTTTTGGATTAGAATCAACCCTCCAACTAAGCTAGCCCAGAAGCTTTATCTACGGTACCACACACACACACACACACACACACACACACAAATAAAATCACAAATCCTTTGGGCAATAGCCATTTTGAATTTTTGGGGAAGAATGAACTTTGTGTTATTTCCAATTTTTTTGTTAAACGTTTATGCCATGTTGTATTGATTGAAATATATCTAAAAGTAACAATTTTAAGGTGGTTTACCGTATCATCAAGTAGTGGAAGCTACCCAATTGGACCTGTCAAGACCAGGAAAAATGTGTCTCATTCACCAACTGCCTCCTTTTACTAATTTTGGTTCTTGTCTTCATTACACTGTCATAAAGCACACTTTTTTTGGATTTCTGGTTTTGACAATTATTTTACTGCAAAATTGCTGGTCATAATTTGGTGCTAAGAACTTTAGGTGGTTTGGGAGGACACTATTAAGAGTGTATATGCTTAATGGTTACTAAATAATTTCTTTGTTGGATGAATAAATTTTCCATCTATGTAATTTTAATGGTCACCTCATGATTTTCTGTGGTAGTAGTTGCGAAATTTCAATTTTACTTTTATGAGTTGTTTGAGGATGCCAACATGTTACTGGTTATTCTCCTCCTGGTTCTTCCATGATATGATAAAATTGCTTCTACTTTTAGCATTTCTATCGTGTTGAATCCTTGTCTGGGACTGCTCATTTGCAGTGTGCAGAGTCTTAAATTCATATGAAGTACCAAAATCGTTGTTAGAGTCACTTTTAGTTATATCTCGAGGTATTTGAGTTGCATTGTCTATAGATATTTGTGACAATCATTTCAAAGCCCGTGCTCCTGGCTAGTACTTCTATTCCTGAGTTAAGTAAATTCTTCTGGCACAATGAAGTCTCAGAATCTAGTTTTAAGGATTTGTTAACATTACGTTGAGACTGAATCTAGTGGACTATTTAGAGAAAGAAAGCGAGACTAAAATCAAAGAAGCATTAGCTGAAGTAATTCTCCTAGTACAAATGTGACTTGTTTTCTACCTCATATAGGTTAAGCAGCTGCTGGAGAAGAATGAGAAAGGGCATGTTGTTGCTACTTGCCGCAATCCTGATGCAGCGACAGGGCTTCTTCATCTGAAAAATAGATTTGCTGAGCGACTTAGCATCCAACAATTGGATCTGACCCTTGAAAGCACCATAGAGGTTACATCTCTCTCTTAGTATCTATTGCTCACTCAAAAGGGAACTAGCCTTTCCATTTTGATTTTCCCAAGATGGTTTTTAGACTTTTTCAGTTTGGTACCCTTCCAGTATCTACATATACCTTAATTCAGTAGACTGATGCAATCAAGTGTTTGCCTTTTTGTATAATCATCATTAGAGTTCCGTGGTCATGGTTTTTGCACTTCTGAGATTACTTGGTCAGCTATGCAAGCAAGTGTTTTGCTTTTGTTCTTTTCACAGATATGCTGGATTAATATTTAAGATTATAGAATTCTCACTTATCAGCAACAAATTTAGTTTTGCTATTTTCTCTCTCCTTATTTATGTCTCATTTCAGGCATCTGCAAAGTCCATTAGAGAAAGATTTGGCTTTTTAAACCTTCTCATCAATGCATCTGGCATTCTTTCAATACCTGATGTGTTGCAACCAGGTACAGCTTGTGTCATTTCTTCAATCAGGACTTAGAGATTAGTAATGAATTTTCACATCCGAAATACAAGTTCTAATTGTGAACTGAAAATAAGATGTTTCGTTACATGTGTTTACTTTCTCTAATAATGCCTGGCAGTCAATCATTTGTTTTTTTCATTTTGCAGTACAGAAACAACATTGAGCAAACTAGAGAAGTCCTCTTTGCTTCTTGCATATGAGGTTAATGCCATTGGTCCTGTTCTGGTGATCAAGGTATGCACATCAAATTCATTTTATGACTTGTCTTTGACATTAAACAAGATGGTTTAGTAGAACTGACACCTGCATCCTTTTAGGCATAAGTGTTTGATGAAGTTGGAATGAAATCCCTGAAGTGCCATGCTTCTGTATGTTTGTTTGTTTGTTTGTTTGTTTGTTTGTTTTTTATTCATGGGCAAATACAACTCATGAACCAATACAATTGAACTACCTCCAAGCACCATTTGGTCGAAAGACCGTTGGAAAGATGATTGCTATGAATATACCTGTACAAAATTCCAACCACTGCTTCTGTTAGTTATATTTTCTTAAACAAACTATGGAAGAAGCCTTCCTGACATTGTCAGATTGGAAAGATGTCTAGATCTAGCATGAAGATATGCACATAAATCAACTTGACTCATGTTCCTTGTCACTGGTGTTTTCCAAGAAATAATTTCTAGATGCAGAAGTTGCTTCTTTACAAAACTGTCTCCCAATAACAGTGGGATTAATTTTGCAATAAGCATGTTATTGAAATGATTCAATTTGAAGTTGTGATTGCAATAGAGCTTTCTTTAGCTTTTTTTTTTTTTTTTTTTTTTTTGTGAGCTTTCTTGAGGCTCTATAGCTCATAATATGACTTACAATTTACTTTTTGATTTGTACAAGCAGCACATGTGGCCTCTTCTAAAGGTTGGCAGTGGCTCTGGGACTGAAAGGGATTCTGCAGTTGTGGCCAATTTGAGCGCCAGGGTGGGATCCATTGGGGACAATCGCCTTGGGGGTTGGCACTCGTACCGAGCTTCAAAGGCTGGACTTAATCAGTGTATGAATTCTTTACTTAAGTTTCTTAGCACGGATTTTCTAGTGCTAGTACAGCAATCATATACACATCATTAAGAAAAAACAAAGAGAGGGTTTGACCCTTAACCATTTCAGTTTAATGATGCACACAAATACTAGAAGATATGGTTTCTTGAACACTTCTCTGAAAACATATGATGTGGGACAAGAAGAAGTTGAGAAGAAAAGTTGAAAGGAGAGAGAAGAAGAAGGAGAAGGAGCAACGAGAGAGAGAGAGGAGAGAAATTAGGAAGAAGATGGAAACAGTCGATCAACTGTTTATTCATCAAAAGCTGCTAACAACTGTACAAAATTATACTTAAATAGACTTGAGAATATATCCTAAATCCAGTGACACACTCGGTCTGATAGCCCACTAAAATAACATAAAGCTCAAAAATAACATAACTCAAAATCTGAAAATTAAATAACATAACAATAAAGTGAGAATTAGTAAAATGCCAAAAACAATCCAGCTCTCAATCACCCAGACACAAAGTCATGGGTTGGGCCGTCCTCCAATGTTGGGTTACAAACTCATATGATAAATGGCATGTATTCGGTATCTGCACCAACTCTCTTGGGGTGGGAAGAACTCTAACCTGTCGAATGTAGCTCATGTTAGCTCTGGTAGTACTCCCACACATCAGGATCAAGTTGCTGCAACATGTCTTTGGTGATCCATGTGCAGTCTTAAGTTTGGTTGGCACCTCCAAGAAACTAGGAAATGTTGAACTCCTCTATCTCAAGCAAAAAGAACTTGCTCATCTCAAATAGTAGCAGTACTTCTTTATGTGCTGGTGAAAAGGATGGTTGTATGGGATCAAGTATGGGATTGGTATTGGGGACAGGGGAAGGCTTCTTGAAATGATGATCAGTGTGGCCTGTATAAGCAACTAGATTCTCTATATTAAAGGTGGATTTGGTTGGCACCTGCAACTAACTAGGAAATGTGAACTCCTCTATCCCAAGCAAAAAGAACTTGCTCATCTAAAATAGTAGCAATACTTTCTTTATTTGCTGGTGAAAAGGATGGTTGTATGGGATCAAGTATAGGATTGGTATTTGTGGGGACAGGGGAAGGCTCCTTGAAAGGATCATCTGGGATAACAGTGTGGCCTGTATAAGCAACTAGATTCTCTATATTAATTGTGGAGCTAATACCAAGGTTGGGTGGAACATCAATGACATACGCATTTGATCCGACCCACTGTAACACTTTGAAAAGCCCAGCACTATGATCCAGGTGGATACCGTTTGGAACTAATCTGGACCATCACATAATCACCCATATTAAATCCAGTGAGATGCCCACATAAATTAGCTTCAATTTTATATTGTGTATTAGTTGCTTGAATTTGTTTACTTATCTTCTCATGCAAGTCATGAAAATGTTGTGCAAATGCATCAGCTGACTCAAAAACTCTAACATGCGAGGGCATCGGGAGAAGGTCTAAAGGTCTCCTAGGATTATAACAATGCACAATTTCAAATAGACCCACACCTGTAGACCTATTGACGGAGCTAGTGCGTGTGAATTGGGTTGTAGGGAGAGTCAAATCCCAATTCCTATTGTTGTCACCCACAGGACATCGCAGAAAATTTCCTATAGTTTGAGTTACCATATCCGTCTGACTGTCTGTTTGGGGATGGTAGGTGGTGGAGAATTTTAGCTTCGTAGTAACCATGTTCCATAGGACTTTCCAAAATAAATAAGAATATTTAAATGGAGTAGAGAAAGATTTAGAGAGTGGAATGTAGGGTGTTTTTGAAAGTGGATAGGTAAAATAGAAAATGTGGGTTTTTTAGTTAAAATTTGGTTAAAGTTGAGAGAGTGGGATGTGAATGCTGTCACAGTCTACTGTCATCTCTCTTATCCATACATCCCCATTGTGATAAATTTTGAAATAGCAGTACAATGCAGAGAGAGATTCTTTTTATTTTTCCCTATTAAGGTCAAGCTCAAAATTGTTTTATGTTCAGATAATTGTACGAGTAGACCTATTTAAGACATCATTGGTTTATTGATATGTTCACTTACATAAATGCATGGATCCCCACATGATCAAAACAAGCAAATAGTGGTCCTCTTGTATTCTTATAATGATTTTGTCAAGTCATGCTTGCAGTGACAAAAACTGTTTCGGTGGAGTTTGCAAGAAAAAAGGATCCAATTATATGCATTTTGTTGCACCCGGGCACAGTGGACACTGATCTCTCTAGGCCATTTCAGAGAAATGTTGCAGAAGGCAAGCTATTCACCAAAGAGTTCTCAGTGCAGAAGCTCTTAGGCATCATCAACAATGCAAAGATCCATGACAATGGCAAGTTTTTTGCCTGGGATGGTCAGGAAATTCCTTGGTGATCTCTCAGATTCATCATGAATGGATTGGACAGCATTGAATAATTATATTTGTCTTTTGAGTAAATTGTCTATTTTCTTTATATATATATATTAATTAATGAAAGCCAATAGTTGACTTTTCAATTTCTCCTTTGTTAACTTCATTAGTTTTCTGAAGATTGTTTCCTATTTCTGATGTAATTGCTGACAGAATAAATGGCAAGACATATCTGTTCCAAATGAATTGAACCTGTCAACCTTTAGTCATAGTCATTGGCATGACATTTCTGTTCCAAATACGTTTGACAACTTGTCTGTAGAAAGTTGTACTCATCGAAGAAAACGCTACATGCACTCTTACTTTTTTACAGTCATTTTTTACTCTTTTAGTTAGTTTTAAAAAATTACCGTTAGATTTGGGACGAATTTTTATTAGATTTTAATCTAATGATAGTTTTAAATGCTACATGAGAAAGTGGAAATGGATGTGAATAAGTGGGATGTGTAGCATTACTCGTCCACCAACTCAAAATCCATTTTGTGGGAAAACTTTCCATTAGAGGATTCTCTAGAAGAAAATCCTCTGCTAAAGGTGATAATTTTTTTATACAATCCGCAAATATAACACGAACTTAACATAAAATTAATAGGTTAGGGTTTAATAAAATAGAATTCAGATTAAAACAGATTGACCCAATTATACACGGTTCAATTTCTCCATTGTTAACTTCATTGGTTTTCTGAAGACATGGATGTTTCCTATTTCTGATGTAATTGCTGTCACAAAATAAATGGCATGACATTTCTGTTCGAAATGCATTGAACATGTCACCCTTGAAGCTATCATCTCTTAGTCATTGTCATTAGGTTTCTGGCACAAATGAATCATCTTATAGGCTGGCGACTGAATTGAGGATCATGCTTTACTTGAAACTTTTACGTAATTGGATTCTATCAATGATTTAAAATCTGATTTCACTCGTACATTTGACAACTTTGTCCGAAGAAAGTTTTAGTGAAATCTTGTCACAAAGTTGCAACTGGAATACCCGTTATGGAAGAAAGCCGTTGTACTCATAAAAGGAAACAGTCAGTCTCCCATGAGTAATGATACACTTTCATTTTCTCTCGTCCATTTTTTCACTTCTTTACTTGGTTTTTAAAATCACTGTTGGATTTTGAAATAGATCTTTATTAGATTTTAATCCAACAATGATTTTAAAAACCATATCAGGAAGTGTGTAGCATTACTCGTCTCCCCGATATCTTAACAACTTAGAATCCGCTTTGTTGGGAAACTTGCCACTAGAGAATTCTCTAAAAGGAAAGCTCTCTGCTAAAGCTGGCAATTTTTTTATATGACCCACAAATATAACATAAAATTAGGGAGTTAGGATTTAATAAGATAGAATTCGGATTAAACCGGATCAACTCAATTAGACACAATTAATAGACGAGTCAATTTTGGGCAAACTCGCTTAACCCACATGCATAACCTGTACAAATTAAAACATTTTAAAAAAACTTTTACCATTGAAAAAATTCAAACCCCAAGTCAAGACAATAAATAAATAAATAAATAAAATATAACTCTCAGTCTCATCCCTAGCTTTCCATAATTAGGAATTATTATACAAATATCTTTGTATAAAATGACATTTTCATGCTCAATAATTGAAAATCTTGTTAATTAAAATGTTTATTCGAGTCAAGTCATGTTAGGGTTAAGGGGACTAACTCATTTAATTAAATAGGTCGGGTTCACTCATATAGTCCCCATATCTCAACACGAATTGCCACCCTACCCTTTACTAGAGATCTTAGGGTTACTTATCTCCTCATATTTACTTCCCCCCATTAATTTCTTACCTTAGGTAAACAGCAAGTTAATGCTACCAAGGGTGATTTTCAAGAAGACACCTGAGGTAAGAGAGAGAGGGAACAGGATCCTCTCCAGTTCATTATGGCCGGAGGGTATCCAGTTCATGGCTATGATTTCTTTAAAGAAATCCTAGCATCACAAATATGCCACATGTCTTCTTAATAAAAAATGGGGTGGCTCGCCACCATTTTTTTTTAGTTTTTATTTATTTTTTAAGTTTTAATTAATATTTTTTTTATTGAAATGCCACGTGGCATATTTGTAGCGCTAAGATTTTTTTAAAGAAATTCTAGCCATGAACTGGATACCCTCCAGTCCATTATGGACCGGAGAGGATCCGGATCCAAGAGAGAGGCCCAAAAAAGAATTGAGCATTCATAATATTCAATGTTATTAATGTTCAGGCTATGGGCACATTAAGACTGAGTGTCCTAATTTTCTAAACACTAAAATGCATACAATAAATTGTTTAAAATCAGTAGTAATAAAAAGTAACAATTTTATAATTGGAGTTTCAAGCAAATTAAGTAAACATATGAAAAAAAAAAAAAAATTAGGTTGATACTAAATCAAGTAAGCATGTAGAGAAAAAATGAAGGTAAAATGTAATCTAACATGTCAATTTGTAATACTCCCAGCAATAGGCTAAAACAAGGCAATGAACCGCGGGCAGATTGCTTAGAGCCACAGTAAAATAGAGCTTTCTACTGTCAATGCAGGTAAATTGACCACAAGCTCTCAACTTAATGACATGTACCACAGAGACTCACCTAAACACCATAGAGAAATACTCACATATTATCATGACACAAAAAAAGTGAAGGTTCAAACATCATCATGTAGCAAATCAGGATAGTTACAGAAAAGTTTCATAATTACACTTCCAAGCAAGCTATACAACAACTATGAAGAAAGAGTGAAGATCAAGAGAAGTTACCTCAACAGCAAAAGGTTTTGAACCAATTGCATATACCAGCCAAAATCACCTCAACAGCACGGTATCATATGCATATTATCAGGAAAATTAAATTGCAATTTTCTTGAAATGGGAGAGTACAGGTTCATGTTGTCACAAATATCATGGTTCGTTCCGACCATTACATTCCACTCAATCCCAGACGTAAAGAAAAGAATGAAGCAAACCCCACTATCTACCATACAAGTTCCATTACAATAATACTTCCAAGCACATAATGTGATGACTATCAAGCAGGAGTAGATCATTAGTTCATTTCAACAAAGGTGTTTGCAAATACCGTCTACATAAGAAAAAGCAAGCTCTTAGCTATTTTAACAAATAAGAAGAGCTTCAGAAGTCATTTTGAACAACAACAAACAATGCCTGAATTAGTTAGGAGAATAAAGTATCCACTTTGGCCTGTTTTGGAAATTAAACAATCACAAAAGCATGAAATATAACAATTTGTCCGTCTACAGCATTACAAATGTGGAAATGGGATTTGTGGCATGACACTTTCTAGCACAGAATTAGATGACAGTGTTACCATCACCATGGAGGTCTCGTAGTTGACGTAAAGAATTGATTGGATTTAGGAATAGTTTCTTCACACTAACAAACATTTTAACAAAGTATGATCCAAAAGCACCATGCACTAATTCAATCTTTGTAAAAGTTGCACTCAGTAACAAATTTGAACTCTAATACGGTAAGTTTAGCTCCTTCAACCTCCAAGCTGCTGGCTGATGGTGATAATGTGCAGAGATTCAGTTATTGACATATGCTCTAAGAACTAGCATAAAGATGACCCCTGAGGGAGGCGTCACCAAGTAGTAGCTGGGCAATTGGATCTTGCATAATAGTCCACAAAAGTGGCGACAGTACCTGTTCAAGAAATACAAAAAATCTTTCAGTAGCTTATCGTGCTTTTCTTCCTACTAAGATGGAAAGTGTAGAATTTGATTTTCATGAGATTTTCATTTTACTTGCATTAGTCATCAAACTAAAAGGAAGAACAGTAAAAATAAAAATAAAAAAACAGGAAAGGAAAGATATTTCTCTCTCCCTTCCCCCCAGCTGGCAATTTTGGTAATTATCCATTCCAGCATAGAGGTGAATATCTTTCTGAAAAGTGCAGCCCATTTTAGCTACAGTTTTCTAAAAGAGAAGCAGAAACAGACGTTGTACTAGAGGAAAAGCATGGCTCAAAGATCATGGTGTTGTTTAATGGAGGTGAATGAATAGTCTGATAGAATAGCTAGATATTTAATCCAGTGACAGGTCATATTGAACATGAACATCTTCACAAAATGCCAACACAGATCTATATTTCATTTGGTCTATTCCCGCAGATTATCTTACCAGTTCATATCTGCGCTTGTGATAGATTAAATTATTTAGACAACATAGAAGCAACACACACACACACACATGTATATTTATATAAGAGAGAGAAAAAGACAGATAGAGACTTGCTTCATCTTCTGAAACCTATAGCATCATGTCTTCTAAGATTCTGCTTTTGTCTAGGAGGAACGTCCAGAACCCATTTACATTTTTGGCAGCAAAAGGTAATTGCTTCAGAAAAAACCTTGGTGAGAACCAGAAGGTTATTCCTGCGGCCCTGCCCTGCTCTTTTCAAAAGCAATCACCAAGTGTTGGTCCTGCCATGGGAGGTTATCTTGGGAGGGGAGATATGAATATGGTCCAAATCTTTAGTATTTTCCACATAAAGTGATCACTAGTTGCCTTTGATTTGTCTGCAGCGGTGGAAGCAGTGAAGAAATCCATGACCTCCATGTCATAATACTACAACTGTTAGTGAGATTCCCCAGGGATGGGGCACTACAATGAATATTAGTAGAAAAAATAACCCACATCAAATTTCAGGCAGTTGAATCTCCACGTCACTACCCTTAGCTTCATGCCTGATGGAATATCGATTGTCTTTTTTCAATGTTCGTTTATATCTTTTTGCATCTTTCTGCTTTTGATAGGACAGACTTTTATTTTCAAAGTTTGAGGAGGGAGGATCCTTGGAGTTCCTGAAATTGTTCAATTGCTGTCGAAGCTTTAACTTCAGAATTCCACAGTGAGAACCAAACATCTGTCAACATATAAATGTAACAAATCCTGTAGTCAGCTATAATTATCACCTAAATTACAGTTGCTTCACTTTAAATGCGGATTAATCCTTTTTGACAAATATTAGGCCCGACTTTGTTATCCATTATTACAAGAAGTTCCATCACTTCTTGAACTTCAGCACTAACCATTCTAAGATCATCATCTGCCATAGGGGTCTGCATATCATTCTTATGTTATACATTATAACAAGAAGTGCCATCACCTACTTCTTCAACTTCAACACTAACCATTCTAACATCGTCATCCACCATAGGAGTTCGCATATCATTCTTATAATCGATCCAACTATAACCTGGTTTCTTAATGATCTGTTTATCACTCATCAACTCTCTAACCGCCCTCACATCATCCCATCTTCCCAAAGCCGAATAGATGTTGGCCAGAAGCACATAAGGAGCAGAATTCTGTGGGTCCAGGCGAAGAAGTTCCTCTGCTGCCCTTTTTGCTAAGCTCACATTAGCATGAACACGACAAGAACTAAGCAATACCTCCCATAAAACTGGGTCATCCTTATACGGAACCTTATCTATGAGCACTTCAGCTTCGTGGAACCGACCAGCTCGGCCCAATGAATCAATAATGCAAGTGTAATGGTCCAAGACTTGCTCCACTCCATGCTCTAGCTGCATTGAATTGAATATTTCTATACCCAAATCTACCAATCCTGAATGGCTACAAGCAGTTAAAACAGCAGTAAATGTTATACCGTCAGGTTTCTCACCTGAACTAACCATGTCCTTGTAGAGACAAACAGCCTCATATCCACGTCCATTTTGTGCGTACCCATGTATCATTTCATTCCAAGTAACAGTATTTTTACAGGGCATCATATCAAAGAACCGCCTGGCCCCATCTACTTCACCACATTTACAATACATATCAATAAGAGCACTCCCCACAAAGACATCACTTACATATCCACCTTTTGTTATCTGGGCATGAACCTGTCTCCCATGAAATGAAGAAGATAGTTTGGCACAACAACTCAGTACAGTAGCATAAGAAAATTGAGTGGGAAATATTCCATTTTGTCTCATCTGCTTGAAGAAAGTGAAAGCTTCCATGTCTAGAGAGTTAAGTGAAAAACCAGCTATCATTGAATTCCAGCAAACAATATCCAATTCAGGCGTATTAAAAAATATGTGCTTTGCCATCTCTGTCTTCCCACACTTAGAATACATGCAAATTAATCCACTGGTAACATATACGTCAGTATGAAGGGAAGCCTTTTGTGAGGCAGCATGGACCTGCTTTCCAGATTCCAGAAGCCCCAGTGCTGCACATGAGCTGAGGATAATGGCCAAGGTAGTCCGATCAAATTGCACACTTCGAAACTGCATTTCCCTAAACAGTTCTATTGCCTCATTATGGTACCCACTCTGGGCATAGCCAGAGAGTATGGCAGTCCATGAACTCACACTCGGGCATGACATGCTATTAAACATTAGACGCCCGGTTTCAATATCCCCAGACTTGATGCACGCTGCAAGCATATTAATGTAAGTGACCTCATCCGGCTGAAAACCGCAACATTGCATTCTTTGCAGGTACTCCACAGCTTTCTGACTTTGGAATTTCTGGCCATACCCAGCTATCATAACATTCCAAGAAACAACACTGACTTCAGGCAAATTAGTAAAAATCTTCTCAGCACTATCCATGTCCCCATTCTTCGCGTACATATCAAGCAATGAATTATTTGAATGAAGATCTCTCTCAAATCCAAGTTTAATCATGAGGCCGTGAACTTGTCGCCCATGTACGTTAGAAGAAAGCACGAAAGTCGGATCATCCTGACCAAATTCTCCACATACCCCTCTGACACAAGCACCTAAAGTGCTTGACAACGAGACAGAATCGATCCGAATTCCTTTTCTGCACATCAGTCTAAACATTTCCAAAGCCTCCACGGCACGATCCGTCTGCACTAAACCACCCATCATCGCTGTAAACGTGACCTCATTAGGCTCATGCATGTCCCCAAAAACTTGACTTGCATCCCGAATAAGGCCACACTTTGCATACATACACAACAAAGCATTACTCACAAACATATTGTTCTCAAGCCCAATCTTAATGACAAGACCATGACATATCCTACCACGCTCTGAATCCAACAACACGCTGTATGCACTAAATACACTCGCCAAAGTGAAATGGGTAGGCACGAATCCTTCCAAAATCATCGAATCATACGCATCCAACGCTTTGTGTTCAAGCCCACTTCGAACTAATGTACTAATCAAAGTGTTCCAAGACACGGTGTTTCTGTCAGGCATTTTAACGAACAATGCATAGGCATCCTGTATGTTGCCCAATTTACACTGGGCACCCAACAGGGCATTCCAAGAATATACGTCTTTCTGAGCGATTTTATCGAATACCCGGTAAGCAGAATCGATTTTGCCGCATTTGGAGTAAAGCTCGATGAGGCGGTTGGCGAGGAAGGTGTCGGAGGCGAGACCATTGCGGAGGATAAAAGCGTGGAGGAGCTTGCCAGCAAGGTGGGCTTTCTTCTGAATGCAAGACTGCAAGAGGTTTGCCAAGTAGGTGGTGCTCTTGCTTTCCATGGTTAAGTTTTGAAAATGAGGGCGTTAACCCATTGAAATTTTGAGGGTAAGTGTCAAGGGACAAATTTTTCACACCAAATAAGCCACGTGATGACCCTTAGCAAAACACCAAGTAGTGTCAAGGCAGCCAACACACCAATAGGGGTTAAAAAAGGGTAATCACAGCACACACAGATTTTACGGGAGCAATACCTCCCAACTTTTATACTCAACCAAACCAAATGTACAAAGACAATAGCTAGGGCCCTTACACATTGGAACCCTTAGCCTAAATACAAGCAACTAGCCACCAAGACTTACGATGCAGGAAATTAGGGCTGTGTTTGACAACGGGTTTTGGGGCATGTGCGTTGGTTGTGCACTGTTTAGTAACTTTGAATGGGTCTACCAAAAGCTGCAACATGAAAGACATTGAACAGTGCTTTTGCTTCATAAAACAGGCCCATTTTCAACCTGCATTTGGTGTTCCAAAAATGCCCCTGCAGCAAACCCATTCAAAGTGATATTTCTTCCCACTTTTTTTTACTTCATTATTTAGAGAGGGTTGCCATCTTTCTTCTTTCTTCTTTCTTAAGTGAAGTTTTCCACTTCAGCTGCTGCTTGGTCCGTGACCCAGCAATGGCGAAGGCTCATCCACCACGGCTCCACTCACTAGAGCTCGAACTCAGGTAATTTTCTGTAATTTTTATTACTTGGTGGACATAAAATGAATAATGTCCGAATGTCTCTGCATAATCAAGTAATATTAACATGGAAACAAATTTCTCTGCATAATCAAGTAATATTAATGGGAGGCAACAGCACGATTTGGCTTAAAAATGCTACTTTTTAGCTTGACACGGCGACACGAGGTGCACGAGCTCCATATTTTGGCTCATTTCCTCGTACATTCCCTCCATAGTTTTCTTTTCCCACGACATGAAAAATTGACCATCGACAATTGAAAATATATCTGGCGCTACATACACACCAAAATCCACAACGGTAATGCATGTTCACACATTCTGTCCACAGTGCTATATATCTATATGTTTCATTTCTATTATCCAAACATATCAATAAGGATTGGGTTGGTAAAGCGATTTAGAGGGTATTTTCGATTTTTTAATTAGAACATAACATAAATGTAAAAATAGTTTAATTTGAGTGTTGAATTGTTTGTTAATTTTTTTGCTTAGCCAAAAGTTGTCTTAAAAGTAGGGGTGGGCAGATTAATCGCTACCGTTTAACCGGCCGTCTACCGGCTTCGACCGAACCGATATTAATCGTAATCGTTTAACCGATATTCTTATCGATTAAAAATTTTGTACCGAAATTCTTATTGGTTTGGTTTGGTCCGGTTAACCATTTGTTATCGGTTAACCGTTTTAACCGATAATAACCGGTATGGAGGAAGACTAGTAACAAAACCAGTCTAGTTTAGTTGGTAGTGAACTAGAGCATAAGGCTCAAATCCTTATGGTCATGGGTTCAAGCCCCTCTAGACTCTTTCTTCCACTATTTTACTTTCTTTTCCTTCTCACCGTTTCTTTTCCAAATTCCCACGCCACATATCTCATTTATTTTCTTTCTTTCTTTTTTTTTTTTTCTCCTCCTCCCACGCAGCAGACTCTTTCTCTTCCTCATTGTTTTTCTTTATTTTCCTTCTCTTCCCAATTCCCACGCCACATATTTCTTTTCTTTTCTTTCTTTTTTTTTTTTCTTCTCCTCCCACGCAATGGACTCTTTCTTCCTTATTGTTTTTCTTTCTTTTTTCCTTTCTCACTGTTAGGAGAATGGGTTTCTCCCCTTTTTTCTTCTCTTTCTAGTTCTCGCAACATCCGCCCCCATCTACTCTCACAAACCTCTCTTTTAGCATCAAAGATTTAATTCAGGTAAGAGTTTTTGCCTTTTGGTGCTTGGGGGTTAGAGAAGTAGAGAACACTGAAGAAGATGAGATTTATAATCGGTTAACCGGTTTAACCAAACCATTTAACCGTGTACCGTTATAGCCGATAATTTTCGATTAAAATTCTTATCGATTCGGTATCGGTTAAGAAACTGTTTAACCAAAAATTATCGGTTAATAACCGATAAGAGCCAAAACCGGACCGTTTTCACCGATACCCACCCCTACTTAAAAGTGTTGCCAAGGGGCGGACCTGCTTGAAAGGTCAGAGGAGAAGGAATCTTTTTTAAAATCTTTCCTAAAATATACTTTTTTTATAATTTTGTCCCCTAAATAATATTTATGCCCCTCTTCTAGCATGTAAAATTAAGAAAATGTCCCTATTCATTTAGTTTCCTTCTGGTCTTTTACAAAATTTAAATAAATGATTCATTTTTTTATAAGTTCACCTTACTAATTCAAATCTCCATTCCCCTTAGAGACCACACAATAAGATAAGAAAACACTGAGTTGATAATTCATTTGATAATTCTTCTTGCAGCCTAAGGGTTACATTTATAGAAAACTACTTAAACTTGTATAAGGAATGTAATCAATATTATTGACTTGTTAATTCAGAATTGCATTCTTTCGATTGTTTTCTCTATGTTTTCTTTTTCAGTAAAGTATTATGAGGTATGTAACTACAATTTTACATTGATATATTTAGAGATGTAATATCTAATACTAAAACCATCTATGTGGATTATTATATTTGGATTACTTTTTAAAAATTAATTGGTGATGAAGATATATTTTGATTTTGTTTGGGTAACTGCTGCTATTTGGATTCACGTTATTGTGGACATTGCGGTTTCATTAATATCTTTTCTAACATAATGCAGTCATGCTCTCGTTTTGTATAATTTCAGTGCATGGAGACATAAAGCAATTATTTGTGTTGTGACTAATTTAATTATCATTTATTTCTCAGTACGGCAGATACGCCATAAGACCACGTGACGTCCTACCCAAAAAGGATCGTTGATTATTCTAGTTAAATCAAACTCATCATTTCATTACATTTGCTCGTGTTTAAAATTTTGTTAATGTGTTCTTCTTGTTATCTTTCGCTGTCTGGTCTCTTTGTCCACATTAACTATCAACTGCATTCATATACGATATTTTATTGTTGAGATCTATATGCTTCATATATTTATGCATATATGCCAACTATTAAGTTGTCACATGTGATCCTCCCAAATCATAGATGTTTTTTTCCACGCCTCGCAAGTCCCCCCCGCAAGCATGCTTCCCCCCACTCATCCTCCCAACCCATTAGCCGGGTCGACCTTCGCATGAAATGGGAAAACAAACACAAGGACTGCCTGCTCGACATTTTGAAAGAGTTCCTTGAAGAAGGTACATGACCACCATATGGGAAACCCATAATTTCTCACATTACTCAAAGAGTGAACAACAGACTTCATGATAGCACTCAATACACGGATTACCAAGTTGGTGAGAAAATTCGTCGCCTAAGAGCAAAACATGCCAATTACTTGCAACTTAAAAGGGACAACAATGGTACTGGGTTTGGATGGGATGATGACCTTGGGACGATCAATGCAACTCCAGAGCAATGGGAACACATCAGGACGGTATACTTTTACCTTTATTGATAGAGTTTATTTATTGTTATGTATTTTCCCACTTAGAGAGGTTGTGCTAACTTAACTATTTTTTTGCATTTTTTTTTTTTTTTAACAGGATGCGAAACTGAAAAGGTACTACAAATTCCGTACTAGCCCACCCCAAAACTTCAAGAAAATGTGCTACGTCTTTACGGGGTCCACTACTACTGGAACTTACAAACATGCTAGCACCCAATCCCCCTCAGACTCCGATTGTGATGGTGAGAATCAGATAGATCTCAATCTCCCTCCGGCCATCGTTGACCTAACTGAAGGCCCTAATTGTCCCATACGGAAGCCGAAAAGCAAGTCAAAGGGAAAGAGGAAATGTGATGTGGATTTGCAGTCCCCCCATTCTAGCAAGCGTTCCTCAAAGGGCGAGGAAGTTTTCACTCGGATTACTAATGAGTTCAATGAAATTAAGGATACAGTCATCCGGCAACTAAAAATATCCTACAGTTCCCCATCAGTTGAGGACGCTAGCTCTGCCCGGTGCCCTTCATCTAAAAGTCTTGTTGGATGGGTGATGAAGATAGTTAATGTTCTTGCTGCTGAGATGTCAATGCCTCCTACAACATATATGGATATGTGTAACAACCTCAAGGACCCACACTGGGCGAAGCTTGTATTGAACATGAATGCTGAGGGACAACGTTATTGGGTCTCAACTTTCATGACCTCCGGCAATAATTGATACAATCAATTATTGTGTTATGTTATCTTTCTATTATGCGTCATTTGCAAAACATTATTATCTTATTATGATTGTGTGTAATACTAAACTTTAGTACTGTACGGATGCCTATTTCCTAACATGTATGGCTTTACCTTTAAAGTGACGCATATTTCAATATGATGTAGATCTACGTGTTATGTTATCTTCATTATCATGTTATGTTATTGTGTTATGTTATCCTCTATACTTCATTATCATGTTATGTTATCTTTGTGGCTTTAATATCTAATGACGCATATTTAAATATGATGTAGACCTACATGACATTATGCATTACATGAAATTGTAGGTTTTTCGACATGGATAAAGCTGACAATAGTGATTTCACAAACCATGATGATCTTACGGATTCCGATATTGAGGAATCTGATGACGACGATGAGGAGCCAAATTTGGATTCATCACTAAGGGATGAATTGGAGATTCTTCTTTTGTGCATGTTTGAGTTAGTGCAAGAATGTTACGTCCATTTAATGCACCCATCAATAAGCTGCATTCCAATTCCTCAAAGGACGTCAATGTTGACCGGCGCCATGTGGGTACATTCGGTACTTACCGATGACAACACAACTACATGCTACGAGCGATTTTGAATGTTGCCGAGTACATTCTTGAAACTATATAACACATTGAAACAAAATGATTTCTTAAAGAGCAGTCGTTATGTTAAGATTACAGAGCAAGTTGCGACATTTCTCTTAATTGCCACGCACAGTCACACGCATAGGGATGTGTCGGATAGAATACAACGATCTTCGGAAACAGTAAACTGATATTGTCACCTAGTTTCGAAAGCGCTTTGTAGGCTTGGAAAAACCATCATACGACCATCCGCAATGCAGGTGCCTCACCCGTATGTCATGACAGATAGCCGCTATTATCCGTGGTTTGGGGTAAGTCATATTAAAACCAACGTAGTGTTTAGTTGAAAAAGTTTGTTGCTGAAATATATAGCATTTACGTTAATTGGTATCATTACTTGATTTCACGATATATATATTTTTTTCTTCTAGAAATGTATTGGGGCATTGATAGCACCCACGTTGACGCAAACGTGACGGGGGAGAACAAGGTGCCCTATCGGGATTACAAGTCGAACGTATCGCAGAATGTGTTATGTATAGTTGATTTTGACTTATGCTTCACCTACGTCTATGCTGGTTGGGACGACAGCACACATGACTCCCGGGTTTTTTGGGAGTGCATACACGATCCAAAAGTCTGCTTCCCCAACCCAACTGAAGGTACTAGTTTGCAACGTAGGTTTTGTGTTTGTTAATCTACTATTGGCGCCGAGTCTAACGTGCTAGTCTTCAATGAATTTTTTGTAGAGTATTTTTACCTGGTTGACTCGGGCTATGGCTGCTACAAGGGGTTTCTTACCCCGCATCGCAATGAAAGATACCATCAGGAGACTTTTCGTCAATCTTGGATACCGCCTAAGAATGCTATGGAATTTTTTAACTACAGACACTCTTCCCTACGTTCAGTTGTTGAAAGAACGTTCGGAATTCTAAAGAAACGTTTCAAAATCTTGAAGTGTATGTCTCCATTTTCCATGCGATATCAGCGATATTTTGTGATCGAGTGTTGCACCGTGCACAACTTCATTCGAAAGGATTGCGGTCTCACGGATCCGTTATTTGTTAAAGCTTTAAAGAAGATATACGGGCAAGAATGGATTGATGTGTCACCGGTGGCAACCATGCCACCTGTTCCATACGTCGCACGTGATGTACCACCGAACCGATCTCGCAAAAGTAAAGAATTCATGGTAATATATTGGGATGATGTGACAAGTCACATGTGACAAACCGTAAATTCGGGATAATTTACGGCTCCTTTCATCTTCCCGTGTTTTGTTTAGTTTTTTGTGTATTATGGATATTGCAGACGAATCTATACAACACCTAGATAGGGGTTGACTATGTGTATGCAATGTCGTGCTTATCCTTTTGACTTGAAAATGTTCAAGTAATATTATAAAGTTCTATGTATGTACAAAAAAATTTGCGATATATTTTCAAGTGAAATACATCAAAGGCCTTAATCTATATGATTTTCAATTCACTCCAGGGGGCTCAACCCACTTATTAGCCCGACTCGTATATATATATACATATACAAATTTCAATTATGTTTAAACAATATATCCATATAGTGTTAGCATTGATCTGAGAGTTTTGAACGACATTTTGAGCGAGGTTGATTGACGATAAATTTTGATCCAGTGGATATCAAGAGTTTCCAATCAATTTTTTAATTTTTTTTCTATTCTAAAAACAATTTCTTTTAGGTTATATATGTGAATGATGGTTGTGAAAAATAATCTACAGAAAATATTGTCTTTCTCTATTATTTTAGTATTGCTTTGGTTTTTTTTTTAATAGTCACGAATATTTGCAATACTCATTTAAGTACTAATAATAAAAGAGAGGGTTGTACTAATTACATAAAAACTAAAAGGAACGGAAGAAGATAAATTATGCTCATACTTGAATACAGCAGTTAAAATACATTAGCATTGAAGTCTATCACCAAACAAAGACCGCCTATAGTGAGTTAATGAAAATAGGCCGGTTTCGTAACACTATGTCATTACATATAGGATTGTCTTATAGATGCAATTAATTGTTGTTGGCCAAAACATTTTCCTACAAGGGCAGCCTACGCCGAGCAATATCCTGAGGTGTTCCAAAAATGAAATACATGAGCATTGAAGCTAGAGCCAAACATAGCCCGCATAGTGCAATAAGCAGAAAATGGAGTCGACTTTCAACAGCTTCTCCATGGGGAAGTTGGTCCTCCAGCAACTTATTCTTCGTCTTCAGCTCAGATATCATCACCCGGGTACGATCATTGACAAGGTCATCAACCCAGTCAAAAAACTTGCAATGTGTTCCAGTTCCATCCTTAAATTTAGGGCACCCAAAGTATCGCCGACCTGGGTTATCTTTACTCGATGAGGTCCGAAGTGGACGTGGCAATCCGCAGAAGTATACACGCGTCTTTTGTTGACAATAGCCAGAGGCAGTTGATGAACGGTCTGACATCTGCAACCACAGAACCACAGGTATGACAAAATGTATGGGTTTTCAATTAAATGTCATCTATTATGTATGGTTCAACTAAATGTTATCTATTAAAATTAGCTAGTGGGACTTTTATAGTTAATTTCGTATTAACAACAAATGAAGAGTTTGTTTTATATTAAGTACGCTTCATCTGTAAGCTTGTAACTTTATGTTTGGCATGTTTTATTTGTTTTACCTTTTACTTCACTGGGTGTTTGATGTTGTTTCTATTCTTCCATGGAAATAGAATAGATTTTTTAAGAGGCTCGATAATAGAAACATGCCAAAGCAAGTAGACAGGACAGGAAATTGAAGCACAAGGTGAAAATAACGACTTGAAGCTTTAAAAGCATTCTTAACCAAGCAAGTGCGACTCCATAAACAATAAGAAAGAAAAAAAAAATGCAGAATTGGGGAAAAAATAAGAAGAGAAAACTTTTACTATGAAACAGAAATATAGAGACAAATTGACGACCCAATAAGCAAAATATCAAATAGCTCCGCTTGGTCTGTGAGAAAATCAGGAAAATTGTAAAAATGAAAATAAAATAATCCCAGTGTCTTCGTTATTTATACCAACAAACCAAAAGCCACATACAACAACGCCATAGTTCAAACAAACCGAGAGCTCAGGAAAAAAAAAATCTGGAATTCATGATTTTCTTCAATTTTCTCAGTAACCAAGCAGATGTGATATGCCAAAAGACAATTATATTACAAAACAACCCATCAAACAAACACAGTAATCCCATCAAATCAAACCCATGACATATATAAATACATAAAAATAAAAATAAAAACTATATATTATTATGTAAGAAAAGAAATGAAGAGGGGGGAGTAAACGTACAGAAAATTACCTGAGTTGGGGCTCTAGTGAGTGGAGCCGTGGTGGATGGGCCTTCGCCGTCGCTGGGTCACAGACCAAGAAGCAGCTAGAGCGGACAAACTTCACTGAAGAAGAAAGACGGAGTGGACTATGGAGAGAAATGGGTGCTGGTTTTCTGAAAGAAAGAAGAAAGACGGCAACCCTCTCTGAATAATGAAGTAAAAAAAAGTGGGAAGAAATATCACTTTGAATGGGTTTGCTGCAGGGGCATTTTTGGAACACCAAATGCAGGCTGAAAATGGGCTGTTTTCTGAAGCAAAAGCACTGTTCAATGTCTTTCATGCTGCAGCTTTTGGCAGACCCATTCAAAGTTACTAAACAGGGCACAGCCAATGCACATGCCCCAAAACCCGTTGTCAAACACAGCCTAGAATACACACTCACATGCACTCAGTGTTTCCCTCATAGCAACTCCCTCACAAGACTCACTCTCAATGAAGCTTTCAACTCTCCCACAATGAAAGTTCTAGCAACCCATTTATAGCCATCGGGAGGGAGAGCTTTGCTGCAATGGGCTGCCACCTGGCTCCAGCCCACTGCCTGGTGTAGCATGGTTTAAACCCAGCAAGCAATCTTCCACTGGACCATGCTTCTTGGTCCATTTGAAATCAACCAATGCCCTTGTGGCAGCCCTTGCTTAACTTCCTACCACAAGGCAACCCTTGCAAGCATCCAACTGTCCCATTGAGGCCCAACCATCTTCCTCCCACTTGTCCAAGTCTTGCCGGCTTGGCAGAGCACCATTCCGCCCACTATAGCGAGCAATCATCAGCTAGGAAGCTTGGCCAACGCCCCACACAAGCCACTACCACTCTCAAGGTCCTTCTGTCTTCCCAACTCCACAGCAAGGCAATCATAAAACCCTGGCACAGTAGGTCTTCTTGAACAAGGCAAGGGCACCACATGGTTGATGCAGCAAGCCACACTATGTCCATCCAAAAACAAGCTTTCAATAGGATCTTCAAGGGGCTAGGTCATGCCCAAGCCCATACAACAACCATGCTACCAAAGCCAAGCACTTTGATAGTGCATGGGCCAATGTCCAACCAAACAACCAGCAAGGCTGGAACAAGTCCATCCTTCATCTTAGCTCAAAGCATGCCTCCCTCATGCCAGGCATGATGGTCAGCAAGGATGTTTGGTAAACCCATGCAGCCACCATGACAGCCATGTTACTGCTGTGACAAACCACCCCTACCAGATGAAGTCGACACCCTCGTCGACTGGGTGGCTAATACTATAGGACCTTGTCCTCAAACTGCCATAGGGTAGTGTCCCTCTCCCAAGTCGCTTCTGAGATGGGTGAGCCTCGCCACTGAACCAAATAATATATTCTCCAATTCTTCTTGTGTTGGCCTTCCCTCTTGTGGTCCAAAATTTTCTCTACTTTCTGCTTAAATTCCTTCTGAACATTAGATGGTACCCTCTTTGGTTTGCCACGGCTTGGCTCCTCAACATCTTCATGGTATGGCTTGAGGAGACTCACATGGAAGGTGGTATGTACCTTCAATCCTTCGGGCAGCTTCAATCGATAGGCAACATTGCCTATTCACTTCACTACTTCAAAGGGACCATCATACTTGGGCATCAACCCCTTGTGGATCACTCCCCTTTGAAATTTTCTTAAAATTTTGTGGGGTAACTTCAGCATTACCTTATCTCCAACAGAAAACTCCAAGGATCGTTGTTTCTCATCGGCAAACTTCTTCATATGTTTCTGAGCTTTGGCCAAACTGTCCTTGGCCTGTTGCAGCAACTCCTGCCTTTCTCTAACAAATTTGAAGGCAGCAGAGCATCTTTCTCTAGTTTTTTGTGCTGCAACTTCATGAGGGGCCAAGGGTTGATGGTCAAAAACAAGCTCAAATGGACTCATCCCAGTTGCAGAGGACTTGTGCAAGTTGTTTGCAAATTGGGCAACTTCCAACAACTCTAGCCAATTCTTCTGGTTTGTTGAAGCATAATGCCTCAAATAGTCTTCAAGTAAAGCATTAACCCTCTGTCTGCCCATCTGTTTGAGGGTGATAGCTAGTAGAGAACTTCAATTATGACCCCATCATGTTGAACAAGGTAGTCCAAAACCGCCCAATGAACCTGGGATCTCTATCACTCACAATGTCTTCAGGCAACTCAAAGATCTTGACTACATGGGCAAAAAACAACTTAGCAACCAATTCAGCAGGGCAACTTACTAGCACTGCAATAAAGACTGCATATTTCAAAAATTTGTCCACAACCACCATCACAGCATTCATCCCTTCCATAGTAGGGAAACCCCCAAGAAAATCCATGGAAACTGAGGCCTAAGGTCTGTCTGGAACAGGAAGTGGTTGCAACAAACCAGCTTCCTTCCTTTGCCCCCCCTTGTCTTGTTGGCACACCAAACAAGTCCTCACATATAACTCCACTTCAACCCTCAGTCGAGGCCAGTAGTAAGATCTAGATAGAAGAGTAAGCATCCTTTCCCTCCCAAGATGCTCTGCCCACTTGGAGTCATGAGACTCCTTCAACACTTCACGTCGTATTACACTAACAGGAACGTATAATCGATGGCCTTTAGCATACAACAAGCCATCTTCCAGCCAATTCTGACAAACAATACCTTCCTTGACTGATTTTGCTAGTTTCACATAAGCAACATCAGTTTTTGCCACCTCTTTGATTCTGCCCAAGAAGTTGGACTCAATTCTAGACAGAGCAGCAACTATCTCATCAGCATGCTTGCGACTCAATGCATCAGCAACTTGGTTGTGTTTGCTAAGTTTGTGTACCCGTACAAAGTCGTACTCATGTAAAAAATCTGCCCTCGAGCCTATTTTGGTGAAAATTTCTTCTGAGTTTGAAAGAAAGTGTTGGCAACATTGTCTGTGCGAACCACAAACTTAGTCCTCAACAAGTATACTCTTCATCCTAGCAAACAATGAACAACAACCAACATTTCTTTCTCATGACCAGAATATCTATGTTCTGCCTCTTTCAACTTTCTGCTCTCATAGGCAACTGGATGCCTTTCTTGCACCAACACACCCCCAATGACCCTGTTTGAGGCATCAGTGTGTTCTTCAAATGGTAGTTCGAAGTTAGGCAGGTACAGGACAGGTTCACTTGCAACAGCAGCTTTCAACTTGTCAAAGGCAACTTGGCACTAATCCGTCCAAAGCCACTTCCCATCTTTTTCAGTAGGTCAGTGAGGGGAGCTGCCTTCTTAGAGTAGGCAGCAATAAATTTTCTGTAATAGTTGGCCAGCCCAAGAAACGAGCGCAATCCTGACACTTTCTTGGGTGGTGACCAATCTTGGATGGCCTTCACCTTGCCTTCGTCCATCAATATCTTCCCTGCACTGATTTTGTGGCCTAAAAACAGAATCTCCCTGGGAGAAAAATGTCACTTCTCTTTTTTTACATAAAGAGAGTTCTCCCTCAACTAAGTTAGAACCAACCTTAGATGGCTTAAATGATCAACAAAAGACTCACTATATACCACAATGTCATCTAGATAAACAACAACAAATTTATCTATGTAATCATAAAAGACATCATTCATAAGGTTGCAAAAGGTAGCAGGGGCATTGGTGAGGCCAAAGGGCATCACCAGAAATTCGAAAAAACCATACCGAGTTACACAGGTTGTCTTGGGCTCATCCCCCTCTGCAATTCACACTTGCCAATAACTAGAGCGTAAGTCCAGCTTGGTGTAGTAGGATGCTCTGCTCAATCAATCGAAGAGGTCTTGGATCAGGGGCACATGGTACTTATTCTTCACTATAACCTTGTTCAAAGCCCTATAATCCACACACATTAGAAGCGATCCATCCTTCTTCTTCTGGAAGAGCACTAGAGCACCATAAGGAGCTTTGAAAGGTTGGATGAAACCTGTTTCTAGCAATTCAGTAAGCTGCCTCTGCAATTCTGACAACTCTTTTGGTGACATTTTGTATGGTGCACGCGCAGGTGGTGTTGAACCCAGCAACAGCTCAATTATGTGGTCAACATTGCGTCTAGGAGGAAGAGTTCTAGGCAACTCAAGAGGCATAACAACCTCAAACTCTTCCAATAAACTCAGCACCTGTTCTGGAGCATCTATACTTGTCTCCTCCTTGATTTCTCTCAAAGCAGCCAAGTAAGTAACATCCTATTTTCTTAGGCCATGTTTGAGTTGCATGGCTGAGAGGACACCATCCTTTCTACTGTCTTAAAGAGGCGGTGCCCCCTTGATGGCCTTCACAAAATAGGGATGTGCCTTGTCCATGATCAACATTTCCCCCAAGAAGGGTATGGGTATTGCTTTAGCTAACACAAAGAAATCATTTCCAAGAATGACATCAAAATCATCTAAGGGAACCACAAGAAAGTTTACCTTCCCTGTCCACTCTCCTACTTTCAAGGAGACTGCATGAGCAATACCCACCACAGGTTGGGCTTCTGAGTTCACTGCCTTCAACTTACTCGGGCACTTGCTCAGCTTCAACCCCAACTCTGTTATCATGCGAGCTGCCACAAAGTTGTGCGTAGCTCCTGTGTCTAGCATGGCCGTGGTCTTTGAAGAGTTGGCCTCCACAGGAACATACATCAGCTCAGTAGATGGCTCTGCCTTTAGGGCATTCAACTGCATCTGGAGAGGGTTCACACGAGCCTGAGCTTCTCCACCCCCGGCTTCTCAATCTTCCTCTGTGACCAGTGCATTCAGTTTCTCCTTCTTTGGGCACTCCCTTGCCCTATGGGGACCATTACATATGAAGCAACCGTGATTGTTTTTGTTGGGCTGCTATTTGTCAACAACCTTGCCCTTGCCCTTATCAGCTTTCCCTCTAAACTTAGGCTTCTTGTTGCCCACCTTTTTTCTTACCCTTGTCTTTCAACTTGGATTTAGGTTTCTCCCCATCTTCTTTGCTCTGTCGAAAATCAACTAGCCCATTAACAGCAGCCTTGGCAGAAGAGAGATCACGAACCCCTGCCTTCGTAGCTCAAGTTGAGCCCACACTTGTAATCTTGATGTGAAATTGTACAATTTGTCGGCCTCTGACATGTCTTTGATATCTAGCATCAAAGAACTAAATTGCTTCACATACTCCCTTACTAAGGTGGTATGCTTCAATTTCTTGAGTGAGTCCCTTGCAACCCATGCGATGTTGCAAAGAATGAATTGATCTTTCAACTCCTTTCGAAGTGCTTCCCATGTTGTGATCTTTGGCCTACCAGAATCATCATTCTCCCTGGTACGCCACCATAACTTTGCATCGCCATCCAGATACATGATAGTACTGGTGACTCGTTCTGTTTCTAGAACACAAGCAGCTCGAAAATACTGCTCCATATCCCATAAGAAGTTTTCCAACTCCTTAGCACTTCTAGCACCCACAAATGGCTTAGGTTTTGGCACTTTCAGCTTGGTCATGACCTCCACACCAGTAGGTAGTCCATGGATAGATCTTTTTATAATGGCCAGTTTGGGCTGAAAACCCTTTGATATCATCCTGAATGGATTCGATCTCTTCTCCCATACCTTCCAAACGGTAAGCTGCAAGGGCAGCCTGCTCTTCAGCTCTATCTTCTAACCGTTGCAAAGTCTCTGCAGTATGGGCATCAATGGACAACTACAAGTCTGAAATGGCCTTCTGAACAGCAGCCAACTACTCAACAATAGTAGTGGAGGAGGACTCCTCCGCAAGAACACCAAGCAAAGCTTCAAGTCTGGCTACTCTTTCCTGTAAGTCTTGTGTAGAGCCACCTGCCATGACCCCAACTAAGCTCTGATACCAGTTGTCATAGGGAAAATTTTTCACACCAAATAAGCCACGTGATGGCCCTTAGCAAAGCACCAAGCAGTGCCAAGGTAGCCAACACACCAATAGAGGTTAGGGAAAGGTATCACAGCACACACAGATTTTATGGAAGCAACACCTCCCAACTTTTACACTCAACCAAACCAAATGTACAAAGAAAATGGCTAGGGCCCTTACACATTGGAACCCTTAGCCTAAATACAAGCAATTAGCCACCAAGGCTTACAATGCAGGAAATCAAAATACACACTCACATGCACTCGATGTTTCCCTCACAGTAGCTCCTTCACAAGACTCACTTTGAATGAAGCTTTCAACTCCCCCACAATGAGAGTTCCAACAGCCCATTTATAGCCATAAGGAGGGAGAGCTTTGCTGCAGTGGGCTGCCACCTGGCTCTAGCCCACTGCCTGGTGCAGCATGGTTTAAACCCAGCAAGCAATCTTTCACCTAGACCATGCTTCTTGGTCCATTTGAAATCAGCCAACTCCCTTGTGGCAGCCCTTGCTTAACTTGCTGCCACAATGGGGCCCTTGCAGGCTCTCCTGCAAGCATCAAACTACCTCATTGAGGCCCAACCATCTTCCTGCCACTTGTCCAAGTCTTGCAGGCTTGGCAGAGCACCATTTCGCCCACTGTAGCAAGCAATCATCAACCAGGAAGCTTAGCCAGCATTCCACACAAGCCACTGCCACACTCAAGGTCCTTCTACCTTCCCAACTCCACTGCAAGACAATCATAGAACCCTGGCACAGCAGGTCTTCTTGAACAAGGCAAGGGCACCCCATGGCTGGTGCAACAAGCCATACCATGTCCATCCAGCAATAAGCTTCCAACAGGATCTTCAAGGGGCTAGGCCATGCCCAAGCCATCAGCAACCATGCTAGGTCAAGAACTTTGACAATGCATAGGCCAATGTCCAACCAAACAACCAGCAAGGTTGGAACAAGTCCATCCTTCATCTTAGCCCAAAGCATGCCTCCCTCAAGCCAGGGCATGGTGGTCAGCAATGATGTTTGGTAAACCCATGCAGCCACTATGACAACCATGTCACGGCTGTGACAGTAAGACTACAGCCTTACAGCTCTAAGTTGGGGTTTATTTATTTTGGTGAAACTACACTTGGGTGAGTAATGAGCTAGCACCACAACTTAATCACTTAAGGGGTAGTTATTGGCTTCGGTAGAGTCATTTTCAGTTCGGTTAACCGAAATTGTAGGTTAAACTATCTAATTAACCGATTACATTTCGATAAGAATTTATTTCAAAAGTTTCGGTTAAACGGATATCTCGATTAAAATCGGTTAACCCTGAGCTTTTTTAATTGGGCCATTATTTTGGAGGCCCAAGTTGTGTTTTTTGAGCTAAAATAACTTATTGAACCAAACAAATTTTAAATGAGCCCATTAATTAACACAATAAGAGTCCACCATACATATATCTACTAATAAATTGATCCTAGAATCCACCAACTAATATGTTTTACTAAAAAAAACTTAACTAATGCCCTCGTAATCATCATCCTACTAAAAAAATATTTATTAACAATACTTATCGGTTAATTCGGTTAACCGGCAAAAAAATATTTATACCGATTAATCGAACCGAACCAATATTAGTATAAAAATCCTTAACCGATTACTGACCGACTTCTGGTAGTAGGCGGTTAATGTCTGCTCGGTTGCAATTGGTAGGCGGTAAACAGTTAATATGCCCACCCCTAATCTCACTTGCAATGTCTTTATAAACTTAATAAAAAATAAATAAAAAGAAGAAAGAAGAAGGGTTAGGATTAACTCTTCAAACTATTGACTCCTTTCACTTAACCCCTGTCGTTAGAATTTTTGGTTAACTTTGGACGGCAAACGTGTGAAATGTCCTTAAACCTTTGGTGAGATGTGTAAAATGTTGGGAACATATATGTGATTTAGTCACATATATGTGATTTAGTCACATCAGAAAAACAGCAACGATCCCCAAGAAATGAGCTCCGTGAAATTTTTCAAAACACATAATTGCATGGAAGACAAAGTATGAACACATTCCTTTGTGTATGTCAGGTAGGGCTTGTTGTCTCCCTATGATGTTGCACGACCAAGGCTGAGACTTTATAGAGCTAAAAGTCTTCCCCTCAATTCTGATTTGAGGCTAAAAAGTATGGACTCTCATGCTCACAAGACCCATTAAAATAGGCATGTGAATCATAGTTGAAGTAGAACTAGGAGGCTCCCCTCCACCACCACTATGTCTTTGTTTTATTGAAAGATTAGAGGTTAGTTTAAACTTGTAAAATCTCCTCATGTCAAAAATAAGGTTGAATCATTTCTATCCTAAATGAGAGAATTTAAGATGACAAGATTGGTGCTTTGCTGTGTAACTCATAAATTTGACACACTTCCAACGAATGAAAGAAAATAAAAGAAAACAAAAGAAAACAAAAGAGAAGAAAGAGATGTTCTAAATGGAGAAACTCAAATGGGTAAAAATGTAAGAATTAAGAGCATAGTGAGGTCCACGATTAGCGCAAATTATTGTGCTACTTCAACCAAGTTTTCTGGTAGCATTCCCTTTTTATTTTATAGTGGGAAGGACTCGATCCTCTAGCTTCTTTCATCTTTTTTGTATTTTATGTTTATTTATGTTTCTTCTATATTTTATCATTTACAAGAAAGTTACATTAGATAAATGGTTAATTAAAGCTATCTAAAGAAAGAGGTTACAACAAAAACGCTTAAAAGAGCATATTTGTTCTTGGGATATGTATTCGATTAAGATAGATAAATGGTTAATTAAAGCAGTCTAAGAAGACAGGCTACAACAAAAATGCTTAAAGGAGCATATTTGTTTTTGGGATATGTAATCAATTAAGAGTAATTTTATTTATTAGATTGCTATACGATTGTCATACAACTTGATGATATAGTAGTAAAATTCAACTGCGTAGCATTACTCCAAAAAATTTGTTCGGCTGCTCATGGTAATTAGTACTTTTAAATAACGTTGCACACTTAATGCTTTAGACATGTTTGTGTATTAAAGTTAATTTGGATCTTGTTTAACAATGATATATGTATATTATAATTTCAATTAATTTGTCGGATTGAAGTTTTGATCAGTGTTGAGTTTTTTAATTTGGTACTTGTGTGGTAATTTTGTTATTGTGTATGCTACTTTTTGTGGGTGGCGTGACAGTTGATGTGAATTCTAATGGTGTTTTCAGAGCATTTTCAAGTTCCAACCAAACACTAGAAAAATATTTTCCAAACCATTTCGAGATTGCAACCAAACACCAAATAGTAACCAGTTTCCTTGAAAATGTTTTCAGTTGACCAATCACCAATCACCCCAAAACTGCCCACAAACAGAGCTCACAGCAATTAGTAATATATAAGGAGGACTAGAGTCTCCTTAAAGTCCTCACAAATGTGACGTGACTTTTAAAATCACCATTGAATTTGAAATTATAATTATTAAATTTTGATCTATTGATAGTTTTAAAAGTCAAGTCACATTTAGGAAGATAGTAAGAAAACTCTAGTCCTCCTTATATCATTACTCCACAGCAATTTCATTTCCACAACCATAATGACACATCAGCTTAAAATTAACCATATTAAGTTGCAGCCATTTACAACAGCAGGCCACACAGGCTTAAAATAATTTCCATACCAAAAATCCGTAGCATAAAATTTCTATATGGGAAATCAGAATCTACACTATGTAAGTAGATGGAATAGCGTATGAATAGCAGAACACTTGCTTTATATTGCTTTGCTTTTCTTAGACAGAAGAAAGAATTCCTTTAATTATGTTTACTTTGGCTATAAACAATCACTGGTAAACTAGCAGTCGTTATCTTCCCTTGGGCTTCAGTTGATGTTTTGGAGGTCTACCAGAATGAGGCAATGGCTCAGGGGGGCTTCTTTCAAAGGCCACTGATTGTGTAGGCGAAAGGTTCAGAAAGCTTCCCAAAGAAGGCGGATCAGGTGTCTCTGAAAACAAGGGATACACAAGTGACGTGAGAACCATTACACATACTCATAATAAGACCATTTGAGTTAAAGAAGAGCGTGCGTACCAAATAATGACCGAACGGAGGGTCTCTTTGGCTTGTTAGTCTTTTTCTTTAACTCAGCTGCATTGAGGTAGAGTCATTTAATGGTCAGATGAATCTCTAATAAACAATAAGTTAAAATCTTCTCTCATAAAGAAAAGAAAAGAAAGAAAAGAGGATATGGCACCTGTAAATGAAGTACACCAACTTCATGAACTTGGTAAAATTAGATTTTAAAAAAAGAAAAAATATATCCCCCCTCCCCCTTTTTTCTGGCAATATATTATAGTAAGGGCTATTGTAAACAATATATTTGAGCATCATAACTAGAGAATTTGAAGGTCAATACGGACCAATGCCAGGTATATGATCCTCATTCACGATCTCAAAATTCTTGTACGTATAGCCCACAAAATTTGCATCCTTTGATGAAAGCATCTGTAATAAAATGAGGTGATATAATCAATCAGTTATCCCATAAAGCATAGTAGTTCAGACGCACCAAGGAGGGAAGCTTTAGCTGCATAAGATGTGTCAAACAAATACACATCTTGGCGTGTTGGAATCTTTTACAGAAAACAATTCACTATCAAAGGTAAAAAGAAAACCAAAACAGAAAAGAAGACGTATAAAAGACTTGCAATTGTGAGCCAAACCCCCCCCCCACCCCCCCCCAAAAAAAAAAAAAAAAAAGGATTAATTTTTTAATAGAAGAACACAATATGTGGGCTTCTAATATCTGAGAATGTTCTTAAAAGGGTTTTAACAGTATTTTTTTTTCTTGCCCAAAGGTGCCATGGAGGATAAACTCCATCAATATATGTCTTCTCTAATTCTGTCCTCCAAAGAGTACAACAGCAATCACCAATCTGAAGAATGGCATAAGGAAAAAGCCTTCCTAAGCGACCTTCAAAAGTTGTAAAACACAAGCTCCCATCAACTAAAATTTCTCAGACACAAATTCCCTAAGCTAAATTAAGGTGATTGGAGGTATGTGTTAACCCACGCCATGTGGGCAGTGACTCTTGGTCTATCCAGTTCAGTGTGGATTCAGTCCCTTAGCATGCCCCTCGCCCTGGACTAAAGGGCCCCCCACACACCATGGGTGGGTAGCCAATTGGAAAAAAACTAAAGACAAAAAAACAAGCAATTAAAACACCAAAAGAATATAAAGATATAACTATATCTTAGAGTTCCCAAGAGGCAACAAAATATACAACTAATGCAAATTTTGAGACTTGCCTTTCTCCATGGACCTGATTTTGATGTAGTTTGTACTGGAGCTGCTAACTGCATACATAGTAAAATGGACAATTAGAATAATAAATAGTACCATTAAATTTGCAAAATGAATGCATCAGGTAGAAAAGGAAAAAAAGTAATTTTAATGTGTGCCATCTCAACATCCATTAGCTCAAGCAAACTATAGACAAAACACAACAAATGCCATCAATACAACTAGAAGTCTATTGCCAGGGAACTTCATGTGAAATTCGCAAGCATTCTTATAGGCATTGGACGTAGGTTTGTAATACTGAAGCACTAAAAAACTTTATAGGAAAACCACACCATTGTAAAACTACATGAACATGTTCTCCTTTCCTAGTCCATTAGTTGACGCAGATGATACACAACAACCAATACCATCAGTGACTTCACATGACATCCAGACTATCCAGTACAGGCTTTGGAGGTAGGTTTGCAATATTGAAGACCTATTAAAAGTTTGTAGGGAACCCACATGATGGTAGAAATACATAAAATGCAACCAAAAACCAACATGCATAATGGAGTAGGAGATTTACAGCAATTCAAATTTTCTAATCACATATATATACAAAATAAAAAGTCTTAAGAAGCCATCAAATCACAGATTATATCATATAATCATAGTGAAACAACACGACATAAGTTCCTTTTGACGTTCTGAGAGCAAATCAACTAATCATCTTGTCACAAGTTGAAAATGGTTGCAGAGACAAGACCCAGCAAATAGTTTTTGCAAATGAAGAGGGAGAACTTCCAAAAGCACAAGCAGACTAAGATCCACCTATAAATTAATGCAGAAAAAATAGAACACACACAACAACGAAACAAACAATTACAGCATTGTACGTCCCTCATTTCACAGGAAAAAAAAAAAGCTAAGGAATGACAGAAAAAGAATTTGGCAAGCTCCACCATGGGGTATAAACAGGACACGATCAAGTATGTGGCGTGGAATACAAAAGAAGCACTGTTGCTAAAACAACACAGAATATGGGAACTCTCAATGTAGATTATGGAACTTCTGGATGACAAAATATGTTTACTAATTGAATACAAGAGCCTAAGCTATTAGGCGGAGAGGCCCAACTGGATGGATGTAAACCCATATCAAAGTCCACACCAGACCAATGTTAGACTCTCTAACATTTACACTCCCTCTCATGTCCAGGCCTAACAGAGAGGAGAAGCAAAGACAGACAGATCTCACATGTTAGTTCAAGAATAATTAAAACAATCAATCAAACTCTTAAACTACTAGATTGAGAGGCCCAACTAGTATATAAATCAATAACAATAGCAAAACAAAATAAAATTGTGAAGCCGATGCATAACAAATGCATGATTTGGATGGATAACCACAAAAATATTCTTCAGGGAAATGTTTGCTTGAAATGTAAACTAGTCAGACAAAATGGCTTCTGATAGCTAAATAAACATAACAATTATTGCAAGATCAATGACTGCTTCAATAATGCAAATTACTTGGAACAACTTCTCTTACAAATTAGAAGGAAAAAGATATTTACACTTGAATATAATTGAAAAAACCATAGTTCTGACATCCATTTTTTTCACGTATTAAATAATCAGAGTGCACAATCACTGTGTGATCTGGATAGATCACAACAATATCATTTATGGTGCAAAATTTTGCCTGAAATAAGAAACATCAAATAATCACGGCCTCTTCTACAGCTTGGTAAATATTGAACAATTCCTGCAACATCAATGACTGCCTGTTCAATAATTCGGAGCATCTAGATTCAATTTCTTACAAAACCCAAATAAAATGTGCGCCCGCACGCTTGCTTGCATCTGTGGAAATTAAGTTTCCAAGTAAACAAGCAAATGCAGTTCTTACTTCTAATATACATATTATCAAATTATCAGAAAATAAGTAAAAGTAAGTTGGCATCCATTTTATTGATAAAAGAGCAGATTTTTTTTTTCTTACGCAGGAAATAATATTAAATAATATAGGCCAAAAGATCACTTGCAGCAAAAGTGCCATCAAAGAACATTGCCAAGCTATAGCAGTGCTTTAATAACATCTCCTTCCCTTTCTGACTGCAGACACTGTTCAAACATTTTTAGCTGCAATGCTGATATTCAATTTTGAAATTTAGCTCTGTAGCTTTTGGACATATAAAAACCAAATTAGGTACTGTAGGCAGCAAGTTTCAAGATGTGCAGGTGAGATAAAGAAAAATTGGCAAAGAATACCACTTGTAAAGAGAGAATTTATTAAGAAACCATTATCCTCACCTCTTCAAACTTCTCAAAGTTTTGAGTATCTAACTCATCCTTGACCTCTGGAATGAAAGCAGCTTCCATCTGATATAATCTATCCCATTGTAATCCTTTAAACCAAGGGTGTGCCTAACATGCACAGAGACGTCTCAGATATACTATTAAAAAATAAATGACCCATGTCGACAACAAATCAAAAGAAAGAATAGCCTAAACACCCTACTTTTATTTCATGAGCTCCTTTGGTCCCAAGCCTCCGCTCAACATTGCACAGGAGCCTACAAATGAGATCTTTAGCCTCACCAGACAGCTTGGCTTCTTCAGGGAATTTCAAATGGGTTCTCCAGTTTACGATCTGCATTGCATGAACTGACCATTTGTTTGATAAGAATATACAAATAAGATGTTAGCAGTTATCTCTTCATGTACCAATAGGCAACATTCATGTCCACACTACAGGAAAAATAATGATAATCCTTGAAAATAGCTTAGATGGGGACATGAATGTAAGATTGGCTAATCAAGCATATTGTTGTTGTTAAAAGGTCTGACTATCGGAGACAAGAAAACAATATTTCAACACAGCAGTTGAAATTGGACCAGAAGAAAGCCATTTGAAAGGGGAAACCACTCAAGTTGAAATTCTCTTCTGAAACAATAAAATCAATTTACAGAAGTTTTCCATTTGAGGGAAAAAATTTATTCTGATTTACTAAGTTTTTCTTCCAAGATATCATCAGTGTGGAACTAATAATCTTCTTTACTCACATACTGAAACTTAGAACTTTATAAGTTTGATATTCATCATACTGAAACTTAGAACTTTATATTTAAAAAAAAAAAAAAGTGGTCCACCTACTTTTGGTTTTGTTGAGTAAAAGAGTTATTAATTAATTAAAAAAATCGGCAAGATTATGTTATTCTAAGCTGATTGATTGTTTACCTTCTCATGAGTTTTAGTTCACATTCTTAAGAATTTCAGACCAGTGTTTTAGAAGGTTCTTATGTGAGTCACTATATGTATTACATAAATTACAATTGTTTACATTTAGTTCAATAAATTTCCTTCTTCATTTAGCAAAAGAAATTTTCGTTAAGTATCATAAGTAGTCCATCTGTAGAAATTCATTTTATTAAAAAAATTTATGCTTTTTAGGTCCTGCCAGAGCGTGTATAAAGTTAAGAGATCCTTAAAATAACTTTCAAAGAGAAATTACTCTAATACTAATTCCAAAAATGCATGACAACCATAGGTGCCTCCCAGTGCACATTCCTGCCTCAATCATCTGACAGGGACACGTCTACCGTATTTTAATAACCCAAGTATCCTTGATAGCGTTGATCTCCCTAATTACACACAAGACCAGGAAGCACCTGCGGTGGTGGACATATAGATCTATATTGTGAATTACAAAAAAAAAAAAAAAAAAAAAAAAAAAAAAAAGAAAAAATATGATAATATGCCCATGTTTCATCTTAAAGGGTTGCCACATTATGCCTTTAAAAAAGAAAGCACTGAATTTAGTGATGGTGCAAAGCCAGAAATAAAAATGTGGCATTTCTCTAACATACAAAAAGAACGTGTTCTTTTCACATGCCAACAGGGGATCCAATCAGAAAACGTCATCCATTCATCAAAATTAAAGAAGCTCACAGCAGCTTTAGCATGAGATTTCAACACATAAGAAAAAATATCCATTAACAAACCATGTTTTGCTAATTTAAAACAAAAACCTCTTCAGTAATGTGTATGTCACATGTTCAGAAAATAGTATATCATGATCAAGTTAACATCACAATTACCTTTCTGCATGTTGACATTGGTTCTTCAGAATAGAAAGGTGGATACCCCACAAGCATTTCATACATGATTGCTCCAAGAGACCACCTGGTACAATTATCTGGTTACCAAATGAAAACAAATTACATGTCCAGATTATGTGACGTGTACAAAAGAATCAACTAACCAGTCACACTCCATCCCATATCCTTTCTTCAGTAGTACTTCTGGGGCAATGTAGTCTGGTGTTCCCACTGTTGAAAAAGCCTGAATGGCATATGGCAGATCAATTTATATGAAAACATTCACTTAGAAAACAAAAAAGCATCCAGTGTAGTGAAATATGTACTATGGCCTCCAAAAGCTTAAATCTAGAATTTGAAGTTGAGTGCTAGGACAGCAAATCATGCAACTAAACCAATTTTCTGTAACAGCTAAGAAATAAATTTGAACATTAGTTGTCAGTTATTTCTAGAGGACATGCGTGCGTGTTTGTACATTATTGGCCACAAATTAGTAGTTAAAAGAAAAGAAAAATATAGAGTATCTGGTGGACATACTGGGATTCAATGTCTGACAAAGCCAATTCCATGAGTTCACTACTCAACATTTATATGTAATGCACTCCTCATTCAAACATAAACCAAACAAACCCAAACTACTTTGTGTGCTTATTAATTCTTTTTACAGCTTGAACTGAAGTTTTGGAGCATCCTGCCTTCATTTGGTTATCTGAGCTTTCATTTTTCTTTTCCCCTTTTCTTTATGATAAGTGTTAGAATAGTATGATGTGAGCATGATCTAGAAGGCATGTAATATGTCCATAGTCTAGAATCATGATGACGTGTTCCTAGTGAGCTGTCCTATCCAGAATATTGTACAAATCCTTCCATAACTATAAATGAAAGTCTAATAGAGGGAAATGAAAATGAAGCCCATTTTCAACTAACCTGCGTAACATGGTATTTTCTTTCCTTTGATTGCATGCCCTCACCTCCTTTTCTTTTTCTTTTTTTTTTTCTTTTTTATTTTTTTCACTTTACATCCTTAGTGTAGTCAATGGTAAGTAAGTGAGCTTTGTGACCAGACATTTTCATGGAAGGAAGAAGGTGCCATCATCACCATAGTGGTAGGGATGATTGAGGCCATCAACCTCACTGTAGTTACCATCGTCCTGAGTCACCGATATAGTCAACAGTGATCTAAACAATCTGGTCACTACTATGAAAGAATGTTAGTAGTTTTAACATTTTCAGAGATGTTTGTGTGTTGTATGTGGAAGTGACTAAATGTTAGTTGTGTGTGGTGGTTGTTTGGTTGCCGAAGACTTAATCGGTGGCTTAGAGTTGTGAGTGAATCAAGTTTTGATGTTGTTTTGGTTGTTTGTTTGGCCCTGTTGGCACTCATATTGTGGTTGTCGGCAAACTTTGTTAGCACTGGTGAATATTTAGCTCCGTTTCGAAGACAAAGGTTGCTGTTTGGTTGCAGCCACATCTTATGTCAGATATGTGTGTGTCTATGTTAACAAGTTTAAACAACATAAACAAGTCGAATCGAGTTTATACAAGTTTGGCTCGTTTAATATTCAACCAAGATTTATTGCTCAAGATCGACTTATTTATTAAACGAACCAAGCTTTACAAGTCGAGCTCGAACTTTTCATAAACAGTTTGGTTCATTTACAGCAGCCAAAGTTGGCTAGCTACTGTTGAGGTCAGCAGCAACCAACAAAACCACCACTGACCAAATGGAAGTGACAAGTAGTGGAAGGGACATTGATGGTGATTAGGGTACCAGTAAGGGCCACTGATGGTTGGATGAAGGCGGTTGGTGGGAGTGAAAGGCAAGAGCCTCTTCCAGGAAATGACTTACACTTCTCAAAAGAGTAAGTCATTTTGCAGAATTTAAATTCTAATTGAATTCCCACTGTAGCAAAGGCTTGACATTTCAGAAATGCCATCTTAAACTGGAATTCTAATCATATTCCCTCATCCAAATATAGCCTCAGTGCAATCAGCAGAATTTAAATTATTTTCCTAAAAGAAAAGTTTTTCACCATTATGAACAATCAGTATCTGTTGTCACTTAATTTAAAGAGCCTGCAAAAATAGTTAAACTAATGCTGTGTAACAGCATTGAAAAGTAAGTATTAGCACTACAGGCACTTTCAACAACTTGACAACCAATTATCTACAATTGCTCTTTTTTGCCTTCAACATATGTTTGACAAGCAACAGAGTATAAAAATTTCCAAGCAGGGATGACATTCGTGACTTTGCCCTACAAATATAATTCTAGGATAGGTAGAGAGCATACCAACATTCGCCTGTTCTTTTGCCAGTGCAATAACTGTTCCTGTTGTGTCCGTCTTGGTGCAGAATGCAGACTAGTGTGCTTGTCACTCTCCATTGAAGATTTGAAATCCTTTCCCATTCCATGGTCATTCTCACTAAGATTTGGAAAACTACTACAATCCAAGGGCTTACACAAACCAAAATCCGAAAGCTTTAAATGCCCATTACGATCAAGCAGTAGATTGTCAGGTTTGATATCCCTATCATGGAAAATAAAATTTGTACTTACATAGTAGTTTAAGTAGACTTATCATAAATATGATGTATACAGTTGACCCAAAAGAAAAAAGTAGCAAATAAAATAATAAACCGGGTACAACAGACTCAACATGCAGGCCTCAATGATCCTTGAGGTTTTGATCAAGCATTTTCTGAATTGAAATCTCATAAAATGGTTATAAATAGATAAGATTGCTCTGATCATTCTCTCTAGAAAGAAGAGGCTTGATAAGACTACTGTCAAGTTATCAGAAGTAACTTGTTGGAGAATGTTGTGATAGCCAAAGCTCTACTACCAACATCTGTTTAGGATTTGGGCTATTGAAAGCCCACCACAAAAACAAGACAGTAAAAACATTCACATTTAACGTGGTTCAGCCAACTCCAAACTTATATATCTATGGGCAATGCTAATTGAAATGCACTATCAATAAATAAAATAAAAAACACTCAATTAACTCTCACAAACATTCAAAAACCTCATAAACACAAATTACTCTCATAATCCCTTACAACAAACCAGCCCAAACCTATTACCCAACTCACACACACAAGTATCTTCCAATAATCTACCAAACAACCCCAAGGGGTTGGCCTAGTGGTTGAGGCTTGTCCCCAAAGATCCCAAGTTCAAGACTTACTAGGTGCAAACTCCCCTTTGGGGCCACACCCCCTGGTGTAAAAGCTAGCGATTTACCCTGATTCGTGTAGGGAAACTTCTGAGGGTGCAGTGCACGGGTCCGAGGTTTACTCTACATGGGTGAGTCCAAAGGGCCCTACCTTGTCGAGGTTCCCAGTCATCAAAAAATAATAATAATCTACCAAACTAGATCTTAGAAGAAACCCATTCCATGTCCTTCTAAAAGCCTTCTTCAAATCACATAATTAATAAGTAATACTTATTACTAGTTTCCAATTCCCATTCCTTGACAAAGAATATAAAATTAGTTTCGACAAAGAAAACACTTTACTTTCCCACCAAAAAAATTCATATTAGTAGCCAAGTCAATACAGGAATTTAAAGTAATATACAAGAGACAATCTACACAACAATATATCTATTTAGAAAATAAAGTCAACACGCAAAAGCAAACTCAGAGATATGGCAAATTGGGGCATGTCAATAGGTGAATACCACCACAAGATGTGCATTGCATGACTAAGATGTTGTGACGATATCACTATTATCGTCTAGGCCTAACAAATGGGTAATATTATAGATCCAGAACATTGGCGTAGATCAATGATATAACACCTGTGGATGTAGTTGTGCTTGTGAATAGACTCGATGGCCAGGACTGTCTCCCCAACATAAAACCTGGTTTCATCCTCAGTCAAGGTATCTTTGCGCATTAGTAATGTCATCATGTCACCACCAGGAAGATATTCCATTATAAGATACAGAAACTCATCATCTTGAAAAGAGCAGTAAAGGTTGACTATATAAGCACTATCAACTTCAGCAAGAAGATTTCTTTCAGCTTTAACATGTTCCACCTTCCAATAGTGAAAGAAAATATAGAGGTATGAATAAATGAAGTTATTCATAATGAGATAACATAAGCAAGTCCTTTTCTACAGAATAGTCGAATTAGGTCAAAATTGGCTCTTTAGTCCTAGTCAACCATCAAAACCACTCTCATCCAAACATGAATTCAAAACTGAATTTAGTTTTTGGAGTATGAAATCAACTTTTAGACTCCTTTTTTGTGTTTTTCGAATACTATTTTATGTTTTCAAATTTTTCCCAACATACTTTCTATAGCTTTTTTTCTTTTGTTTTTGAAATTCTGAAAAAAAAAAAAAAAAAAAAAAAAAACATACAAAAGACGAATAAAACAGAACAAGCTCTCAAGATCTCATTCAATAGGGTACTACTGGTTCAAACTTCAAACGCACCTGACCTCTGCGAAGCATCTCAGATTTCTTGAGCTTCTTCATTGCATACACATGGCCAGTAGCTTTCTCTCTGCAAAGTCTCACCTGTACATTCAAAGAAAACAGGTTGACAATATGCACACCATAATTAGATATTTAAAAAATGTTATATCCCCTATTTCTTAATACAGTTTTTAGCTTATCCAAAAAAACAATAAAAAAACAAAAATAGAGTCAGAGATTCATAAAGGATCACTTGATATGAAAGAAACAAGTACATAAACACATCATAAGAAGAGAATAAGAAGAGAACCTCCCCAAATGCACCCCTTCCTATAATGGTCAAAAGTTCAAAATCTTCAACACCCATCTTATGTCTTTGAAGGCGCATATATTCTGTCTCCTTTTTCTCTAAATATTTCAAAATATTCATTTGTTCTTCCTTAGAAACATCAGCATCAGCAAGCTTCCTCTCCAATGTCCAGCGTCTGTATTAGGAGAAATACTAAACTAAGTGTAACACATGGAAAACTTGATGAGCCAATACGGTAACAAGCATTTGGCAAATTTTATTGCGTTCAGTAGAAGCAAAAACTTACAGCCAGGAAATGAAGAGATTACATCAATAGTAATCAACAAATACAAAAGAGAGTACAAAATAAAAAGTGCAATTTGCAATTTTATAGAAACCATGAGAACCAAAGTTCTTAAAAAAAAAAAAATTACCTACCTTTGAACACACATGATTTGGCCAGTCAATGGTAAATGGTAATTCACTTTAAAAGCTCTATACAAATGGTTCTCGCATCATACATAGAAAGAAGGGATATTTTTGAGCAAGAGACCTATGGGACAAATTAGTCAATTTGAAGTAATTGAGAACTTTTGGCCAAAAAAAAAAAAATGGAGACGCATTCAGACTGGTAGCAGTATTTAATCAAATTGAAAATGTTAGAGATAATTCATAGAGCATTCTCATCCAGCTCCCTAAATTTATTCTCTATTTTAGCTAAAAATAACCTATCCCGATTTTAACTACTCACTTTTCCAAAACACCTACATCCGGCTCAAAAAACTAGGGATCCACTTTCACTATTCCATTTAAATATTCTTTTTTAATGATTTCTTTATTCTTTCTCCAACATTCATATATTTGAAAATTTATTTTTTCCTAATGATCATATATTTGAAAATTTGTCTTTTTCCTAACAGTTTGATTTTTCCTAAAGGTCATTTTTTAACAAAATTTGTCTTTTCCCAATAGTCATATGCATTCAATATAAATAAGACAATTTCCTCTCCAATTTTCATTCACCTCAACCAAAGTTTCTTTTGGAGTAGAAAAAAAAAATTAGGAGAGAGAATGGCCAAATTTTTAACTTTTTTTAACATTTGGGGAGTGAGGAGCACTATTCATGCTCCCCATATTTATCACCAAATTGGGGAGCCGGATGGAAAGCAAAAAAGCGGCATTTTAGCATTTTTTGGCTTCCCAAACTAGGGATTTCAGCAAAATAGAGAGCCAAATGAGAATGCTCTAAGAGGATGATAAACTTTTTGTGATAAGATGTGTTTACTGGGCACTATATAAGATGAAAGTTCACAGTGAGAGTCATCAACTGTACTTATAGGCATGAAATTTCATTTGCTTCTATCATTTCAATGAAGAACAAAAGAAAATAAGGCAATTGTTGTTGTTAACGAAATTCATTATGTGTCATTAAGAATAAATGACATATCCAATTACATCTACATACAAGATCTTTAGGACCTTTACATATGTGCATATTTCCAATAATTTTCGCACCAATTCATTCAATTGAATTTAGCCTTCAAATTTAATTGGAATTATCCTCACTGTTAAAATGAAGACATTGTTCCAATCGATTCCAACTTTTAAAACTTCTCTAACTGGAGGTAATGATTCTTTGTTATTGGGTACTACACTAGATTATACGCTTCAACCACAGACTGAGAGTTCATCTACAAGAAATATGGAATTGCTTCCTAAAGATTTATAATAGAATGCAAAACTTAAGAGCCATAGCTGTAAGTCCCGTCGTGCAAGAGTTCAGAACTTTAACACAAAGAAAACATAAGCGTTATATTCACAAGTGTCATCACAGAAAAGCAAATGAAAAAAAAAAAATGACCAAAATCAGATGACCAAGGCGCCAATAGAAAGCATTCCATGTCATAAATCAGGAAGCAAATACAAGCCAAAAATGCTCAAAACTCCAACACGATGCCTGCGCATCACAGAATAAACCACATCCAGACAATGTTTCAATAGCTAAAGGAATTAAACTGAGATTGAAAAATACTAAGTCAAAAACTATCATTTCCCCAACTTCATAGAAAAACCGTGTGCTCACAGTATCAGGACATATAAGTGTTGGTAACCTTACCTCTCCTTCCTATCTTGCAAACACTTCATTTGGGATTTGTAGTGGTTCTCTATATACTGCTTCGCTGCCTCAGCCTTCTGTTTCGTTGCACTTGAAGGCGCCTCATCACTCATATTTTCCACTCCATTCATTCGGATAGGTCCAGTTTTCACTCTAGGTTGGAATTTCTGAAACCAACCCCTAGCAGAATCCATCTCTCACACATTCATTCACAACCTAGCATTCTTCTTCTGGTTCCTTCAAATTATAAACTAAAAGAAAGAACGAAAAAAAATCCTCAAAACGAGTCCCAAAGTCAAATTCTCCAGAACCAAGATGAATCAAGTTCAAGAGTAATAGAAAAAACATCAATAGCATTATCATTTAGACAAAAAGCATAAATTTACACAGAAATAAAGAAACATAAAGCCTCAATTTTCTAAAAAAAAAAATCAGCATCAATTTTAACCCTACAACACTCCAAATAGTAAAGCAGTTATAATTAAGACTGAAACTTGTATGAAATTCACCAAAAACCTACACAATATATTATTAGATGCATCAGACTTAACTCTCAACAAGCTTTCTAAAAATTCAACTGTCAACTTTGTTTGGTTAATGAGAAACCGTAGGATAACAAATTACACAAATACAAATACAAATACAAATGCAATTAATTCAATTTCGAAAATTAAACTTCTGAATAATCAGAAGAAGAAAAAATACCAGAAATTCCAGGGATCGCATCAAAAGAAATCGTAATTCATCGAAGCCTCACATGCAAAACTATTAACTGTCTCAGCGAAGAGTTTTGCAGTTCTTCCTCTCTGCTCGGAAGGAAAATTTATTTGTCAAGGATCATTTAATTAAAAGAGGGCCCAAATTACGGAACACTCCATCGGATAATCGAGACTAGGGGGAAGTAAGCGAGGATATTTTGGGTAAACTGAAATGTTAATGGCCGGTTAGCATCGTGCAAGTCGCGATGACTTTGACATGGGAGTTGCCCTCGCGAGGGCGGGCCTCCTAGCCGGTAAATGTGACCGGAATTTAATGCATGCCTGAGAGAGAAAACCCCGGCGCGGGAAGGTTTTGAACCGGCACCTGGCGGTTTAGCAACCGCGTGGAGTTTGGAAAACGTGAAAGCACGATCGAATGTTATTGCCACGCTGGATGGGCATAAAAGGCGCGGAATTTGCCCTCACGCGTTTTTAGAATAACGTAATCTTCTCCGCCGTACACGTATTGAGGACGTTTGGTAAAGTCGGTTTTTTTTTCTTTTGTCTCATTTTTGAGGTTTGCAGCTAATTGAAAGCGTTGTATAACTGTACCAATTATACTCAACCCTATAGATTATAACGGGCTTAACTGAATTTTTTATGGTAGGGTAGAGTTGTAAATGAGCCGGGCACGGTAAGTTTTTTTTTTTTTTTTGACATATCCACACAAGAGAAGGGGTATGGGGATTCGAACTAGTGACCTCCGCTTCATGAGGCGTGGTTCACAGCCAATTGAACTACCCCTGAAAAGACGAACACAATAAATATTGCGTATGAAAGCTAATCCCATTTAATTTTTACAAAGTTCGAGCTCAAGCTTAAGCCAAGCTCAAAACTAGTATTAAAAGCTTAGTTTCTCAAAAAAATCCCTTATGCGAGTTGGCTCTAACTTGAGCTCGGCTAATAGTTGAGCCGATATAAACTGCTCGACTTAGCTAGTTAATTAATGTTAAAATATATATATATATATAATTCAAATGGTTGAGAGATGAGGATATTTTGGTCATTTCCGTTTACTGCCCATTTACTAGCCTGGGCTCACAAAGGCAGGAGCATCCATTTTATAGATGCATGGGAGTCTTTGGTTCTTTTCTCAATGTGGGACAAGCATATTTTTAACATGGATGAAGGAGCTCAACAAACATAATCACCGGTGTAAGATTTTAAAGAATGACACAAATTTTCTTCAATTTGGTTTGGAGGAAGTTTTTTTCCAACCTACTCTAATAAGTGACAAGTGTCATTTAATATTTTTGAGTTTCTAAGGCTTTGTTTGGCAACAGCCTTGACCCAGACACTGTTCAGTGTCTGGGTCAAGGCACGACTTTTGGTGTAAAAATTTACCAATTTTTTCCTATTTTGCCCCTACTTCTTCCTGATTGAAACACGACCGTGTTGTGGAATTTCCCACGCTGAAATTCCCCTCCTACAGTCACCCAAGTGAGACATCTCCCTTCCCTCCGGTCACTACTGCCATTACCATGAAACGTTCAGTCGAAGACGTTTTCGCCGTCACCACCGCCGCCGCCAAGAAGCCAGTCTTCCATACCAAAGCCCAGCGCGAAGAATTGGCCCTCAAACGCCGTCAACAAGAAGCCGATCAACTCCACCATCGCCGTCAAGAGCTCCTCTCCTCCCTAGGCCGCCCCTCTGACGTCTCCGCCTCTACTTCCAACCATGACGCCAAGCCCTCCGATTCAGACCGCGACAGGGACCGCGACCGTGACCGTGACCGGCGTAATCGAGAGCGCAATCGGGACCGTGAGTTTGAGCGGCGAAGCCATCGCGAGAGGGATCGCAAAGAGGAGGCTAGGGCTCGCGAGCGCGAGCGTGCACGCTTAGAGAAATTGGCGGAGCGAGAGCGTGACAAGGAGCTGGATGCCATCAAGGAGCAGTACCTGGGGTTGAAGAAGCCCAAGAAGCGGGTCATCAAACCGAGCGAGAAATTCCACTTCTCTTTCGATTGGGAGAACACGGAGGACACCTCCCGCGACATGAACGCTCTCTACCAAAACCCACACGAGGTCCAGCTCTTGTTCGGACGGGGCTTCCGTGCCGGAATGGACCGCCGCGAGCAGAAGAAGCTAGCCGCCAAGAATGAGAAGGAGATGCGGGAGGAGATTCGCTGGAAGGATGGCATGTAGGAGAGGCCCGACGAGGCGGCGGCGCGAGGCTGTTGCGGCCGGCTGGGCGGGGGCGGTGGGCCATGCGGTGGGCTGGGCGGTGTTGGATTTCCGAAGCCGGTTGGGGGAGGATCGGGATGGGCGTGGGTGGCAGGTCGCGCTGGTGGGTGGGCATCGCCGGAGTCGCAGATCTATCGCCGGTGGCGATATCTTTCAGTGGGTTCCATCCTAGGGTGGGCCACCGTGGGTGGGTGCGTCTCCGTTCTGATACAGTGGGCGGTCATGGCTTCGCTGAGAGCTGAGGTTGGGGTGCGGGGGAGAGAGAGAAGTGTGCCGTGGGAGAGGATAAGGGCATGCGTGGGTGAGTGGGTGATAGTGAAGGGTAATAGTGTAATTTCACATCAGGGAAAAGGCTTCAACAGTATCTAGGCTGGGCCATCCCTTTTGCCAAACACCCCCTAAAAAAATAATATCTGGGTTCCTAGATTACTGGAATGATAATAAATGACTTAAAATATTAAATAAAACATGTGAGATATGACATTTGGCACTTATTAGATTAAGTTGAAGAAAATTTTCTTCAAACCAGTTTAGAAGAAATTTCTGTCCTTTAAAAAATGGGTAGTCATTATGACAAAATTAGGATTTTACAATTAAAACTAGACAAACGATAGGATTAAATTACAAATGGCGAGACAACTTTTAAGGAGAATTATTTATAAGGGAATTGAACATATAAGGTAAGTAAACTCAGGCAATAGTAGATGGAGAGTTTATCGCTTGGAAATTTTCGAAGAAAACGAAATTTTTATTTTGAGCATGAACATGACACGATGTGTGCCCTAGATTCATTAGACGATTGATATGTTTTTAAATGTAGATGTTATGTTACATTAAAATTTTATTATAAGATGTGACAAAAAAAGGACACATGCTCACTACATTATTATAGAGTTATGATTGATATGAGATGATAAAGAGAAATGATTATTTTCTTCTCTTCTCTAACTCTTGCAAATTCATCATTGGATTTGTAGGACCAATGGCATGTGTTACGTGTGAGCATGTGCAACATTTTTGTTATACGAGCTTGACCTTAAGGCACCTATTATGATATTAGTACCAAGTGATAGGTATGATGATAGCACGATGCAACCACGCCAAGGTGTGAGCTATTTTATGGATATTCTATCTTGAGTGAGCCACCTAAGGGCTCTATTTGGCATTGGATAGTTATTTTTTAGTGGACAGGAACTATAGCAAAAATTGATTGATGTGAAAAATAAAAATAAAAATAAAAGAATTTTTTCTATGAAACAGTAAAAATTTTTGTTTTGTAATAATTTTTTTATTTGAATAGCCGTAAAAAGTAATTGATGTAATGTAAAAAATAAGAATGTTAGGAGTTAAATTTTTTGGATAAATAGTAACAGGCTCTTGCCAAACGGTGCCAAGGCGCTTTTTGGTCAATAAGTAGCAATCCAGTACGGTCGTGGATTCCCTATGGTCACAAGGGTGTATCATGACATCCTATGAGACCCACCAACCTTAACTGTATAAGCATTAATTGTACATAAACAATCAAAGGAGAAGGTTATCATAATACGTATATGGCGAATCACGTATATGATGTAGCTTTCAACCGTCTCTGACGAGAATCTCTATTTCAAAGAACCTTATGGGGACAATGGAAAGGGTAGCCTTTGAGGTGGCGCATTCTATTGTCCGGTAGACCATCTGGGAGAAATCATAAATTCTGGAAACGGTGGCTGCCCGGCTGTTTAGAAAGTTTTTTGGTATACTGGATTTTTATATGAAGTTTTCTCCCTAATCTGATATAGTGGAGAAGAAAAAGTTTTTTCCAGGCGTTTTGACGACTGTGAAAGGAGTAGTGGGATCTGGTTATTCTGAAGAATGGCAGAAGATCTATCAAATCAATTTGCAAATTTTTCTTTTACAGAGGACGAAGAGGCGGAGATAGTGATACCTGCAGGGGAGTTTGAAGAAGTAGCTGCATATAGGAAATCCTGTGTTGTGGCAAAACTGATAGCAGAACGAATGATTTGCAAAGAGACGATCAAGACAACGCTTCTAAGGTTGTGGAAACTGTACGGAACGATGGTTTTCAAGATCCTTCGTGAAAATTTGTTCTTGATAGAGTTTTCTGACATGCGAGATAAGGAACGCGTATTGGAGGGGAGACAATGGGTCTATGAAGGAAGTCTTTTCCTTGTCGAAGATTTTGATGGTACTACTTCTCCATCCAGTTACACGTTTGAGAAGGCCGCTTTTTGGGTGAGAATGAAAAATCTACCGTTGGGGTGCATGGGGAAATCGATTGGACGTAGAATTGGTGAAACTGTTGGAATGGTTGAGATTGTCAACACTGATGCAAATGGGATAGGCTGGGGCGAATTCCAACGAGTGAAGATTCTTACTGATTTACGAAAACCTCTTCCAAGAGGTAGGAAAATCAACGTGCAAGGGGCGTCAGTTTGGATTACATTTCAATATGAGCGGTTGCCGAAATTCTGCTATACCTGTGGAATCATCTGCCATGGCACTACGGGGTGCACCCGGAGAAGTAGCCTACGATATCAAGAGAAGCCTGACTATGGACCGTGGCTACGTGCAGAGTCTCCCACACGGAAGGGAGAAAAACACGTGAAGGATTCACGGAGGGAGAGGGGAACCAGAGCAAGTGATGAAACCAAGGGCGGTGGAGCTCCGGAGGCTATGAGAGGTGCTGCTGACATGCCATTGGCAGCCGAGAACCCTAAATCCCAAAGTAGAAACAGCGGGGATATTGGCGCAAATCAAGGAGGCCTGGGTGATTTTGTTTTTGGCAAGAATCCATTTGTAAGGGAAGATGCACGAATGGGGGCTAGACGTAAGCAAAGTCAAGATTCTCATGTGAGAATTACTTCCAGATCGACGAACAGAGGTTTTAATGAGAAGCAAGCTGGGAAAGGAAAGAAGACTTATATACTTGCCAGTGATACATTGGTTGAATCACCTAGAGGTGGGTCAATAATATCTAAGCTGTGCATGGATCAAAACACTATGGGCCTAGAAGGAATGTCTAGAAGCCCAATAAAGCAAAAAAGGTATTCTGGCCCACTGTTTTCTGATGTGGAAAAAACCTTGCTGGACGAAAATATGGGCTGTCAGGAAAGTGTGTTCTCGGGGGTGGGTGTTGAAGAGACAACAATAGTGTCTTGGAAGCGTAAAGCTGATGGGGATCCTGACCCAGTTGCTGAAAAGAATCAGTCTCAAGGGAAAAACAAGAAAAGGGAAATCAGTGGGGAGGTCCAGGAGTGTGGCGGTACAAAAATCTTTATACATGGTTCGGCATTGGCGGCGGTTGCGGAGCAACCCCGCCGACCGCAATGAATTTCCTAAGCTGGAACTGTCGAGGGCTTGGGAACCCTTCGACAATTCAGGAGCTTTGCCGCTTGGTAAAGCAAAAGCGACCCACTATGGTCTTCCTCATGGAGACCAAGTTGCGAAAAGATAAAATGGAGAGTATATGTTCCAAGGTAGGCTTTCCGAGTATGTTAGTAGTTGATAGCGTGGGACGGAGTGGTGGCTTGGCTTTGATGTGGGGAGATGATATCATAGTCGATATTCAGAATTTTAGCCATCGCCACATCAATGGCATGGTCCAAATTCCGGGTGAAGGTGTACCATGGATATTTACGGGCTTCTACGGGCACCCGGATCCCTCAAGGAGACATGAAGCATGGGCACTCCTCGAGTACCTGAAAAATACAAATCCCGACCCTTGGGTTTGTATCGGAGATTTTAATGAGATATTATTCTTATCTGAAAAATGGGGAGGGAGTGGACGCTCAACAAGTTAGATGTTGGCCTTCCAACAAACTCTAACAAATTGCGATCTATCGGACTTGGGATTTCGAGGGGCAAAATACACTTGGTGTAATTTTCGGAATAGTCCAGATTTTATAAAAGAACGTTTGGATAGAGGAGTCGCAAACTCTAGTCGGAAGAATCTTTTTCCGGAGGCGGAAGTAGTAGTGTTGGGGTCAACCTAGTCTGACCATGCCCCATTATTTCTCTATATGTCTGCAACGAGATTGGGAAAAAGAGCAAAAAATTCTTTTCGATATGAGGCACAGTGGGTGATGGAGGAGGGGTATAGGGAGGTCATCAGACAGGCATGGGCTGATTCACCAATTGCAGAAAAGGGATGGGAAGGCATTGAAAAAAATCTGGGGAGGTGCAAACAGGATTTACGTACATGGAGAGTGGGAAAAAATGGGTCAAATACAGCCAAGATTGCAAACTTACATAACCGGCTTCTAGAATTGCAGGGAAGTAATAAGGTGGGTTGTGACGTGAAAATATTACAAATCAAAAGTGAGTTGCAAATTCTAATGGAGAAATCTGATATGTACTGGAAGCAGCGGGCCAAAACTGAGTGGTTAAGGGGCGGCGATCGGAATACGAGATATTTTCATGCATGCGCAATTGCCCGCAAAAAGAAAAATCACATAGCTAGCATTATGGATGATCATAATCAGCCATGTGGAACCGAGGAGGAGGTAAAGATTGCTTTTGTGAATTATTTTAACTCATTATTTACCTCTTCATCAGGAGGGGATTTGGACTCATGCCTTCAACCAATAGAAAAAAAAGGTGACGGATGAAATGAATACTTCCCTGTTAAAACCCTTCTTGGTGGAGGAGGTGTCGTTAGCTCTTAACCAAATGGCTCCTACCAAGGCCCCGGGTCCGGATGGTTTCCCTGCACGATTTTTTCAAACTAATTGAGATACTGTGGGTGAGGATCTTTGTCACGTAGTTCTTGGCACCCTCAATTCTGGTAATATCCCCATTTTTTTAAATAGGACTCATATTGCCCTTATTCCTAAGAAGAATAATCCCAAGAGCGTTACTGATTTTAGGCCAATAAGTCTCTGCAATGTCCTCTATAAGGTGATTTCCAAGGTTTTAGCCAATAGATTAAAGAAGATTCTGTCACTAATCATCTCTCCGGTTCAAAGCGCATTTATTCCTGAGCGCTTGATCACGGATAATGTGTTGGTGGCATATGAGGCTCTTCATACGATGCATTCTCGGATGCGCGGTAAACAAGGGTTTATGGCTATAAAGTTGGATATGAGCAAGGCATTCGATAGAGTGGAATGGAGGTTCCTTGAAACAGTTATGAGTAAGTTGGGTTTTGCCCAAAGGTGGATTGACCTAATCATGATGTGTGTTACGACGGTCAATTATGCAGTTGTAGTGAACGGTCAACCGTATAGGTCCATAAAATCGGAGAGGGGTTTACGACAAGGTGACCCAATCTCACCTTATCTTTTTCTTTAGTGTGCGGAGGCCTTAAGTTCTCTATTGAAAAAAGCTCATGGAAAGGGGGTTTTGACCGGGGTTCCCACGTCAAAAAAGGGACCTTGGATAAGCCACCTTTTCTTTGCAGATGATAGTCTCCCATTCTGCAAGTCAAGTATTCCTCAATGGAATTCTTTGACAAATGTGCTTCGATGTTATGAGGAGGTTTCGGGTCAACGCCTTAATAATAATAAGACGTCCATCTTTTTTAGTAGGAACACTTCTTCAGAGGATAAAGTAGCAATTTTGGAGGTTGCGGGTATTTCAGCCACACAAAATTTTGACACTTACTCGGGTCTCCCAATTTTGGTGGGGAAATCTAGAGTTAAAGCTTTCAAATGTATTATTGATAGAATTAGAAAGCGGTTATCCGATTGGAAATTAAAGTTTTTGTCACAGGCCGGAAAGGAGATCTTACTTAAAGAGGTAGTCCAAGCTATTCCCACTTATTGTATAAGTTTATTCCTCCTTCCGAATGTCTTATGTGCGGAGATTAATGCGCTTATGCGCAAATTTTGGTGGAGTCAAAACAGGAAAGATTCTGGGGTACATTGGACGAGTTGGGGCCGTATGAGTCACTCTAAAGCTTCAGGAGGAATGGGATTCCGTGATTTTACATGCTTTAACAAGGCTCTTTTGAGCAAGCAAAGTTGGAGGCTATGGAACCACCCGGACAGCTTAGTGGCTAATGTGCTGAAATACAAATATTATCCTGAAACCTCTATTTTGGAGGCTAAAGTGGGACGAAGGCCTTCTTTTGCATGGAGAAGCATCTATAATTCTTGTGATCTCCTAAAAGAGGGTTTGGTGTGGAGAATTAGAAATGGGTCTACAATCAGGATTTGGAAGGACAGATGGCTTCCTTCTCCTACCACCTATCGCATCAGCTCTCCGCCTAGCATGCTGGACCCGAATGCCACGGTTAGTGATTTATTGGTGGGGGAAACAAAATGGTGGAATACCAACCTTTTGGAAGCTCTTTTCACCCCGGAGGAGGTCCGACTGATCTTGACTATACCACCTAGCTGCACCAACATACCGGATACACTTATTTGGCGGGGCTCGGCAACTGGACGGTTTACTGTAAAAAGTGCATATTATATCCTACAGGAAATGGACAGTAGTGGAAAGGCGGAAAGCTCATCACAAGGGGGAGGGTCCAATGTGTTTTGGAAAAAATTATGGGCCTTGCCAATTCCAAATTTAGAGAAAAAATTTTTGTGGAGAGCCAGCCATGATATCCTTCCTACTAAAGGAAATCTGTGCCGACGATCCATTATATCAGATTCCTCATGCCCGTTGTGTGGATTGGCCGAGGAAACTGCCTTTCATGTTCTCTGGCAGTGCCCGTCTGCTATGGACGTATGGTGTATGGCTAGTCGAAGAATCCAGAAGAGTTTCTTCTCTGAACCGAGCTTCAAGCAAGTTTTTATGAGCTTTTTGAACAGTTGTGGCTAGGAGGAACTTGTGCAGTTCGCTGGGTTAGCCAGACGTATTTGGCTGAGAAGAAATGTACTGGTCTTTAGTGGGAAGATGACTTCTCCACACACTCTGTTCCTGACGACGCTGAGGGCGATTACAGAATTTCAGCATGTCCAGCAGGTAAGGGACTCGCCCTTGTTGCCAACGGGGGAGTTGTCTCCAACCCGCTGGCTAGCTCCTCGACAGGATTGGGTAAAGGCGAATTGGGATGCTTCAATGGTAGTTGACCGGGGTCTGATGGGGTGTGCAATGGTGGTTCGGGATTCCACAAGAAAGATGGTTGTGGCTAGAAGCATGTTTCAACGGGGATATCCAACTCCTAAGGTGGCGGAAGCTATTGCGGCTTTGATGGCAATCAAATGGTGCACCGAGATGGGGCTCTCGAGGGTCCACTTTGAAAGGGACGCGAAAGAGGTTGTGCAGGCAGTGAATCATGGCGAGGTGGACGGAAGTAAAATAGGCCATGTGCTGGAGGATATCAAGCAGGAACTTCTCTCTGTTTCCCAATGGCAGATGTTGCATGTAAAGAGGGAAGGAAATAATGTAGCACACGTGTTAGCTAAATATGCCATACAGCAGGAGGTGACTCACATGTGGGTGGCACCACCGCATTGTATTTGAGAATTACTACGGTTGGAGCAATCTGCTCCAGCTCTTTCATTCTATAATGAGAAATTGATATCTATTACTCAAAAAAAAAAAAAAAAAAAAAAAAGGTTATCATAACGCCATTTGCATGTTGTTTAATTACAATTAAATTCATTTACTATTTCCGTCAAAGGATATGAAGAATATTTTTAGGCGTTGGAAAAGCACTAAGAAAATTCTAGTGTTTTCTCCAAAAAAAAAAAATTCTAGTGGTTTCTTTCAATATGTAGCTTGTTATGTGGCTTCAATTTAGGTTATTTGGGTACATATTTCGTGGACTATAAATTGTTTAATTTTCTACAAGATGGATATCAAGATGATGTGGAGCTTATTTACTAGAGATAGAGATGATCAAAACAATTAAAAAAAAAAAATGATGTGAAACTTATTCTTTGATATCTCACTACAAAAAAAAAAAGGTCATTAGCAGCGACCCAAAGTCACCGCTAATGAGATAAAAGTCGCCGCTATTAGTAAATAGCGGCAACCAGTGGCCGTTATTCAATGGTTGGTAATAATCGGACAGTAATGCTAAATAGCGGTGACATTTAGGGTCGCCGCTAATAATTTTATTTGGACACTAAAAATGGTTCGAAAATAACCCTAGTGTCGCCCTGCTAATGACATACCATTTGCCGCTAATGATATTAGAAAAATTAAAAAAGTAAATAGCGACGACCGGTAATGATATATATATATTTTTAAAATCCAGTTTGCGTTGCACACCTATGTGGCGTCCCACATCACCTTGGTATAGAGATGGGGATATACTTATGTAGCACCCCAGATTTTTAAAGTCTTATTTTAGAGATATTAAATTGATGCTATGATTATATTAATATTCATAATGGCATTTACTTTGAGGTTGAGATATTTATTGATGATATTAGGTAATAATATTTATTCTTGAGGAACTTATTAGATCTTATGAATATTATTGGAATGAATATTGATTTGAGGTTATTATATCATGATGATGATTTTATATTGATTATTTTATCGGGAGATTTAAGAGATATGATAATTGATGATTGATTGGTATAATTTGGAGTATGATTGTAATAATTGGTGATATAATAGGATAGTAAATGGTAGGTATAAGGATGGTAGAATAAGAAGGTAGAATAGTATAGGGTTGGTGAAATAGTATAGGGTTGGTAGAATAGTATAGGTTAGGGTGGAATAGTATAGGGTTGGTGGAATAGTATAGAATAGTATAGGGTTGGTGAAATAGTAAAATGAGGGTATAATTGTAAATTGAAGGTAGAATAGTGTTTGATTTTCTCCTATAAATAGAGCTCTTCTCCTTCACAATTTTCACCACTCATCTCCTCTCCCATCTCTTGCATATATTCTTCCTTCTTCCGCTTTTTACTCGGTCTTTCTTCTTTCTAAGAGTGTTTACTCAGAACAGAGAGAGAAAGGGCGAGACCAAGCGCTACAAGAAAGAAAGAACACAAGAGATAGCGGACTTTAGAAATTAGTTTCAAAAGATATACTAGTGGTGTTAGTCATATTGGAGCAACTAGATTCCTTCATACCACTTTTAGCTTCAGTCTAGAGGTAAGTAAATTCACTACCCCTTCTAAAATTACTTCATGTCATGCTATTTATTCATTCTTTAGTAAATTGTAAATGATTATTTTATTTACGTATTATGAAGTTATGTTGCATGCATGAAGGATTTCTAAAAGAATTATCTAGAAAGTTTCTATTTGTTTAAATGCTTTCTAAGCACAACAAGTTTATATTTGGAAAAGTTTCATTTTAAGAAAAGAAAGTTGAGAAATGATGATGATTATAAGAAAGAAAAATGATGATAAACCCTCCTACATGTTGCCCTAAGATGCATCAAAAGAAGTACAAAGAAAAGTACAAGAGATGAGATAAATGTTTATGAAATGAGGGCACATGTATGGAGGAGAGTATTTTTGGCCCCAAGATAAGATAAGATGAGAGTTCGGTACCGATACTCGGATGGAGGCGAAACCACTGAAGGAGGCTATGCCAGAAGGTGGTATTCCATCAACTAGACCGTTGAGTGCACCAAGAAAGAGTTAATTGACGGTCGGGCATGGCTGTGGCCACAGTTCAGTGCCATGGTCACAAGGACCCGCAACCCTCGTGCACAGGGGTAATAGTGTACATGGGCCTTATTATGAGAAAATGATACTATATTTTCAACGAAGATATGCTAAGATGATTTACAAAGATTATTTATAATGATGCATTATGATGATGATTTATAAAGATGATTTACAACGATGATCTATTACTAGATGTAATAGTATGTATATGTTACGGGAGATGCAACCGTACGTACATATATTATTATGGCTGGATGTATATTTATTTGTGAAAACGATTTTCAAAACTGAGAACAAGGAGTAAAACTATTTATGGTTGTGGATTTTACTTGCTGGGCCCCCTTTGGGCTCATTCAGTTTTATTTCTTGTTTTCAGGTAGAAAGGATGCTGGAATAGGAGGCCGGAATGGGGTGGGAATAATTATTAATTTTCAAAGTCTTTTCATATAAGTTATTGTAATAATATGATATTCCGCAACTAAAGTTTAATGTTTTCTAATTTCGCTTGTAATAAAATCTCTTGAATAATGTTTTATACATTTTTTGTATCCTTTAAAATCAAGTACTCTGATAGACCTTATAGATCTTTGCAAGAACTTTTGTTGTAAAAGAAGAAAAGTGGCAAACTCAGCTTTAACGGGCTGGGGATGTTACAACTTAAATGTACACTTACACCCTTAATGACAACAACGCGTTTTAAAGTCATAATGATCATAATCTCATTAGAACCCCGCAGTTAAGCGTGCTTCTACGAGAGTAGTACCATGATAAATGATCTCCTGGAAGTTTGGTTCGGAGGAGCCAAAAGCGGACAATATTGTGTGTCATTGAGGTGGGATGTTACAACCTGTAAGACCAAGCTCCAGTTGCCTAATACATACAAATATGAAAGAACAGTATTATATGCTTTGCATTAATTTCCTTTATGTCTTACAAAATAAATTATTGACACATAAATGAGCATATTCTAAAGAAGAGATGATTGAAGGACACCACAAAACCAGAAAAGGGAAAAGAACATTCCAAGGAAATTCAAGCTAGAATCTAGAAGAAGAAGAAGATGCTTCCATATCAATTGAGATTGAACCTTGTTAATTTGTAGGCCATCAATATTCCAAATGTTAAGGATCATAGTGGTTCATTAAGCAATAAAAAGAACATATACCTTCATTAATATCACGAACAACAGCTGCAACATCCCCACCAGTACAAAATGCTCTTCCCTTTCCCTACAAAACAGGACAACAGATTATGTCATAAAGATTGCATTCTCGGGGAAGCTGAGACAAAAGGTTGCACGTACAATTTTTAACTTATGAAAAAGATCAGTTAAACAAAGTAAAAGACCTATCTTACATGAATGGATGAGAAACTTTCTTAAAACTCCTGCAATTCTACAGATGCACAATCTTTCCAAGCTATATAAAGGAAACAAACTAAATTGAATGACTATTAGGTTCTTCAAGTCTTGCAAGTTAACAACTTTAAGAAGGTTGCTTTTTCAAACAAGTTGTGAATAGGACTAAAGGAGTCAAATCAATTTTCTTTAACAACCATCACAATAATGCACTAGGAGAATACTAGTATTTAGTGAAATCAGACAACACAACTCCCTTAAAAGAATAGATGAAAAATGATACAGCATAAATGCATGAAACATAGTCTCCATAAAAATGATATCCATTACTTAGATTTTTAAATTCACATCTTCCAAGATGCAACTGAATTTCTTTCTACAATTTGAAGATAAGACTTGGTGACTGTATCATAAAAGAAGAGTACCTTGACAATTACCAACTTGACATTAGAATCCTCCTCATAGGTAACTATAAAGCTCCAATAGCTGAGAAATCAATAATTAAAAATAAAAAAAGATAGAACTATTAAACTCTAGTTCTAGATTTCATGTTATAGCAAATTGGTTACTTTATTTACACCATCACATTCATGCACATGTATTACTGCATTTGAAACAGGTATATATAGCATTATCTTACACAAACCAGAATATCACAAGTAACAGCAATGAGAAAAACCACATAAAATGAACAAAAATGGCAAAAACTCCCAGGTTCAATCATTGGTTGACAAAAAAGACAAGAGAAGGACATAAAGATTTAAAAATAAATTTTTTTTAGAAAAAAAAAAAAAAAAAGTTGCTGAAGAAAATTGATCCACCAAAATATCAAGTGCCACATCGAAACTTTCCTCAAAGGTGTTAGGTAATGCAAAACTGACCTTTGTAAACTGGTAGTTAATATCCATTGCCAGATGAAGTTCATCATACCATGAATTCATAGTTGGAGTGCCGAGAACACTGCATATTTTGTATATTTCATATGCTTCACTGCAATAGCAATAAAGAAGACAAGATTCATGTTAGGGGTGAACATCAATTTCAGATGCTCAGCGGAATTAATCTACCCCTCTTTGTGTCAATTAAATAGTAACACAATACCAAAATAATAATCAAGCAAACCCACAAACAAGACACCAAGATTTTTACGTGAAAAACCCTCCAATGCGAAGGTAAAAACCACGGGACCTAGTCCAGTTAAATCTTCCACTATCAACAATAATGAGTTTACAATTGTCTTTCCTAAAGAAATATCTACAGGTTATCACCACATCAAGAATACATGCATTCTTAGATTAAACATAAAATCATCACCCAAAAGTAGATTTCAACAAGAATAAAGAAAGATCTCACCAGGTAGGTATTGGCAACCAAGCGATTGGAGAGGAATTCCAATGATCGACACCAGTCAATACGTAGCACTCGTCGTCAGGAGCAACACTCTAAAATTGCATCAAGATCGAACCACAAACGACCTTCCAATCTCTGACGGATATGAAAAAGGCCTAACCTTTTTTTCTTCTTCTTTTCTTTTTCTTTTTCTTTCTCTCCCTACGCCGCACTCTCCCTGTACGCCGCACTCTTTTTTTTTCTTTTTCCTGCGCCGCTTCTTTCTTTCTTCTCACTATTTTCTTTTGTCTATATATATATAGCACACAAAGGGTTTGAAACCCTTTGTGTTTCCTGCCACGTGGGTTGGTCCCCACATAAAGAGGGACCACCCAACAAATCTCCCCCTCCCGATTATGTGGGGGGCTCCACCAAGCCCGCCGCGCTTCTGCAAATTTCAAGCTTTTGCATAGGCAACGATTTTGTCATCATATCTGACCCATTATCATCAGTATGGATTTTCTCAATCTGTAACAACTTATCCTCCAGTGCATCACGAATCCAATGACACTTAACATCGATATGTTTCGATCTTGAATGGAAAGTTGAATTCTTACTGAGATGGATGGCACTCTGACTGTCACAGTAAAGCACATACCTCTCTTGCTGTAAACCCAGTTCTTGTAAGAACTTTTTCATCCATAACAATTCTTTAGCCGCTTCAGTGATAGCAATGTACTCTGCCTCTGTGGTAGACAAAGCAACACACTTCTGCAATCTGGACTGCCATGACACTGCTCCCCCTGAATAAGTAATCAGGTACCCTGAAGTAGATTTTCTAGAGTCAATATCCCCAGCCATATCTGCATCTGTAAACCCATCAAGCACCTGTTGACCACTGTCGAAGCACAAACATACTCTCGAAGTATCTCTTAGATACCTGAGAATCTATTTCACAGCTGCCCAATGTTCTTTGCCAGGATTAGAAAGGAATCGACTAACAACTCCAACTGCATGAGCGATATCAGGCCTCGTACACACCATGGCGTACATCAAGCTACCCACGGCTGATGCGTAAGGCATTTTCTTCATTTCATCTTTTTCTTTCTCACTTGTAGGACTTTGCTTTGAACTCAACTTCAAATGCCCTGCAAGTGTAGAGCTCACCGGTTTTGCCTTGCTCATGTTGAACCTGTCCAATACCTTCTCGATATAACTCTCTTGTGATAGCCACAATTTTCTTTTCTTCCTATTACGAGAGATCTTCATACCAAGAATATGCTTTGCGGGTCCCAAGTCCTTCATAGCAAAGGACTTACTCAATTCTTTCTTCAGTCTGTCAATTTTACTAGTGTCACGACAAACAATCAACATGTCGTCCACATATAGCAAGAGAATAATAAATTCTCCATCAGAGAATTTCTTCACAAACACACAATGATCTGCTGTAGTTCTCTCATACCTATGATCAACCATAAAAGAATCAAACTTCTTATACCACTGTCTCGGTGCCTGCTTGAGTCCGTACAAGCTCTTTTTCAACCGACACACTAGGTGTTCTTTGCCTTTAGCTGTGAACCCCTCTGGTTGCTCCATATAAATTTCCTCCTCTAAGTCACCATGAAGGAAAGCAGTTTCACATCAAGCTATTCGATCTCCAAATTCATTTTGGCAGCCAAACTCAAAACAACTCTGATAGAAGACATCTTTACCACGGGTGAGAAAATTTCATCAAAATCAATGCCCTTCTTTTGACAGAACCCCTTTACAACTAGTCGCGCCTTGTACCTTGGCTGTGATCTGTTAGGTTCAATCTTGCATCTGAACACCCATTTATTCTTGAGTGCTCTCTTGCCCTTAGGCATTTCCACCAAACCATATGTGTGATTCTCATGCAAGGATTCATCTCGTCTTGCATGGCTTTTAACCATTGATTTTTTTAGTCATGTAGCATAACCTCTTGATAACTTTCTGGCTCTCCCCCATCAGAAAGTAACACATACTCATTGACTAAATACGTTCTGGAAGGCTGTCGGTCTCTGGTAGATCTCCTTAACTGAATCTCAGCGGCTGGTTCTGAAGAAGCTTGCTCTAGATGCTTTTCTGACTCCACACTATCAACTGTAGGCTCACCATTTTCATCAACTATATCAACCTGTTCTTCTTGTACATCTCCCATGTGTTCATCATGCATCACACAAGGAGGAATAACTGGATCCAAATCAACACAGTATTCACTGAGAGACTCTGCCTTTTTCTGATCCAAGTCTTTAATGGTTTGATCTTCAAAGAATACGACATCTCTGCTTCGTATGATTTTCTTATTAACTTGATCCCACAATCTGTAACCAAACTCCTCATGCCCATAACCCATGAAGATACATTGCTTGACTTTGCTATCAAGCTTTAACCTCTCATCTCTAGGAATATGGATGAATGCCCTGCAGCCAAACACTCTCAAGTGCTCAAAAGAAACATCTTTCCCTGTCCAAACCCTTTGAGGAATGTCACCATCCAAAGGAACTGAAGGAGAAAGATTTATCAAGTCAACTGTTGTCCTCATTGCCTCACCCCAAAAATGTTTAGGCAATTTTGCATGAGAGAGCATACACCTGATTCTCTCACAGATGGTTCTGTTCATTCTCTCTGCTAGGCCATTGTGCTGCGGAGTCTTGGGTACAGTTTTCTCAAGCCTAATGCCATAGCTTTTGCAATACTCTTCAAACGGTCCTCTGTATTCACCATCATTGTCTGCACGGACGCATTTTAACTGCCTTCCAGTTTCTCTTTCAACCTTCATATGAAAGACTTTGAACATACCCAATACCTGATCTTTGGTTTTCAAAGCAAACACCCATACCTTTCTAGAGTGGTCATCAATAAAAGTTACATAATAAAGAGCACCACCTAGAGTTTTAGTGTTCATAGTGCAGACATCAATGTGAACTAAATCAAGAATATTAGACTTTCTTGATGAAGAGGATTTTTGAAATGAAACTCTTCTTTCTTTTCCAACAAGACAATGAGTACAGGGCGTTAGTGACGTACCTTTATTATTAGGTAGGAACTGTTCCTTGGCGAGAATCTGAAGTCCCTTCTCACTCATGTGACCAAGCCTCTTGTGCCATAGCTCAGTGGAGTTTTCATTCTCAACAACAATCGCATCTCCCTTGACTAGTCTTACAGCTGTCTTGTAGAGAGTGTTGGTCTTCTTTCCCCTGGCTAAGATAAGAGAACCCTTGCTTAGTTTCCACTGTCCACCTCCAAGGTAATTGTGGTAGCCTTCATCATCAAGTTTCCCAATAGAAATCAAGTTGAAGCACATTTCAGGAACATGCCTAACATCCTTGAGAATCAATTTGCACCCAATGTTGGTTTCTAGCTATATATCTCCCATGCCCACAACTTTACACTTTACTTCATTTTCCATCCTAACCCAACCAAAATCGCAACTGGTGTAGGTTTTTGCCCACCACTAAGGAAAACACCTTCCCTCCTCCCCCAGCAGCCACACTGTTTATACCCTTCATCCACAGCTATTTGTTCCATCTCTAACAGCCAATCAGCCTCTCTACCGCCCTGTCATGCTCTACTCACCGCCATCCCATCGGATCTAATTGGGTTTCTAGATCTATTTTTTCAAAATCAGGTATGGCTTTCTCCATCAGTTTCGTTCATCCACGCGACCGCTTATCGTGCTCACCAGCCACCTTTCTTTCAGCCGCCAACCTTCACGCATCAATTTGCTGGCCACGCGGCGACATTTCAGCGATGACATCACTGGTACAGCTTCCTTCTGTTAGATCCGCTCCACCATAATGCTCACCAGCCTTCCAGTGTCCAGCCTCCAGCCTTCACGTTCGATTCTAACTACCACACGCCGGTCTGTAAGCACCAATCGCTGATCCCGCTTCAATGTTGCCACTGGTAGTGGGGTGTTTTATTGTTTTTTGTTTGTCTTTGTATTTTTTGTTTTTGCTTCTAAATAATACAAGTATTTTTAGGCTTAGGCTCTTCAGCAAATCTTCTTTGCCTTCTCTCTAGATTTGCTTTCAGCAACGATCTACGGGGTAAAGTTTTTGTTTTCTTTTTATATTATTTCATTTTCATTTAGTCGTTTTCTAAGGGTTTGTTTATACTAATCCTTTAGAGTAACAATATTGGATATCCGGTCTGTCTTTTAGTTTTCCCTTTGATTCTTTTCTGGAAGCAAATCAATGACTGATGGCGGAGGAGTTATCACGTATATAATGGTAAAGGTAGCGAAAGGAATTACATTTGGAAATACACTTATAACAAAGATTAAAGAGAAAAATACATTTTACCCCCCTGAACTATCAACTCATTTGAACTTTGATCTCCAATGTTTAAAAAGTGACACTTGACCCCTCCAAACTTTCAAATTGTTGCAATTCGACCATTCTGACTTCTTCTTTTTTTTCCCAAAATGCCCCCATCCCAAGTTAAAAAATAATAATAATAATAATAATAAAATTAAGGGGTGTTCGTTCTAGGGTGGCCGAAGCCACCCATTAGCCGAACTGGGGTGGCCAACCACCCTTTAATTTTAATTTTAATTTTTTTTAATTTTTTAATTTTTTTTAACTTGGGATGGGGGCATTTTGAAAATTTAAAAAAAAAAAAAAAAAATAGAATGGTCGAATTGCAACAATTTGGAAGTTTTTAGGGTCAAGTGTCACTTTTTAAACATTAGAGGTCAAAGTGCAAATAGATTGATAGTTCAGGAGGGGTAAAATGTATTTTTCCCAAGATTTAAAAGAAAAAAAAAAAAAAAAAAAAAAAAAAAAAAAAAAAAAAAAAACTGGTCAGCGGTCAAAGATGTGATTCGCCGGAATATGCTGCAAATTCAGAAACTGATTGTGACGGTGACATTCAATTATATGGTTTTGTAATAGTCTGATAAGCGATTGTGTATGTCGTAGATAGTGTTTGGATTGTAAAGATTTCAAATTATATCTTTAGCATTGTATGAGGGAGCAATATGCCCCAGTTTGATTTTTATATCAATGAAGAGATAACTCATTCATTCAAAAAAAAAAAAAAAAAAAAAAAAAAACTCAACATCATCTTGGTAATCATCTCTTGTTAAAAATTTTAGTACTCCTAGCATTTCTTTTTAAGATTTTTGGTAGTTAGAGTTAGGGACAAGAAAAAGGGTAAGAGCATATGAAAATAAAGAGCTAGTGTTTATGATCTGTGAGACATGAAAATGGTATGGGCATCGTGGAAACATTTGATAAATTTTCGATTACACTACGAGCTTCACTTGAATTATCACATTTTGATCTTTTTGGGATATTTGGGTAAATATATTGAACTTACATTTTAGCTTATGTCTTTTGAGTAGATTGGGTATGTATATGCATTTTGTCATATAATAATATTTGGTATGACATCAATAAGGATCTTGAGATGTAAATGACAAAAGACATAAGAATTGTTTGTTTTGAGACATTGGGGTTCAATTTTGAAGCATAATTTTTATTAGAGAACATAAAGATGACTGATGCGAATTAATATAGTTTTTTTCTTTTGACATGTCCACACAAAAAGAGGGAGGGGTGAATCGAACTAGTAACCTCCGTTTCATAAGGCGTGATTCACAGCTGTTGTACTACCCTTTGAGAACAAATTAACACAGTTAGCGATCACTCATTTGTGTACCAATTTCCTACTACATACTATCACATTGATTGGAGATCCATATCGATAATGTAGTGTAACGACTTCCAAGTTCAATTTCAATGTTTTTTTTAAACCGAATCATCTAAGGTGTTATCATATAGCTTATTGATGAATACATGTTGGCTGAAATATTGTTGAGTGATCATTTTTTATTGGGCTTATAAACCTTAACTATTTAAGATTTGGATTCCTATTTAATGTAGTAGACCGTATGTAGACCAAAAACCTTAATAGGAATTTAGGGCCAGCTCCACCCTTGAGCGGATTAGGCCACCTGATGTCCTCAATTGAAAAATATTAATGAAGATTTATTCCATAAAAAATATTTAAGGCCCTAATTGCAGTCAATATTCTTTAATTGAGGCCCCAAATTATAGTAAATAAGTAATCAATAAATACATTAATATCATTCGATACCAACATTCCATTCTTGAAAGAAGTCTTACAAAAATTGATAGGGTTAAATAAGAAAATCAAATAATATATTAATATTAAAGTTATTCTTAAATAAAATTCATTCTCACGTTGTACGTTGTGGATTCGGCTTACCTGCAGTAGACCAAACTACCTCATGGTTTACCGCTGGGATTTTTCTAAGGGTTTATTAACCTTTAGAAGTGTAACGTAAATTAAAAAATTAAATAAAATAAAATTAGTTCTCATGTTGAACGTTGTGTATTTGGCTTACCTGCAGTAGACCAAACTAACGTAAATTACAAAAACAACAAAAAACACTCCGTCAAAAAATCCTGTTTAACTCCCATCAAATTCTTTTTTTTTTTTTCTTTTTCTTTTTTTTTTCTACCCAAACCCCAAGCCTTTTGTCATGGAGTTCTTAAAACTTTAAGCAATTGTGTTTTCATCCAAAACAGCATTATACTCCATAAAGTAGAGCCGATCATCAACAATGAATGATGTGTATATATAAACAAATTAAACAAAGATCAATAAAAATGTGATTATTTATTTATTTTATTTTATTTTTGAAAGAGAAAACATTCCATACTTTTTTCATTGATAAAAAGTTGCGAGCAAGGCTCTTACAAACAAAGCAAAAAGCTCTAAAGCAAATCATAACCGAAGCTAAAGTTACAATTAACCAATCAAGTCCAATCAAAGACCACATCATCCGCTAATCCATGAATATTCAACAGGTTTAACCACAGATCTACACCAAAAAGACACAAACTAATGCATAGATAGCGCTTATTCCTCGGCCCTGAGAGCAAAGAACCCCCAAGCCGAAACTCATCCTCCTCGACCCGAAAGCTAAGATATCGTTCACATCCACAACCCAAGAATATCGTAAAAATGCGATTATTATATCAATTTGCATGACGAAAAGTCAAAATTGATGAGATTTCCGATCATCAATGGTGATCTAGAACCCAAAAAATTTTTGGATTGGGTGTTGGATGTTGAAAAGGTTCTTGAATTCAACATGGTGCCCGATGAACGATGAGTCTGTTTGGTGGTACGCACATTCCGAGGAAGAGTTGGTGCGTTGTGGCAACAACTGAAGAAAACTAGGATGCGGCAAGGCAAATTGAAGATCAATAGTTGGAAGAAACTATTGAAATATATGCGAGTCGCTTTCTTGCCCCATAGTTATACCATGGGCCAAAAGTCACAAAATTGAAGACAATGGACTATGGCTGTGACAAGGAAAATAGAAAATTCCTACAAAAAAGAGGTAGTTAGGGAAACATGGAGTGAGGTGAAGAATCCACGACAGGCCAATTGGACCCCTACTTACCAACCACAAATCCATAAACCGAATCCATATTCTATGGAGGAGGGAAAAGAATTTGTGGATGGAGGGTTTTAGGAATCCAAATTCATTGATGAAGCGTTCCGACATGAAAAAGTTGAAGATCCTTCGCAAGGATTTGTGGCTTGGGATTCCCGACCAACCTATAATGAGGAGCGCGAAGAAGATGATTCATGGGAAGAGGAAAAACCCTTGTAGGAGCATGAAGAAGATGGGTTTTATTCCATGTTTGACGGCCTCTACCCCGAAGAAGATGACCAATTGGACGGGGAAGAATACGAAGAAGGGTTTTTTCCCATGTTGAACGGCCTTTACCCCGAAGATGATCAATTGGAAGAGGAAGAGCCCACGAATGACATCGTCGATTATGAAGAGGGTGGTGAAGACCTTTCAGGTGAAGTGCCGCCTAATTTTAACGGTGAAGAAGTTGATTATGTTGATTTCCTTGGTGTTGAAGATATTTTAAATTCTCCTAACGAAGATTATGGTGAGTTTTATGAGGACAAGGAAAATTATATGTTCCAAAGGGAAACAATAGCTAACCAATTCTTGAGTATTTTCATGGCACGTGAAAGGGAAAAGGAGCGAGAGAAGTACGGCAAATCCGTAGTGTTGCCAAGTGGTGTGTGGGGCCGTCACGACAACCGTCAAGGTATTCCAATGATGAGGAGCATCACACTTATTATGACGTGTTGTCTTGTTTTGATCTTGAGGACAAGCGAGTGGAACGAGTTGATAGGGCATCTGAATGACCATGGAAAGAACCGGCCGAATTCGAGGACGAATTCTCTCTAACAAGGAGAGAATGATGCAGATTGCGTAGCTGTCAGTTTGTTTTATTTTCTAGACCGACTTTATATTGTTATTTTATTAGGGTTAGGGCTTTGGGAATCTTTATTTCGTTATTTTATTAGGTTTAGGGTTTTTGGGGTTTTTATGTCATATTTTATTAGGTTTTGGGCAATAAATATATGCTTATAACCTCCAGAGAATGGGAGTTTATGTTGTTTATTGAATTTTGTTGAATAAGAATTACTCATAGGTGAGTTTTCTTCATATTTTTTCTTGAAATCATAGGATAGACTCTATATTTTGAAAAAAATTCTCAGATTATTGATAGACTCAAAATCTAGAATTATATATCCGTTGCTTTATTGTTGTTCTTCGCTGCAGCCTACTAAGTCGCGCTGCATCAATGTGCCACGTCACTAATTAGTGACGTGGCAAATTCAACACATCAATAAAGTTGTTATTGACATGGCAAAAAGTGGGTTACTGTTTGCCATGTCAAGAAAACTTGGAAAAATATATAATAAGTCCCTGAGTCAACCTTCCAAAATTTAAAATTCCCTGAGTTTTTTTTTTCAAAAATTTAATCCCTGGGTCAATTGAAATGACAGTAAAATCTCTGCCGTCAAAAATTTTTAACAGCTATTAGGACCAATCAAAACGCACCATTTTGCATGATTAAAATATTAATTTTTTATTTATTTAATTTAAAAAATTAAATCTAAAATTAAAAAATTAAATTAAAAAAAAATTAAAACAATTTAAGGGTGTGCCACCCCTGGCCACCTCCCAACCCCTATGGGGTGGCTTGCGGCCACCCCAAGGGTGGGTTGCCCACTCCTAGGGTGGCTTGCGGCCACCCCTAGAGGCCACCCCTTGCTTGGGTGGTGGCCAGGGGTGGCAGCACCACCCCCGGCCACCTTTCAATTTTTTCTTTTTAATTTTTAGATTTAAATTTTTTAATTAAATTAATAAAAAATTAATATTTTAATCAGGTCAAACGATGCGTTTTGAGTGGCCCTAATGACTGTTAAAAAATTTTGACGGCATGGATTTTATTGTCATTTCAATTGACCCAGGAAGTAAATTTTCGAAAAAAAAAAACTTAAGGAATTTTAACATTTGGAAGGTTGACTCAGGGACTTATTATACATTTTCCCAAAAAACTTCTATTTTTTATTATGACATAAGTCATTCCGATGGAAGAGAGCAATTTGAACTAGTGATTTTTGCTCCATGAGGCTTAGTCTCCAGCCTATTAAATTACTCATTGGAGACTAAAAGTTGATTTATTTTAAATGTGGATGAGAGAATGATAAAGAAAAGACAAATAACAATTATCATTTTGTTTTAACAAAAAGAATGGGTTAATTTCCTTTTTAATACTTAGGTTTGCACCTTTTTTTTTTCTCACCTCGGGTTCAAATCCTAACACAAATGGTAGCTAACTTACGGGAAAAGACCAACTTAGTACCTCCATCACATTCTATTACACTCTGTCACACATGTCATCACATACAAATGCCTAGTGTCCTAAAAAAATAAAAATAACTAAAAAAAAAAATTAGGGTTTAGTTTTTTAATTGTTTTTTTAATTAATTATTTTCACTTTTTTAGGACACATGGCATTTGTATGTGACGGCATATGGCAAACTAACGGAACTTAACAGAGGTAGTAAGTTGGTCTTTTCCTGTAAGTCATGCACGTACCATTTGTGATAACATTTGAACCCCAGCTAAAAATAAATAAAAATATGCAAATCTAGGTATTAAAAAGGTAATTAACCCTAAAAAAAAAAATGTTATCGTTCTTCCTGGTATTCTCATTATCCTACGTGGACGTGGATATTTTTTTTCTAAAAAAGAATATGAAAGACTAGTTGGATAAGATTTTTTTTTTTTTGCAGAAACAGTAGCATTCTTCTTTAATAAAAACAGAAATATGATATTTCATATTTTATTGTCATTTTCTCATCGTTCTAGTTCTCCGTTAATTTGGCATTGTTAATCTACCTTTAAATTAATTTTATTTTAAAAAATAAATAAAATTCAATAATATATTGAAAATGTAACGTTAATGAAAGAACCACAAGAGAATTCGAGATAACGAGATCTATGTGTAAGAGTTTGATGGTGCTGGCCATGTACATGTGTGTAGAGCGTACACCCATGCAAACGTTTAATTGAATAAGAAAGTCACACACACACACACACACATATATATATATATATATATATGAATTTTTTTCAAAAAAATGATGATACAAGAAAGATGCTGTAGGTGAGTTTTTGTGATTTTTTTTTAAATTATCCCAATATATTAGAAAGGGAAGCAGCTTTAGAGTAGCTGCTAAGAATGCTCTAAGGCTATGTTTGGAAAGGGCTCAAAAAAATGGATTCTACTATTCCTCTCAAAATCAATCTTAACATTCTTACTTTATTTATCACATCAATCATTTTTTATTACTATTTAAATAAAAAAATTACTACAAAGTAAATTTTTTTTTTCCATTTTTTTATACATAATACTTTTATTTATTTTACTCCTATCAATCAAATCTACCACGGTTTTGGTCCGCGTCATTTCTTTTCCCAAAAACAAAGCCTAAAGGATTGTAAATGTCATACCCATCAACAGTTTATGTTTTGTTTCAATATTTATTGGTAAAAGTGATTTAGTAAAGAAGCGACATGGTTTGTGTTGTACACCTACGTGACTACAAGAAATCATAATATGTTTGCGTAAATAATTTAAAGAGGAGAAATGTTACTTTTGGGCGTTTTTTCAATCTTAGAAGAATATCATTTAATAAAAAAAAAAATTGTGTAATAAATTTGTTTGAAGGTAAATTTTGTTTTTAAGAGTAGTGACATTTTTATTTTGTAATTTTACTTTAAATCTTTGAATTATTATACGATTTGAAAAACTTTTCAAATTTCAAAAGCTCTCTAAACTTTCAATTATAATCAATTTAAACCCTTCTATTAGATTTTAAACATTAAAAAGTAAAACAATGACATTCATACTCCTAACTTTTTTATAAAACTTCAAATTTAGCCTTTATTTCAAATTAAAAAATAAATAAATAAAAAAAAAAAATTTTAAAAAAAAGAGTCAAGAATATTTTAGCATTTTTAAGAGTAAATTAAGAATGAAAGTTAACTGCTAAATATCACAAAAAAATTTAAATTAACTGTAATTAAAAGTTCATAAATTTGAATTAAAAAAATTTACAGTTTGAAGAGGTTACTCAAATAGCGTATAATTCCAAGTCTAAAGTCAAACTATTCCTTATTTTTTTAATTTCTTTAATCCCAGGTAGATATTTTCACTCGTGTTGTCACACGTGTCATCAAAGCTGGGAGAGAATTTTTTTTAAAATTAATTAATTAAATTGAAATAAAGGACAGTACCCGATTTTATTTATTTTCCCTAAAGATGATTTCGACCCCACGCAAAACAAAGGCATGCTGTTGGGCATCATCTTTGTGCTCAGCTAATTCTGGTTAAAATGATTTGATGTGACCATTCAAGCCCCTCCATGCCAAACCAAACATCCCCGCCCCCACCCCCCACTCTTCTCCACCATATTTCTTTCCTTTTTCTTTTCTGTGGTGGGAATATCTTCCCATTTCCAGAGCTTCTTGATTCTTCCACGGAGGAAATCTATCGAAAATAATAAATAGCATAATAAAAAGATAAAATTAATTCATGCCCACGCACATTACACTAATTAATTAAAACCCCACCCCCCCCACGACATCCTTTCACATATTAGTTCAGCACAGATAGCTGCATCAACGAGCTTCTGGAATCCGATGAACCTCCGACGGCCGTCACAACTACAACCCCATTTGAGTCCGACATCTCTACATGACCCAAGCCGCCATTAACGGTCTCCAGTACTTGTGGCTTCCTACGCTTCCTTTTCTCATACGCAATCCCTCTCGCCTTTGCCTGAGCGTCCCTCACTTCCCTAAGGTACAGCCTCACGGCACGCGCGCCAAACGGGTTGGTCTCCGGCTTCCCGCCGTTTTCTTCGAAGGCTGCGCGGAGGCGGCCGATGAGAGCGTCAAGGCTGCCCCATGCTTGTCGCAGCGGGCAAGGGCAGGGTGCTGGCGGGTGAGGGTGCCCGAAGAACGGGCAGAGGTCAGCGTGGACCTTCGTCTTCCCGAATTGGTCCAGGTACCGGAGAAACTCCAGAACATGGGCGCCGCTGCAACGGGAGAGAGTCAAGGGCGGGCGGTGGTTCTTCAGGTACTGCACAAACGTGTTCCAGTCCCGCCGCTTCTGGGACTCGTACCGGCTCAGCATCGGCGGAGATGGTGCGATCAACGCCTCGTGGTGGGCTCTCTGGGTGGTCCCCGAAGAAGTGCTGTTCGTTGAGCCGCTGCACCGACTGAGAGAGGCCGAGGCCGCCGCCGCCGCCGCAGCAACAGCAGCCGACATGTTAAGTTATGGTTCTTTCTTGTTGGGATGCCTACGAGGAGCTTGTAAAAAGACCTGTATGAAAAAAGAAGGAGGCTATGGGAAGCATATGGAAGAGCAAGGGAGGATATATAGGAAGCCAAAGGGAACAAAAGAGGGGCCCATGCATTAGAGAGGAAGAGGAAGAAGACAGTCTGAAAATGGATGACTTGAAAGGTCACGTCAAAATTTTCACCTGCTCTCAATCAATCTCTCTCTTTTGGCACCTTACTCTTACTGGACCTGTACTGGTTAATCCTGAAAAGTCCATTTAAACTTGACAACTCTTGTAGTTGTACATGCGACGTGACTCGCCGGTAACCTTGGAATTCAATTCACCATATATATATATATATATATATGTATATATAGTCCAAATCATTGCATACTTTTAAGTCGCGATCTTCAATCAATAGAACTATTTTTTACGACAATAACTATACTTATTTATATTCTTAATTCGAACGGAGAATTAACTAGTTCAAACTAGACAGTGTAAGAAGCAAAATCAAGTGAGACGTATTCGTCCGTTCCAAGTTACGTTGTAAGTTAAGTTTGAACTGAAGTTCTTTGAAGCTTGATAGAGATATGAAGATCATTTCCGAGCTATTTGTTCCAAGTTCTATTTTAAGCCGTGTCCGAACTGAACCTATTCCATGGTTTTTCACAAGAATCCTTGTTTTAGTGCGTAAACCTAGCACAGTTCGAACCGAAAAATAACCAATTTGAACTTATCAATCTTGTTTTCATGTAGAAAGAAAAACATGATTCTTATTGTTTGTTTTTAAAATTTTGCATTATATTGACATATACCTATTCAATACGCATTCTATGTGTTGTTTGGGGTTTTAGGCTATATTTTTCATATTCTTTTAATTTCATTTTAAAAATACTAATGCGGCATATTGGACAAATGTCTGTCCCTGATAGGTTTGATGTATTTAACCTTATTTATAATTTCTTTTATTAAAAAAGTATTTATATTTACATTTATAATTTTCTTTTTGTTCTTTTTTTTTTAATATCCTTTTATTAAAGGGGATACATATTGCCTTTTATTAGGTATGACGCAGCATAGCCGTTACAAATTTAAAGAAAGATGGATGAAATTATTTATTTGATAATTGTTCTAACCTTAGCGAGTAAATCATAAAACTTAAACCTTACATAGTAAATTAATAAAAAGTGATACCTCAGGGACCTCGGAATATTTTTCCAACAAAAAAAAAAAAAATTACTTGTCATTGCTTTCTTTTATTTATTTTTTAGTTAATTTCATAATAAGTTTATTATTCCAAAAAAATTTGACATTAAATTCAAATCAATGCTAATAAGTTTAAATTAAGTCATAATTTTTTATTATTTCAAAAAGTCATTGTAATCTAACAGAAACTTATATAAATATACTTAAACCTAATTTAACACTAAAAAAAAAAAATACTAATAATAGATGGTATTTTGATAGTTAAAAATCTCACAAACGGTAATTCATACACAAAACCCCACACCGTAAAAAGGGTCTAATATATATGTTTACCCTTTTGCAGTTTTGTGGGTCTAGTGTACCAAAAATATCTATTACTATTATTTACATAAAGGGGAATTTTAGGTTTTTTTTTTTTTTTTCTCAGTGTATTTATTTATTTTTTTTGGTCTTAGGTGAATATTATTTTTTAAAAAAATAAAAAATAAATTGTCTTTTATTTTTCTCACTTAAATTTTAGAAAATAATACATACCTAAGACTATGAGAACACCAAGAATCCAAGAAAATATAAGGAGAACACTTAATATTTTTCTTACATAAAACATAATAAATAAATAAAACTTGTAAGCTTAAGTGAGTCTCCAAATGTAGTTTAATTAACAAAAAATAAACTTATAATCAATGGAAATGTACACATATAAGCCGTGAAGGAAATAAAGCAGCCCACATCTTGGCCAAAGAAGCTTTGATTTTTTCAGAAGATAGAGTTTGGGGGGAGATGATTCCAGATTGTATCAAACAGATCATTGTCACAGAGCAAAACGCTCTGGCTTGATTATACCCACAAAGTGTTTTCTCACTCTTGTGTTTTTCTAATTATTATCAATGAGAAATTTCGACATTTACTAAAAAAAAATGTAGTTTAATTAAGCTTATATTACTTTTACTCTTAATAGTTAATACTCATTATATCATGATAACTGATAGGGAACTACTTTGAAAATGGTTTCTTTTTTTAATAATTATTTTATGTTTTAAAGAATTGCTTTCTAAAATGTGGATACCACATTTGAAAAAATTTATACGGGTCACATCTAAAAAACTCATTTCAATAACTACTTTGAAAAATATTTCTAAAATTATTTTCTCAAAACATATAAAAAAACAAAAAGAAAATTTGGGTTATAGGAGGCCATCCTCCACATGCCGGTGGTAGCCACCAACAGATCTAGCGGCCACTACGATTACCACCAAACAATTAGATAGATTCGATGGCCACACCGTGGCCGCCAAAACATGTCGTTTTGGGAGCGATAACTTATTATTGGTTTGCCTATAAACATGGCTTTGTACATAAATTCAACTAAATGTACATAAAATGCAACTTACAAAAAAAAAAAAAAAAAAATGAGAAGCAAATGGATTTCATTATTTTGTGAGTAATAGAAATAGAGGGGAATCCTTTAAAGAAGGAATTATAGGGAAAAGAAAGAAAAATAAATAAAAGTGAATTAAGTGATAAGATAAAGGAGTACTCAGATCATTGGATTGAGAGAGAGAAGTGAGTGTGCAATGACGACATTTTATCCTTTCTTTGGCTTGCTTTAATTGAGTTTGGGGGTGGGATGTTACATCTTGTCGAGACGTCAAATCCTTTCTTTTCTTTTTTGTCCACTGCTGCTTTCCATCCATCAATCAATCAATCACACTCACCAGCTGCCTTATAAATCTTGTCAGTTTTAGCTTTACCCTTTGCAATTGCCTCTTTCATATGCAATCCCCTCCATCTCATTTCTGGTCGAGTAATGAAACTACCATCCATATTTAGCTCTTTCTGAATCCTGACGTGCAACCATGGCAAAAATGGGTTGGGGAAGTCGGGTTTGGATTGGCTTGTTTTACCTGTTAATCTGTTTAGATTGACAAGAATTCGACCTGTTTAATAAATTGGTTAAACATGTTGACCCAAATATAATACGCTAATTTAATGTGTGATACGATACGACCCGTGTAACATGTTTAATTAACAAATCGTATTGAGTTGATACAACCTGACACGAATATCCTAATTTTTATAGACAAAATAATAATTAAGTTATCACTCCTAAAATGACATTTTCTAGCTGTCATTGCGTGGCCATCGAATCTGTCTAATTGTTTGGTGGTAGTCATAGTGGTTGTTAGATCTGTCGGTGGCTGCCACCCGCCTATAGAGGACAGCCTCCTATAACCCAATTTTGCTTTCTGTTTCTTATGCGTATTGAGAAAATAATTTCAAAAATACTTTTCAAAGTAGTTATTCAAGCGAGTTGGGAAAACCTAACCCCTTGTTTGGTAAAGGAGTTGGAATTGACTTAGACACTGATCATTACCATTTTCCAAAAAAATTAACATAAAAAACATTTTCATTTTTTCACTTTTTATATCACATCATTCATTTTTTATTATTATTCAAATAAAAAAATCACTACAAAACAAAACTTTTTCAATTTTTCATACCACTTTTTCACTTTTTTACTTTTTTATACAAAACATTTTTTTTTTTTTTCACATCAACTACAATGTCTAGGCCAACCCGTTTATCAAACACCACCCAAATGTGGTCTACACATTTTAGAAAACTATTCTTTACAACATAAAATAATGGGAAAAGTTCATATAACCCATTTAAACTATAATTCAATTTATCATGTCCTCTTCAAACTTTCAATTGTGACAATATTCTTCCAAACTACCAAAAATTTTCAATGTTCTCCCTAACGAAAACTACGCTTAATAAAATAAAACCAAAAATACTAAAAATTCTAGAAAAAAACAAAAAAAAACAAAAATTCCAAGTGGCGGCCAAATTTAATTATTATTTTTTAATTCCTTTTTATAATTAAAAAAAAATTAAAATTTTCGTTCTAAAAAAAATTGTTTTTTTTTAATTAAATTTTCATTTTTTAAAAAAAAAAAATTCATTTTTCAAATTTATAAAGGTATTTTTATCTTATTAAAAAATTTATAGGATTATTTTTGTATGTTTCCTAGCCTTGGGGGCATTAACAATTGGTTAGTAGTTTTGGAGAATATTGTCACAATTGAAAGTTTTAGGGATATTGTCAATTAGGTAGTAGTTTGAGGAGGGTACCTCGACTTTTCCCTAAAATATATATATATATATAAACATTTTCAAAGTAGTTCCCTATCAATTATCATGATATAATGAGTATTAACTATTAAGAGTAAAAGTAATATAAGCTTAATTAAACTGCATTTGGAGACTCGTTTAAGCTTATAAGTCCATTTATGTATGAGAAATGTTGGATGTTCTTCTTATACTCTTTTGGTATTTTCTTGATTTTAGGTGTATATTATTTTTTAAAAATCAAGTAAAAATAAAAGCCAGTTTCTTTTTTATTTTTTTTTAAAATAATATCCACATAAGATAGAAATAAAACATGTCATTTCCCTTTATATAAATATATAATAGTAAGACCTACAAAAGGATAACATATATATATATATATATATATATATATTAGACCGTTTTTCCGGTGTGGGGTTTTATGTATGAATGACCGTTTGTGAGCTTTTTAACTATAAAAATACCATCTATTATTGGTTTGTTTATAGAGTTAAATTAGGTTTAAGTATATTTATGGAAGTTTCTGTTTTTTTTTTTAAATAATAAAAAATTATGGCATAATTTAAACTTATTAGCATTGATTTGAAAAATATTCCAAGGTCCCTGATGTGTATCACTTTTTTATTAAGTTACTCCATAAGATTTAAATTTTATCATTTACTCGTTAAGGTTAGAATTATTATCAAATAAGTAATGTTAGATGTGGCATTCAAAATCACCATTAAATCAAAATTCAAGTATGATTCATATAAAAATTTAGCAGTAATTTTAAAAATTACATCAACTTTAGAAGAATAAAAAGATAGTATCTATCATTACTCATTATCAAATAGATGATTCCATCCATTTTTCTTTAAATTTCTAACGAATCTGCTACATCATACATAATAAGGCAACGTGTATTCCCTTTAATAAAAAGATATAAAAAAATAAAGAGCAAAAAAAGAAAATTATAAATTATAAATATAAATATAAATATTTTTTTTCCATAAGAGAAATTATAAATAAGGGTAAATACATTTTTAGTACCCCTGCTTTGCCTTGTTATCCAATAGCCACCTCAATTTTGCATGAGTATTAGAAATGGTATGTGTAGGCATCTTAAAAACGCAATTGGTACTTCTGTCAATTTCAAACCTATTAGGTATAGCCATTTGTCCCATATACCGCATTAGTATTTTTAAAATGATATATATATATATATATATATATATATAGCCTAAAACTCCAAACAACACATAAAAATGGGTGTTGAATAGGTATATGCCAATATAATGCGAAATTTTAAAAACAAATAGTAACCATAAAAACTCAACAAATATAATGAAAGTAATAAATCAATCAGCACAAGTAATTTGGTAACAAAGTAGACTTTTGAATAATTCTTTAAATGTAAAACCACTTCAGTGCAGCCAAACTTAAGAAATTAATTTACCATAGAAGAATTAAAAATTACAAGTTCACACATTTACAAAACTTTTGAAGTTGACATTTTCTTGTATTAAATAAGTAGCTCAACCAAACTTTAAGAGAGGAAATACCTAAATATTCTAGGTTCAATGAATCATTTCTTAGCACACGACTCTATGGCTTAAAGTCCTTTACAAAAATCGTGCTAGAAGAAACCTTATATATATATATATATATATAGAGAGAGAGAGAGAGAGAGAGAGAGAGTACACCTGGTTATAAACGGTATATATATTCTTAAAATGTAAAACGATTGTTTTTAAAAAATGACTAAATTTAGCTAAAAAATAGGTCGAATACCCAATTATTTAAAAGATCTAATTACCGATCCAAATAACTGATTATCAGCTAGTAACTAACGGTTATTACATAACTAGATAACCGGTTATTGGTTTTGAATTTCAAAAATTGACAAACCGGCTACTCCAGTTTCGATTTACGGTTATTAGCTAAAACCGCTAACTGAAACCAAGTTTACACCCGTAGTTGGAACCAAAGAAAAAGTTGTTTTCTTGCTTGCTGAATATTTCCTTTCAATGGAATAATCAAATTCTATTGCCCAACACATGTCACTTGGGCAGTAAGGCTGGTAGACAATCTTCATTCTTGATGGGAACTCTTCTACCAGTTATTGAACTCTCCTAAATTAAATTCTTACATAAATTCTTAAGCATTCTCAGCAAACTCCTTATAAGGGAGTTTGTTCCTTAAGTTTAAGAAATATGCCCAAAAAATCGCAAAAAACGTCCTACAGCAGACTCCCTAAATGAACCCTAAACATTATGATTGTTACAGTGAAACTCAATATTTTGAATTCCACTATTGCAATCCTTATAATTATTCAAATAAAATAAAAATGATTCTCTCTCCTCTCTCCTCTCATGAGTCATGTCTCACAATTTTCTCTCATCTCTCCTCTCATATATATAATATAATTAAAAAAAAGCAAATATTTTAATGATATAGGGAATTATTAAAGGAAGCTATTGTAGTGTATTTTGACGTAAGAAAGCAAAAAGTAATTTGGATCCTTAAATGTAAGGAAAATGACAAGGAAGTTGCTGGGAATGCTAAGCACATGTGATTATCTTATGTATTTTTTATTGCGTGTAAGAATTATATGTTTTAAGAATACATATCGTATGCTTTGTTAATTTTATTAAAAATTATTGTAAGAACTGCATACTCTAAAAAAAATGTTTATTTAATAGACTGAATTGAACAAGTTTTTAACAACCGAGTTTGGAGAAAGAATATCTATTTGTTAATATATTTTAGGGTGTGTTTTTGTGTGTTTTGTTTGAAAAAATGTTATGAAGGTAAATTTATTTTTTATTTTTATAAATATTTTAGGTTAACCAAATAAATAATGAAAGATACCCAACAACCTTCCTGATTGTGGCTCACATATTATTCATCCAAAAAAAAAATTATGGTCCACGAGTTTTGTGATGTTGATACTAAAAAGAATTTGCACCAAAAAGAGAAAGGAAAGAGGTCAAAACTTCAATCATTCAATCCCAATTGTAACCAACATAGAGAAACTGCTTAAGCCGGTCTTTAAAATTGTGATGTGTCTTTTAATTATAGAGAAGTGTTAGAGAACTAAACAAATGAACTTTAAAATTTTTTTAAATTGATGTGGCAGACGGTGAGTCGCAAACAAGGAAAAGATAATTGCATTTTTTTTTAATTCAAAAACCCTTGCCACATCAGTTTGAAATTTTTTCTAAATTTATCTATTTGGCTCTTTAGCACTTCTCTTATATATGACACATTAGACCGCCTTAAGTAGCTTGTCAATGTTGATTATAATTGGGATCGAATAATTGAAGTTTTGACCTCTTTCCTTTTTCTTTTTGGTGCAAATTCTTTTTAATATCAACATCACAAAACTTGTGGACCATAATTTTTTTTTCGATGAATAACATGTGAGCCACAATTAGGAAGGTTGTTCGGTATCTTACATTATTTATTTGGTTAACCTAATATATATATATATATATATATATATATAAGTTTTCACCACTATGTCACATCAAAATACATTTTCAAAAACAAAAAACATACCCTAAAACATATTAATAAATAGATATTCTTCTTCCGAACTTGGTTGTGAAAAATTTCATCACCTCAGTCTATTAAATTAACATTTTTCTTTAGAGTATGCGATTTTTACAATGATTTTTAATAGAATTAACAGAGCATACGACATGTGTTCTTAAAACATGTAATTCTTATACGTATTAAAAAATACGTGCACTTAAGAATTTATGTAAGAATTTAGCGATTGGCAGAAGAGTTTCCCATCAAGAATGAAGATTGTCTACCAGCCTGACTGCCCAAACAAAACTCATTTCTATTTCTCACATCAAACTTCTTACACCCAAAAACTAAGGCAAGCCCCACTCAAAATCACAGATTGCACACAGTAAAATGTATATATATATACATTTTCAGTATGAAGCTCACTATAACAATGGTGAGCCAAGATTGTTCCTATCCTATTTCTCTCTTTACTTTTTGTTAAGAAGGTGAGCCAGGTTGCGAAGTTCCTCGAACCCATGCATTGTTTCTGCATCAAACCCACCTGCAAACTGCATCAAACATGAAGAGGAAAATAATCAATATGGTTATCTAATATTTCAACACAAACCCACCATCTGCCTCATATTTATGGATAACGAGCTCATAACCCGCGCATAGCGCGGCATTCTTTATTAAAATTTAATTTTAAAATTTAAATGCATTTTTATCGTATTTTTTATTATAGATTGTAAAAAAAATCTATCGCATGTTTAAATATACTACACAATGCATGTTTAAATCATAGAAAATTATGTCACCTATTATATTTCAATCAAATAAAACTCATATAATTATGAACATTGGAAAAAAAAAATACAAAGCAAAAGAAACAAACTCCTTTTTTTTTTGGATACAATAATCAATGCTTAATTATTTCTTTAGTGTTTAAAAATTCAAATGAAGAACATCTCAACAAAAAAATTTAACAAACAAAACAGAAACATGAAAGGAAAAATCGTGTGTTAATAAAAGAGAGAGATCATAACGCTTAATTCATTAACAAAAATAGAAAAGGAAATTATTAAAAACCGGTTCAATCTCAAAGAGTTTGGTTCAATTATTAAAATTATGAGTAAAAAAACCGGTTTATTATTTAAAAAGTATGGGTCACGCCACATGTCGCAATTCTAGAGAATTCTAAGAGGGTTTCGGCTATATATATATATATATATATATATATATATATGACAAGCATAAGAAGGTATAAGTAACCTTTCCTATGAACAAGGCTTCTCCTTTATATTTTTAGAGCATTTTTTAGAGTAATGCTATAAATCTTCCTAAAGTCATCCCAAATGTGATGTGACTTTTAAAATCACCGTTGAATTTGAAATGTAATTTATTGACTTTTCATCTATTAATGATTTTAAAAAACACATCACATTTGGGATAACTCTAGGAGAACTCTAGGAGGACTTATAACATTACTCCATTTTTTGTACTCTATATGTGTGCTTTGAAGAGAGTTAGTTAGCTTCAATTAATTTTTTCCCAACTTTTTCATGACCAAACCAACGTGGAAGTAAAAACAAGCCAAAAAGTATCATTGCTATGCTACAAACCTGATGAATTCTGAAAGCAAATCGCACTCCCTGAAGTAGCATATAGTCCATTGCAGGATCTTTTTCCAGAGCTGCCTTTGACTGAAGTTCCATTGCTGCCCTCTTCATGTACATCTTTGCCAACTTGACTGAGCCAAACTTTATCTGTAACATAAGTGGTTCAATCAATTGCCAAGTGAAGTCACTCAAAGTATTCTATAAGAGGTAGCAATAAATGGAACCCATGTATTCTTACAAGCCTGAAGCCTAAGCATGCTAGAATAGTCAGGACCCGATTTACAGAATTTCTCTGCACACTATATGATCTTTAAACAATGAAAAGCATTATCAGGTTTACCTTGCTTATAATACCATTATCAAGTATCCAATCTGTGGGAATGTGAAATTCTTTGCAATTACGCATCAACGAATCCCTCGTTCGGAGAAGGTTATAAACAATGCGCTCCATCCTAATAGTGTGAAATGTTAACAAGTTGGCATTTATAATATATTGGAATCCTAGGAAAAGAATGATTTCCGGAAAACCAATATAAATTCAGAGAAGAAAATATCAGATTCTTACTTCTCAGACAAGACAACCATTTTCTTTAGTGCAATGTCACAAGGCAGTCGGGGATCATCCTCATAAGACAACACTTCAGACTCCAATTTCTTAAGATCTCGATACCCAAATGCTGCTTCTCGCAATGTGTCAGCTTTCTTTTCTGGCCAATCGAAGTGCTTTAGGACGGCCCTTTCGTCCACCTTCAAGAAGGAAGCAAACAGAGAATCCACATAACTGTTATCTACATTATAACATAAATAATATAACAACAATCTTGAACGATCCCAAGAAACTAAACCCAAAAATGTTAACTTCAAAAGTAAAATTCTCAACTCAACTAAGCCTTAATCCCAACTAATTTGGGTTGGTTGGTTACATGATTCTTTTACACACGGGACATGATAAACGTTATCATGCTGGCTGTCAACCTCCTTTATTCTAGCTTGGGACTGACTATGCAGAAAAGACATGATGCCAACGGATGACAAGATTGTAGAGATTATTTCTAGTAATCAATATCAAAAGCTATTTAGTTATACAGATGTTGCCTAATGCATTGTCTTTGAATTTGTTTATCCTTCGCATACATATGCCTGTATAGTCACATCCCCATAGGCTTTTAAACCAAATAAACTAGAGAGAGAGCAGACGAAATTTTTTAAGACTTCCAGGAACAAAAATTATGAAATTAAAATAGTTATTATGGGAGTAACAGTGATCTACTTACAAGAAAGCAAAGTTCATCATCTAGCCACTTCACGAATGCCACAACATCTTCGATATTCTGATAAACTGCATGATTCACCTCACTTATCAATGAATTTACAAATTCCCCTTGAGTCTCAACATCTGCTTTTATCTACATTACAAAAGATAAATACACTTCAATAAGGATATGAACCAGGTTATGTACTAAACAAACAAATATTAAAGCTATGAAACTGTACATATCATTTGTGCTTCATATAATAGGCAAGAAGATAGGAGAAGAAAATTTCACTTCTCAATTAGCAACTTCAATCATGCTACAAGATAAGTTTTTATCACTTCCCAGCAGTTAAGAAGGGAATCTTAATTTGAAAACAACTTTGGAGTTATTATCATTTATCAAATTAAACTCCTTCAATGGCTATATAAATAAATATTCTAACTGAAGAAAGAATAAGAAAAGAGTGAACACTTACAGCAAGCAAATGTGAGGATCGGTTCTCAATTTCTCCAATCATGCTACTACGAACATTTGCGACATCTGGGGCATCACAGATTCCACCATTTGAAGAATCCTTTCTAGAATCTCTCTTCATGAGTGAATGGTAAAACTCGACTACTTGGGGGGCTCGCTTGACCACTCCTGTAGTACTCCTCACTGCAAACTTGGGAGGTGGTGGGGGAGGTGGAGGTGGTGGCGGAGGCAGTGGAATTAGAACAGAACCTTCTTCCTTAGGTCCACTAGAAATGGAACATGAAGGCCTTGGAGGAGGATTTGGGATACGCAAAGCCCTTTTCTCAACATCTAAAGAAGATGAAATTTTATTAGCTTCTTGGAAGTTTCTAAAAACTTGTGGTCTATGAACCATACCCAAATCATATTTTTGAGAGGCTAATGGCTCTACTTCCTTTTCCATATCTTTTATACATACAAAACAATCAGACTGCCTTCTCGCACTTGGTATCAGCTCTTCTTCACAGCATTTGGATCCACTGATAGAGTGTCTTCTCCTAGGACTTCTGACTTCCTCCAAATCAACCCAGTTTTTATCTACAAGACCATCTGTGCATTCTACATTTGGCAACTCTTCATCACTAATCGGCCATTTCTTTAACTTCTTTATCAGGTTTGATCTCTTTGCACTACTACATTCTAAGTACTCATTGCTTAGACAAGACAACGAGCCAACGGATTCACCACTCCTCTCAATTGAATGGGGACTAGACGACTTATCAGAACTCACTGTTGAGCATGAATTGCGCAACTCGGTTCTTAAACACGAATTCACCCACCTCAAGTAAGCAAGCTCCTCGACCTCATTCAATCTGCTTATCTGTAGTGCTTCAACTTGTTTGCACAAATCTTCATTTGTGTGTCTTAGCAAAGATGCTTCAGCTTTAATTTTTGCAACAATGTCGCTCTGATAATTATCAAGAAGGCAGAGAGTACAGTTACAAAACAAAGCAAACCAGATTAACACAGTTAATGTTTAGACTGTGGGAGGAAAATAAATTAAGGCTTAGCCAGTCCAATGTATTCATCAAACTCACTACCTATTTATTCGCTGAAGAATTATTAGGAGCATAAAATAAAGAATAAGTCCGCCATTGAAACTACATAAGATATTTTCTATCATTTGATGTTATCCATTTATGAAAAACGAACAAGTCATCTGAAGAAGGACAAATAGCACTGTACGCGTATAAACTAGGAGACGTAGCTAAGTTACACTAAAACAATTAGAAATTATTTCTCTCCGGGTCCTCAATCATCTAAACTAGGATAAATAGCAAAACTAAATCGATTAGAAGAAAAAAAAAAGGTTCTTTCTTTGTGTCAATGAAATAAAAATTCTAACATTTTCTCAGTAACCAAACAGACAAAGTAACTGACCACCAAATATATACATTACAAAGAACAGTTGCCGAGAATACCTCGGAAGCCTTAGCAACAGAAGCCAACTGAGACTCCATAGAAGCAAGTCTGCAAGCAAGGTTCCTCTTTTCAAGCTGTAGCTCCTTGTTCAGGCGCCTCAACTCCACAACCTCCATTTCATGGCCTTGCGACGACAATGCTATCGAACTCTCATTGTCTTCTCCCTTGGAAACCTCCGAAATCGAAGTTAGCGCTGAAATCTGCTCCAAAAGGCTCGTTTTCTCTGCTTCAAACAACCCCATTTTCCGAACAAGATCATCTAGTTCACTATTCTTCACTTCTAGTTCCCTTTCAAGGTCCAAAACTTTTGGATTTCTATTACATTCTGAAATCCCAGCTTGTAGCTTGAATTCTCTTTCCTTCGATTCTTGCAGCAGGCTTCTCAGATGATCTAGCTCTATAAACAAATCGCGCGAAGACTGCCTCCGGTGCGTCTGGTACGCCTGCGGGTGGACTTGGCTGGGATTCGCCGAGCACGACAAGTCGCCGATTAGCGACCGCTTGACGCGTGAGTGGGAAGGCACAAATGGGTTCTTCTGGTTCGCGCCGTCGGAGCCGGTAAGCGGCTGCTTCTTGGCTTGGACCGTCGCCTGCTGCGCCTGCGCTTTCTTGTCGCCTGAGAAGCCCTTCACAATCTGAGACCCCCACCGCAACCTTGAAGGGTTGCTATTGCCTTTGCTGTTTTGAGGCTTTGGTATCTGATTTTGATCGGCAAATTTCGGCGCTTTCGCCCGATTCACTGATGGGTTTGATTCTCTCATTGTTGAAAGCAAACAAAAATCGTAGCTTTTCGGAATCGGAACACCTAACAGAAAACTGTTTGTGCAATCCGAAAAACTATCCAACAGAAACCATCAGATTTTTATTCCCCCAGATGCAAATACAGACAAATAAGTAAACATTCACACATTCAGTAATGAAGGGTTCTTTCAGAAAAAGCCCTTTTCGTTGTTTGATCTCTTCTACACTATTTAAGCATTTGAGGAAAAGGGTGTTGCCTGTTGGCTAAAAAGTGCGCTTTCCATAATTAAAGAAGAAAATGGCTTAAAACAGGGGATTTTGTGGAGGGTGGGGGGTTTTGAAGTGGGGGAGGTGGAGCTGGTGATTTTTCTTTGAATGGGAAAGTGTGATGACGGCTCCAATTCCAAGATCATAGTGCATTTGACGAGAGAAATGGCAGCTTTAGCTTTATTGCAAAACATTTTGAATTTTTGAAATTTGAATGTGGCCTTTGCCACTGGAAGAGACAACGGTCGTATTGTGTGCCTGGCCCCACAACGCACGTTTGGGGAATATGGTCCCAGATGAAGGCCATTTTCGTCAAATGAGTAGTAAATCGTCTCGCAAATATATGAGAAAATGCAACTTCCCTCGCTGACTTTTTGTCTCTTTCGCTTTCGCACCCTCATAAATGACATAGAGAGACGAAATTGCCCTTCCATTTGTTGGAAGACAAATTTCAGTCCCATCGCCATCGGGTACCCGGGCAAAAGGCACATAACCGTCCCTGGCCAAATGACATTTCTGCGGAGAACGGGAAAATTAATAAGTTTATAACAAATCTCAGTCAAAACTAATAAAACGAATGGTTCAATTCCATATCCATTCTTAGGGGTGGGTATGTTCGAAAAAGTCATTATCTGTCGGTTAACTGCATTTATTGGTTAAATCGGTTAATTCACCTATAGCATTTTGATAAGAAAATATTTTAAAATTTTCGGTTAATTTCAGTCGATTTATCAGTTAACCGTGTGCCTTTTTAATTAGGTTAATGCTATTTTTAAATGAGCTAGAAATTGGTTGTTTTTGGGGGCTCACATTTTGTTTTTTTGGGCTAAAAAGTCTAAAATAACTTATTGAATACGTTTTTTTGGGCTAAGATCATTCTTGGGGCCTAAATTAAATAACAAATTTTATGTACAGGCTTGGAGCTTTAACGAAGGTAAAGAGCTTTAACAAGTGTAAAGTTCTTTATGTTCTCATGGTTTTAAATTAGTATGCAGTTCACAAATTGGTTACAAGCTTTAATGAATGCTAACTATGTATTTTCACATATATTTTCAGAAAGAACTTCGAATAATAGATAAACAATTTGAAACTTTTGGTTTAATGGAAAATTACAGGATATAAAATTGATTATCTACATAGAACCTACAAAAATATGGGTAGATTCAGACAATCCCAAACCTACCAGTTCGGTTTGGTTAATCGATAAAAATAATTTTATACCAATTAACCGAACCGAACCGACGTCGGTATAAAAAATTCATATTGATTTTTGAACCACAAAAATCGGTTGACAGTTAATTTCGGTTCAGCCGTCGTCGGTAGGTGGTCGGTAATCGGTAATCGGTAAGCGGTTAATTTGCGGACCATGCTCGTGGCCAACCTGAAAAAAGGGCAAATTGTGCAGACTGATTAAGTTCAGAGGCAACACAGAGAGCTTGAACCAGAACATAGATTAACCAAATTCCCCAGGTCTTTGGGCAAACTAGAAAGCCAAGGGCATCCCAAGAGTTTCAATGTGTTTTACAATACGATGAGTGACACATAGGATTGACTAAATTGTGTGTGTCTAATGATTTGTCACTTGGCAAAACGGTGTGTTTTAGAATAGATTGATGGATGCTACGGAATTGGAGAAAAATGTATCGAAAGGGTTTAAGACGCCTATTCGATAAACTTAAGGAGTTAAAAAGTGAACAAAATTAAAAAATAAAAATAAAGTTGAGGGTTTTATTAGTTTTTACAAGTTGACTCATGAATTTATTATAGATTTACCTTTTTTTTAGTGAGTTATTTTATCTTCCTTTTTCTAATGTTTAGATAAAAAAAAAAAAAAGGTAGCTCAATCGGCTGGGATCACGCCTAATGAAGCGGAGATCACTAATTAGAATCTCCCTCCCCCCTTCTTGTGCGGACATGTAAAAAAAAGAGAAATGGAAAATTTCACTTAACAATTACCTCTTTAAGTCTAAAAATTCTCAATTTAATATATCAAACTTTTAATTTTTTGCAATATTACCCCTCTATTAGGCTTTTCTTTTGAATTCTGTCAAAATTTCCCAATACTTTCCTTTTTTCTTTTTTCTTTTTTTTTTCTACTATAAAACAATAAAATAAAAAATTGAAAAGATTTAGGTGTGAGTATTTTTACAAATTTTGTTAAATCCTGACAAACGCTAAAATGTTTGCATTTTTTTAAAAAAATATAAAATAGACTCCAAATACACCTAGGGGGAGGTGAATAGGTGTTTATCACAAAATTTGCATAATTAAAAATAGGGGAAACTTCACTGAAAACCCCTGAACTTCCACCCGATTTGATAAAACCCCCATAAACTTCAAAATCTCTCAATTTAGTCCCATGAACTTTCAATTGCTCTCAGTTTGGACCCCTTCGTCAGATTTTAAACGTTACATGACATTTATACCCCTGACTTTTGTATAAAATTCCAACTTCCAAAACGTTTTTTTTATTATTATTATTATTTTAAAAAAAAAACAAAAATCATGAATATTTTGGTCTTTTTTGTATTTTTAATGGCTAAAATTGACGGAAGGGTCCAAATTGAAAGTAATTAAAAGTTTAGAAAACTAAATTGAGAGATTTTGAAGTTTAGGGGGTATTTCAAAACGGGTGGAAGTTCGGAGGTCTTCAATGAAGTTTCTCCTTAAAAATATGAAGCATGCAATCATTCACTAAATATAATAGAAAGCAGTAAATCAATCAGACACAAATATTTGGTGATAAAAAGGAAACATTTTATAAATCTCTCTAAAAGTAAAACCTCTCCGGAAGAGCCAAACACAAGAAATCACTAAAAGAAAATCCAGATTACAGACACAAAGACACTTACAACCCTCTGTAAGATCAACAAGGTTCTTGCTTGTCCTTTAGCTCGACAATCTTCTTGAAGTGATTCTCCTTTATCAGATCCTCTGATAGACTTCTTATTTTTTTATGAACAAATTGGCTTTTCAAACACAGCAACACTTTAAGAGAAAATAGTTCTAAAGCTTTGAATACTGATAATTCTCTCTTAGCACAATATGAAATTTTGTCTCTCTGTTGCTCTAAAGAGTCCTATATATTAAGCAACTACGAATTAGATTTCCTTGCTGAAGTAGAAAACCTCATAATGAAAAATCTATAGTAGTGTTAGGATGGCTAACGGTTTCGTTCGAACAGAACTAAGGTTTTATAGAAGTCTAAGCTGAAGATGGAAAACCCCCTAATGCGGCAACAACATGCTTCCATTCGGACGGAGGTGACTTCCGTTCTGACGTGGCTTCACTCGTTCGAATGGGCTTGTGAACATGCAGCAAACAAAGCTCTCAGTTTTTACTATGTAACTCATCACATTCAGACGGACAGCGAACATGCAGCCAACGGAGCTCTCGGGTTTACTAACGTAATGCAGACGTTCGGACACAAGTGAATGCTCTTGCAAACGAAGCTTTAACCAAGAAAAAATTACAGTTTCGGACACCAAATTAGTCAACCTAAAAACTATGAAAAATTACAGTTTACCCCATAAAGTTGATAGCGTTTTTCAATTTGAACACCAAAGTTTCAATTTTTGCAATCCACCCCCACAAAGTTCCAATTTTTTTTCAATTCGACCAATATTATCCCAAAATTCTCATATTGCCCCTAATTTTTATTTTTATAATTTTTATTTTTTTAAAAAAAAAAACAAATTTGAGGATGCAAAAATGGTTAGATGGTCAAGCCACCCTGATTTTTTTTTTTAAAAAAAAAATTTATAAAAAAATAAAAAAATAAAAATTAGGGGTAATATGGGAAGTTTTAGATACAATTGGTCAAATTGCAAAAAATTGGAACTTTGGGGGGGGTGGATTGCAAAAATTGAAACTTTAGTGTTCGAATTGAAAAACACTGTCAACTTTGAGGGAGTAAACTGTAATTTTTCCTAAAAACTAATAGAAATAAAAATAAAAGTAGAAGAGAAAGATTATTTATCAAATACTTTTTTTTTTTTTGATAAGTAAAAAGATGAATTAAAGAGCGCAGAGGGGCGCAACCCTAGTACACAGGGAGTATACAAGAGAGCGACTAAGAGGAAGAAAAAGAGGAAGAAAACATAAAAAGAAAGTCAGGGAAGCTAATCACTATAGGCGCTAGCCATCCAGCAGTCCAAGTGAAAAGAGTGTACAAGAAAAAGTGTACAATGTCCTCTATATTCCTAGATGAGTCCTCGAAACATCTAGCATTTCTCTCACTCCAGATGCACCACATGAGGCAAAGAGGAACCATCTTCCACACCACAGCACTGCGAGACTTGCCACCCATCCACCAAGAAGCATACAACTCCCTAACACAACCAGGCATCACCCAACACAAACCAAACCGAGAGAACACGGCATTCCACAAGATACGCGCAACCCCACAATGAAGAAAGAGATGATCAACTGACTCCCCATCCGATTCACACATGCAACAACGATTTACCACTACAATACCTCTCTTCCGAACATTATCCAATGTTAGAGTCTTCCCAAGCACGGCCGTCCAAACAAAGAAAGCCACTCTTGAAGGAACCTTAGTGCGCCAAATACTTTTCCAAGGGAAAGGGATGGGATTTGTAGAAGCAAGGATCTTGTAATAAGATCTTACCTCAAAAGTTCCTTTACGAGAAGAGATCCACCACATCCTATCCTCCCCTACTCCACTCCTCGAATGCGCATACAAGAGCGTGTAGAAAGAGGCCAAGACCTCCACTTCCCAATCATGAACCCTGCGAATGAAGGACACGTTCCACTGCACAGAGCCATTTAGACACTCCCTGTTATCCGCAATAGAAGCATCCTTATTGGTGGCAATATTGAAGAGTCCAGGAAAAGCATCCTTGAGAGACATGGCACCACACCAGATATCCTCCCAAAACCTGATGTTGGACCCAAGACCAGGGACAAATCTGAAGTGACCTCGAAGTGACCTCCACCCCCTGCATATATGCTTCCATAGCCCCACCCCATGTGGACCACTAGGATCCCTAGAACGCCAACCGCCCCAAACCGCACCATGCTTAGCCACCAAGATCTTCCTCCACCAAGCCTCTTTCTCATAAGCAAATCTCCACAACCATTTCCCCAACAAAGCTTGATTCATCACACGCAAATTTCGGAT